>NC_084460.1:185436191-185806191 GCF_027409185.1 Cynocephalus volans
TCTTTTCTGAGCTCCGATTGCCTACTCCACATTTCTCCTTGGTTTTCTAACATGCATGGTGCTAGATCTTCACCAGCCAGTGTGGCCCTCCCCCGCTGCTGTGATGGTGGCTGCTGATGGCCCACGGCCGCACCCTTCCCTGGAGAAGTGCCTCAGCTGATGAAAGACACCACACCTACAATGTTTGGGAGATTTTACCCTCAAAGCCCTACCCAATGACTGACTGATAGAGGGACACAAAAGTCCAACCTCCACGTATCAAGGAGGGATGCACAGTTCTCATGTGTGATCAGGCTGAGATGAGACTTCTCAGTTGTAACCACGTCTTCCCCCGGCCTACCCTACGTCCCTCATCACTTTCTCTGGAGAGCTCACCCTCAATAAATCACTTGCACAGGAATCCTCATCTCATGCTCTGCTTCTACGAAACCCAATGCAGGAGAGGTGTTTCCCATTTACCAGGCAGAACAGCGCTCTTGATTGACTCCCCCCACAAGTCTTGCTATGATCTATTGCTCCTCTTCATCTTCATAAATGGCAGCATTTGACTAGTTGTTTGGTGTAGAAACGTAAAAGTTGTCTTCCATTCTCATCTTTCTCTCATGCTCCAGATGCAGTCTGTCAGCAAATCCTATTACTTTGGCCTTTAAAAAAAAAATTGCTATTATTTTTTGTACACATTTATGGGGTACAAAGTGATATTTAGAGGTACCTGTATACAATGTGTAATGTTCAATTGGGAGTATTTAGCATATCCACCATTCACAAACCTCTATCATTTCCTTGTGTTGAGAACATTTGAATTGCTCTCTTCTTTACCATTAAAGCACATCCTGAATCTGACTCCTCAGCATCTCCATCTCCTACCCAGACCCCTGGAAGAGCCTCCTTACTGGTCTCTGATTCCTGTTATTGCTGAACTTTAATTAACTCTCCTCAGAGCTACCTGAGTGAGCCTCTCAAAATGTAAATGGAAACAAGTCCCTACTCTGCTCAGAACCCGCCATGGCTTCCCCTTACACTCAGAATAAAATCCAGTGCCACCACTTGGCCCCTCCTACCTTACTGTATTAATCAGGGAAGGCTGAGACATGGTGCATAACAAGTACCACCCCCCCAAATCTCAGGGCAGGGGCTTGTTCCCACCACATATCTGAATACTACTCCAACCCGAGAGGACAAATGACATCCCTAGAATGGTTTTGAATCCCTACTTAAAGTACAACTATACATATCGGTTTCATGTGCCTTATAAAGACACATTATTACTTTTTCATTCATCACTGATAAATGCTGAAAAATATTCATCCTTTAAAAATTCAAAGCAAAAAAAAATGCTTGAACAGAAAAAAAGAAACAATACATATCCTATCTAAACAATATCAATAACAAAAGCAATATACTTTCCCTTCAAAGTCAAACAAGGGATGCCAGCAGACCCACACCACAGGCCCAGCCCAGCCATGGTGCAGGCTGACGCCAAGCCTGCCCTCCCGGTGGGTCTGGAGCACCTTTGCCTGCTCATGGTGTTCTACTGGGAGCTGGATTCTGATAAATATGAAAGTGATCCAGATAAAAAAAGATCTGAAGAGAGAAAAGCTACTCCTGGATGCAAAGATAAACTACCAAATTAGGAAGAAAAGGTTAAGATGTATTGTGAGGAGCATTTACACTTGGATGATGGAATTCGCTACATCTTGGATGGCAGTGGGTACTCTGATGTAAGAGATAAAGAGGACAAGTGGATCCAGATTCCCAAGGGGAAAGGAGACATGACCACTCCTCCTGCGGGAATTTATCACTGCTTCACGCTGGGTGAAAAGAACTCCATGAAGGCCATGCCTCTGTTTGTGGAGGAACCAGTGTGTACAGCAGACAACCAGCCAGCAGACTATTTCAATGCCCAGGGACAGTATATGAAATTTCTGGCACAGACAGCATAGCAGTGTTCCCTGGGAGCCAACACACACTGTGGAAACATGATAACTGAACTGAAAATCACTCATTTTCTCCAGTTTCTTTTTGCTTTTATACTGCAAACTTGAGGCTTTCCTCTGTAAGATTATTTAATCAGAATATTTTTTAATGGAAGAAGCTGTAAATCTGATTTTTACATGGAAGCAACCGTGGAAATCTAAACAGGTCACCACCGTTTTCTCTAACTCAATCTAAACTAGTGGTCCATAGCCCTGCGTCAGAACGTGCATTCGTCTTTAACCCCAATGAAAGTTTCATCCCCCAAAATGTGCCTCCATAGACGCTCAGTCTGGATGAGATGCAGTACTGGCCTTATGAGAAGGGGCAATAACAGAGAGCATAGCCAGCCAGATAGGAGACTCCTTCTGCCAAAATTATGCCCTGGGCTGGGGAGTGGCCTAGAGAGGAGCTCTCATATTAGGGGCACACTCTGGGTCGCTGACAGCACTTCCTTTTTCAAAATAAAGTAACTGCCTTAACTTTATGCTCTTGGCTTGGAGTTACTCTATGCTCAGGTATATGTAGTATTTTACCTGGTTCATTAAAATCACCCCAGTTTAGATTCGTTGTATGATTATACAAGGTACTTCAAAAAGTTTGTGGAAAAATAGAATCGAAAAATAATACAAATCTTGTGTATGTATATAATTAATTTATATATTATCTGTGTTAGTATTTTTTTAGTGTGAGATTTCTAGTTTCTTTCAAAGTCAAGCTTTTGACTTTTAACAAGAGAATTAGTACATTAATTTTTTATTCAACAATTCTGAGATACAGTTATGCCCAGTTTATTATAATTATAGAAAAACCCCGAATCAACCTCATGTTTTAGAAGGGAAATCTGTTTCTTAAGTAACTTTTTAAAACGGAATGAGAAATCTTCATGTTAACATTAGTCTTTCATCACCTCCTCACTGGTCTTCGGGGTGACCACTGCTCAGACAAAACTCAAACCTTAGATGTTTAAGTAAACTCTGTCTTAATTTTAGAATTAAAATGTACAAAGGCAGCACAATAATAACATAAATATTCCAGGACTTTCTTCTGTCAAGCATTACTCTATTTTAATAATTAAAATTAAGTGCTGATCTACTTAATTTTTTTATGGATTCATTTCTAAACGGTCATTATAGATGGACTTGTTCATTTTTAGGAATTAAACATTAAAAACAGGAAAAAAAACAGGGTAACAATGGGCAATCGATAATAATTACAAACTAAACATTCAAAATATTATTAAGCTCAACATATCTTTTTGATGTGTATTGCCCATCTGAATAGGGTGTGGGAGGTGTATGAATTGTGCGTTTACTGTGTCATTCTCTCTTCTCCACTAGGAAAAGCATCAGCACACGCTTTGGAAAGGTTATCAGCCATGAATCCCCTCTCAAAAAAAAGCTAAGCAAAATATTCTGCAGCAAACAACGCTGCCCTTACGTCAAGTACAACTGAGCCTCTCTGCCTCCTCAGACCAAGTCAAAAGTCACCTCCTCTATGAAGCCTTCAAAAGAGCCCATCTTGTGCTTCTGGGTTGCAACTTGATTTTGCCCTATTCATCCTCTTTTCTTTAATAATAAGCCCAAGCCCTGTGCACATGGTGTTAGACAAATATTGGATGAATGAATATGTGAATGAAAGTATTAATGACCTAGAAAAGTGACCATGGAGTGGGCTGCACAACTGCAGGCATTTCCTGATTTCCTTTTGAGAAAGGAGAATTTCTAAAACCACAGGCAGTTTAGAATTTGTTCAAGCTACACCATTGTCAGTGGGCCTGAAAGGATGCCTCTTTCTGTTCTCAGCATGGTTTAAAATGACATCTAATTCAATACTCTGCTGGTAAAAGACCATTGAGAAAAAAATAAAAGTCTTGAAATCTCCAGATCAAACATGCTACTGCCCGCTTCTGCTTGGAACACCACATGTCTGTCATGTGAGTTTTTCAGGATGATCGAAGACGAACAGTGAGTGACTTGATCTATTCAAACTCTGCTCTGGGCTGGCACTTGGTGGAGGCTCACACAGAACATTTATTCCTTGGGGTGAACAGGACCCGCCAGTACCCTTGCTAGGTTCCCACGCCAAGACAGACAGGAAAAAACAGGGAAACCCTTCTCCAGTTTTGGAAATGAAGTCTGAGTGTGCGAGGGATTTGGCGATGCATTAAACATTCGAAAAGTCAAGTTTGGGGAGACACAGACAGGCTTCATTTCCATGATTCCCCATGACTTCAAACCAGGAAACACAGTGAACAGTCCAAATGAGACAAGACATTATAGTTTTGTGAAAATTCCAAAGAAAAAAAATGCATTTACAAAATTGTTCTCCTTTCCAGCTGTGTGTGTGTGTGTTAGATAAAATAGACATCATAGATGCTGATCCTTTTGGCAAATGCATTTAAAACAGCGTACAGTAGCCCACAGAGGATCACACATGAGCATCAGAGATCCCTGGTGTCTTGCAAAATGCTAGTTAGCATCTTCACAAAGCTCAGCTTCTAGGTTTAACTATGGTACACCGCTGGGAAGTCACTTGGTTACAAGAATGGAATGATGACAGAGGAGATTTGTGTTCCCTGGTAATCACAGGTAGAGAGATGTTGGCACCCTAATGGAAGCACAGCTGTGTGCCCTCCCCTGGGGCTACCTCCCTCCCCACTGTCAGTTGAGCCCACCTGGCTCGACCATATGGAGAGTGGCAGTGGGACAGCTTGGTCCACCTTCTAAAGCTGGAGATGGTGTCAGCAAATGTTCAGAAGCTCTTTGCAAAGCTCTGCCTTAATTGGTGCCTAAGGATCTTCATCCACTCTGACCCCAGCGGTGGACCTGAGATCCTTACACCCATGGCAAGTCCTCAGAGATTCAGAGAAACTATCCTGGCACCAAGTGCCAGGCTAGGTGTGAGGGAAGGTGCTAACCTTTAGGGTAGAATAAGTGGTCCTCTCTGGCCCTGTGGAATTCAGTGCCCATCTCGTCTCCGCCTGCTGTCTCTTCCAGAAGGTAAAACCAAAAACTATGTTCCCTGTCCCCAAAGAAATGAAAATCAAACAACAGTAATGCATAATTCAAATTGATCAAGATTTAAAGAAAAACTTTACCAAACTTAATATAGGTGAAGTCTGGGGAAGTAATACTCTTCTTATATCTCAGGAAATATTAATTCATCCAACCTTTCATACAGCCACATATGATTGCTATGTGGTCTATGGCCTGTGATTTGGTTACTTATATCAAGAGTTTAAAACCTTTCACAGCTCTCTAATTTCACTTCAAGGCATTTACTATAAGGAGATAACAAAAGATTTATGCAAAGATGTATTCACTAACATGCTCGTCTCAACCTTGTTTATAATAGTAAAAATTTGGAAACAACCTAATATTTTCAGCAATAGGGAACTGGTTAAATAAATTAAGATTCATGCATATGATAGAATGTCATGCAGCTATTAAAAATCATGTATAAAAATCATGGCATAATATAGAATAAAAATTAAAGCGATTATTAAACAAAACATGCATACATCAGTTTTGTAAAAATCAAGGTACATCTATTCATTGAAAAAAAACTGGACCATAAATGTTGAATTTTAACAATGATGTCTGTGCCTGGAAACATCATAGAAAATGTTTTGTTCCTTATATTTTATATGTTTCTTATTTTAAAGATTAACGAATCTTCAGGCCACGTCATCAAGTAAAATGTTGGATGCTATTCTCCAGGGCTAATGGTAAATGTTCCCCCAATTCACTCTCTCCATCACTACTTCTGTTTGGCAATGCTCTGTTCCATTATCAACTGCCCTATCAAGACATGGCCCAAGAGGATGAATAATTAGAAAAAATGGTGAAAAAGTGATAACATTTTGTCAGTGAGTAATACACTCTAACACAGAATTTGCTTTAGAAAAATTGCTAAGTTCTGCCTCTCAAGCACATTCTTATTCCAATATACTGTATTAATTCTTTCATTTATTAACATTTTTGAGCCTACAATGTGGCCGGCATTGTTGTAGATAGATGAACAAAATGAAATCCTGACCTTCACGGGCTTCCATTCTAGTGAGGTCGGGCAGGTGGAGGGAGAGAGAATGACAGGTAAGCGATGCCGTAAATAAGGTAATTTCAGATTGTGGTAAGTGCATGACAGATATCAGCCAGGTGATATGATAGGGAGTGACAGTAGGAAAGAGGGGGCTGCTTGAGGTCTGGAAAGGACCACATGAGGAAGTAACTATTCAGCAGAAGCTGGGAGGAGGAGCAGGTGCTAGCACAGAGGAGTAGGGAAAGAGTGTCCCCTGCAGGAGAAATAGCAGGTGCAAAGGCCCTGAGGTGGGAAAGGATCAGGTGTGTCTGAGGATGGGTGGAGTCTAGTGATTGAGGGGAGAGTGGGATGAGGTGGGATAGGAGGAAGCCAGAGGCTAGACCACAGCCAGCCTTGTCCGGCCACCTTAGCTTTGAGATGCCAATTACACATCAGAGTGGAAACGTCTGCTGGGTATTAGATCCCCATGTCTGGAGCTTGGGGGAAAGGCTGGAGCTGCAGGTATAGATTTGTGGAATTGTCAGCATTTGGATGGCATTTAGGGTGACCAACTCATCTCAGTTTGCCCAGGTCTTTCCCAGTTTTAGCACTCAAAATCCACATCCCAAGAAACCCCTCAGTCCCAGGATAACTGGAATGTAAAAGGATGATATTACCTGGCAAAGAATGTTGGCGAGGAAGAAGAGAGGCCTCAGAACTTGGTCCCAAGCACACCAGTGTTTACAGGTCAAAGAGAGGAGGGGTCCAAGCCCTGCTCAGTTTAAGAGCAGTCAGCAGCCTCTCTCAAAGTCAACCCAGAGAGATTCCACAAAGCCAAGGGGAAGGCAGGACCCAGCACTAGTGCTGAATTTGTAATATCAAGGGTGGAGACAGGAGTGGGGTGCAGAGCAGAAACCCCCAACCTCATCTAGTGGGAATCTCAGAAGTGGCATTTACACTGAGATCTGGAGGGTGAGGAGGCTCCCCGTGGGGTGCCGATGGAGAGGGAGGGAAGGCGGTTTTCCCAGCAAGGGGAACAGACATGCAAAAGTCAGAGAAAACCATTCAGAGGGGCTGCAGCTGACATGTAGGTCCGAGAGCAGGAAGCCAATGTTGGAAAGGCTGGGAAAGCACAACCATAACTCCGGACTTCATCCTATGGACAAAGGGGCATGGGGGGGCGGGTGACCTGATCAGATGTGTACTTAAGGGTCAGTGGCCCAATTGTAGAGGAGGAATAGAGAGAATAAGGAGGGAGGCTGGGGGACCTTTCACAACAGTCCTGGTGGACGTGATGGTGGCCCACATAGACAGTAACCGAGCAGAACAAGAGGAGGGGAGAGATGTGTGGGAGATGGCGTGGACGGGCCATGGATCGACATGGGGCATGAGTGGTCTCATGGGGAAGCGGGGCCAGCTGGAGGGGTGGCCACCACGGCTGAATGTCGCTGGGTGTGCGGTTGTGCCCCCACCCCCCTGGCCAGAAGCCCCGCGGGAATTGTCGGCATTGGCAGTGTGGAAGGGAAAGTGGGTCTATGTTTAGCAAAATAATAACAAATAAAACAATAAAAAGTGATCTTGTCTATCCAATCTGGGGCATGAGAGACAGTGAGTGAACATAAGGTTAAGGCGTATGTGACTTTTAAATTTCTCCCTTTTACTTGCCTATGTGTTCTAAAATTTCTCCCAATGAACATAAATTATATTTTAGAAAAGAAAAATCAATAAAAAGCTATTTTTAAAGGGGAAATGTGTAGCAGTCAGTGAAAAGGGGGGGAGCAATTGAAAGAAAGCTCAGTGTGACATCGCGGGTGTGACAGGTGGGGGAGGACTCGCAGCTTCCACTCACGCTGTCCCTGACATCACACACAACACTCTCTTCAGATGGCTGCTCCCTTTCTGGAAGGCTTAACCCCACATTGTGCTTACAGCCTGGAAAGACCCCACCACCACCAGCTCGACTCATTTGTCACTTTATCTTTTACCAAAACACACTAGACAATATACATGGTAGTAGTGGTGGGGGTCTGAGAGGAAGGAGGGCATCTTCTGTGAGACAGATGGGACATTCTATTCTCTCTTCTCATGTTCACAGCCAACTAAGTATTATGATGCTCGTTTTCAGTATAGAAACTGAGAATCAGATATACAAGTAATTTGCCCCCGGGCAGGAGAGTGTTCACAGCAGGCTCTGCAGCAACCACACAGAGGAGTCAGCTGCAAAGCCAGTGGATGTCACTTGGTCAAGTGCTGCTCACCCAAAGGACTGGTCACACCCAGGGGCATGAGAGCTGTGAGCCAAGGCCAATGCCTGACAGAGACAGTGGCCACTACTCCAATGTCATTTAAATATCTGTAAAGACAGGAAAGTATTGGAAGAACCCAGAGTTCAAGTAATGGCACAAACCTTGAAACCCACAGTGCAGATGAAGCGCATGGGCCCAGAGTCCCTGTTTTATAAAAGTCTTGGTCAGTCCCAGCCTAGTGTTGCAAATGGAATCTTGCTTGTATCATTGGCATTTGCTCAGAGAGACAGAAGCATTAGGAAGTGACAAATCATATAAGAGATTTATTAAAGGGACTTTATGCAATTGTGAGATCTGGTTAAAGTGTCATTTTGAGGCTGTTGTCTTTGTGTCTGGTGCGGAGCTTGGAGTCTGCAGTGCAGGCATCAGACTGGGAGAGTTAAAAATGATACAAAACTACAAAGAAAAATAGTGATGTCGTTGGCTAATTTTCTGCAGGAATAAGCAGGGAGCTCCACATTTGGGGGTGCCTGATGTGGTTTCCATAGATCCCCAGAGGGCCCTAGCCCCAAAATTCTTCCTGGAGGTGAAGTTTGATGGGGAAAAAACATTTACATTCTCATCCATCATTTCTAAACCCATTATCCATCATTAATGGAAACCCATTAATCTGTCACTCTTAAGTGTCAAGGGGAGTGAACTGAGGACAAAGAGGACCCAGGGCGGGAAGTGGAGAAAAGAGCTTCTCCTAAACTTCATGGATGTCAAAGCCCTTTCATGTGCCTGTCGTGTTTCACTGGAGCCTCAAATTAGCCCAAGGGGCAAAACGGCCAGGTGTTATTATCCCGTTTATAGATGAAGAAACAGAGGCAGGCCCTGCTCATCTGGGCCTCGGCATCCTGACTCCCGGGGCAGGAGGAGGCAGAGGCCAGGCCACAAGCCAGGGGCAGCCTCTGCCCAACTCACTGCAAACCTCTAGCCCATCCAGGGAGAAGACAAGCCTTGCTGAGGTGCTTCCCCTCCCCTCACCTCCCCGACACTCCGTGCCCTCACTCTGAATCTGACTTCCCAGGCCCTATGTCACCAGCACCACGGGTCACTGGACCACGTTAAAGCCCTCAGAACCACACCCCCCTGACCACCATTTTTAATCCATTCGGTACTGCACAGTCCTACAATCCAGACACCTCTTCAAGGCTCCACCCTTCAATTACCATAATAGGATTTCTCACCCTTTTAACAGTCACAGTGGGGGCTAAGTTTCTAATACATAAAACTTGGGGGACACAATTTAAGCTTCATTGAGTTTTGGGGGAACATAATTCAATCCACTACACAAGGCTAAGAAAAAAAGTAGGACACCGTATCAACTGTCTCCACCATCATCTCATAGATGATGAATCATACAGAGAATTGGGGGCCTTAAATACAGAAGGGGTCCCAGCATGACATCTGGCATTCTCCCCACAGAACTCACAGAGAGAGTTCCAGTTCCGCATGCAGACGCCTGACCCAGGAGGTCTGGGGTTGGCTTCAGACTTAGCTTTTTTAACAAGCACCCTCGGAAGTTCTGGGCAACCACAAGGGTTGAGAACCAGGTGGCAGAAAAGCATCACTATGGCCTTTATATGGACATGGAGAGGGAACCCAGCTGGCTTAAATGACTTGTCCCAGGTTCCATAGCCTGTCCCCTACCTCACCCCTTCTCCACTACCTCCCCACTCTTCCTCACGGTGGGAACCATATCACAGCTGCCTGTAACTCGGGCAATGGTATGAATGAATGAATGAATGGATGGATGGATGGATGGATGGATGAATGAATGAATGAATCCTTTCTTGCAGGCCCACATCCAGGCATGCACTATATCCATCTGGGACAGAGACAGGAAGCAGAAAAGTAGAAAGAGAGGGAGTCTCTGTGTGGCCAGCTTATAACATTTGCCCCTTGGATCATTGTTTAGAAAGAACACCTGTGTGTTCCATATTAATTGTGAAATATTCACCTTTCGCTAGGACTCTGGAAGGAATAAACAAATGACAAAGGAGGAGAGAGATGGCATTTATTTTCCTCACTACTGTCTTCTTTGATGGCCGGATTTGCACAGGCTCATGCGGCTGGAACAGCTGCAAATCTCACTTCTCAGTCAAGAGACAAGATTGGGCAGAGCGTAATTGATTCCATCTTCACTTTTTTACGATCAAGCCAAAAGACAAATGCATTTTTTAGCTTTCTGTGTCCATTACCCAGAATACAGATTGACCTTATTTTAATTTGAAGTGCATGCATAGCCTAGACATTTCACTTGTGTGACAGTAGGAACTGATGTTTTCCTTACGCATCCCTTTCAATTTAAGCCAATTTGACCGATGAATCAGTGAAGTCCCCAGTAACCTCCCAGAACGCTGTCTGGTGGCCGTGACATAGTCGCCACTCCTGCGCCTCTGCGGTGAGATGGCACTGCCTGCAGAACACGCTTATCAGCCGGCCAGGGGCTCCCAGACCTGCTGCCTGCCAAATCCAGCAGTTACACTTTGCAGTTTCCCCGATTAAAAAGTGTTTAAACATCTGCTACTTAAATGATACTTAAAAAGTAATAAATTAAAAACAGGGGGAAGGGAACTTAAATAGAGAAAGTGAGCAGAGAACTAAAAGGTGTATATAAATAGAAAAGCCATATTTTTTCATTTCTGAAGTGATCCCTTGACAACTTGAAAATAAGCACTAACTCAGGTGTCTAGGGTATAAAATAAATCTGAATAAGCTTAATGAAAATCAGGCAGTAGTCCATAAAGAAATTTAATAGCCTTACCATCTTGCTTCTAACTGGTTTGAGTTTGCTTTACAGGGACTTACACTGAAGGGAGGGTCGCCCCTCAAGTTAGGGCAGAAGCTGTGTCCCCAAGCCAAAGCCCTCTTTCTCAGCCATGCACTGTCCCTGCCAGCTGGGCTGCACAGGAAGTGGGCTGGGGCATTACAACTGTACACACAGAAGACAACCATCCTGGGCCTGGTTACTTTTAAAAAGGATTTGTCAATTTTCTGTCATGTATAGTTCAGTTCTAAAGAACCCTATTAACAATTGTTCCTCATTATCCATGACTGTATCTTTGCTGCTTCATTTCTTGGCATTTATTTTCATCTCTATTAAAAATAACATAACACTATATTGTCACTTTAGTTTAACCATCTCTTTCATATGCATGCTATTATTTAAGAATATTTTAACACACAATATATTCCGTCACACTTGTCTCAAAGGAAAAGTTAATTTCCAGAGTTAAGAGTTGGGCCGTGGTATGGTAAGTAAACAAACAGGATGGAAGTTCACATGAACACGGCCATTTGAATTGATTCTGCCCATAGGTGTAGGTAAATGCAATTCTGCGTGTCTTCTGTATCATTCCCTGTTTCCTTTCCCACACTCTTGTAAATCCCCTGATGAAAACCTAAACAACTTTGTACTTGTACTTTATTCTTTATTAACAATGATTGCCTTGGAACTTAGCTCAAAAATAGATTTTCCTTTTGCACATTGGTTTTGTTACAGATGTAGGAGGAAGGTGGGGTTGAGGGATTTGTATAAAAAAGCAGTCGGAACGTGTACAATTTGTGTAGTTTGCAGTAGCCTTCCACACCCTTTTCCGGTCTGGACTTAAACCAGCTTCTCTCCTTGGTCTCTTCAGCAATTACAGGGAACTTTAGCTGTGGCTCTAATTGGTGTGTGTTTTACCACCCCTACATGACAGAAATCCTGGTGCAGGAAATAGGAGCTCGGGGCTTAGAATTAGCAGTCCTGGGTCAGGCCCTGGCTCTGTCTTGCCCAGGTAGGGTGACCTTCAGGAAGATAACATTCCTTTCTTTCTCTTTCCTAAAAGTAAAAATGGGCATGACAACTTACATAACCCCAGGACCATTGTCAAGTTCAAGTGAGTGTCTGTGTGCATGTAATCACTCCCAGAGTTTTATATGGTGATTATGTTCAGTAAATTCTGTCTCACAGTAACAAATTTAAAAAGATAAAAATAGATAAAAAGTAACAAATTTAAAAATAGATAAAAACAGGCCTATAACCAAAGACCTGTGAAGGTGCTTTGCTGTTATTTCCACAAAGGCAGTAGATTCCAAGGACTTGAATGTTCAGTGGTATTATTCTTTTAAATAATTTTTGTTGCATTTCCCTGGTTTACAAATAAATACATGTTCTTTCTAAAAAAATTGGAAAAAAATCCAAAGTATCACTCAAAACAAGAGTTAATAATTAACATTTTCTATTATTACCTACCAGTCTACACTTATGAGATACATGTTTTTCTCTCTTACAAAATTTGGATCACACCACATGTAAATCTTTGTTTGCATTGTTAACTATCTCCTTTGGACAGGTTCCTAGGAGCATAATTACTCAGTCAAAGAACAGTTAACTCTTTGAAGGCTCTTCGTAAATTCATCTGCATCTTTATGGTGAAAATCTGTACCAATTTATAATGCCATAGGTAGGGAATGAAAACAGTTATCTTGCAGCAGACTCCCAAGTAATAAGTGTGATCTTTTCAAAATCTTTGCCAAATTTCATTTCTTTGATTATTATTGAAGTTAATTTTTTTTCATATTATCTGATTGGCCATTTGTGTTTCTTATTTTGTACATTGTGTTAGTCAGGAAAGCTGTGAGCTGCAAGGAAGAGAACATATGACTTGCAATGATGGCAGCAGGGAGTTTTTTAGGAGGTCTGGAGAATTTGGCTTTAAGTGTTGGTTCAGCGGCTTGATGTTGTCAATGACAGTGTTTCTGCCAATCTCTTGGCCTCTCACTCACAGGCGCAAGATGGCTGCCAAAGACCCAGCATCACATCCTCACTCAAAAGGGGAAGAAGGGAAGAAGGGCAGGCAGCCATCTCTGTCCCTTCCTTGAACCTTCCTCATGAAGATTTCTGCTTACATGCCATGGGCCAAGACCATGTCACATGACCACCCTAGCCACAAAAGAGGCTGGAAAAGATAATTAGTCTGTCCAGCCTCTATAATGGAGGTGGGCGAGAGGAAAGGGTCATGTCATCTGCACATCTTCACCATAAGTTCATTTCTAATGATACACAAAATACCAGCCAGCCTCCCTGGTAGTCCTTAGAAGATGCATTAACTATCATTACGTAAATAAAACGGTTGATAATTATCTTAGCCCGTGCTACATAGGTGGCCATGTGAGAGGCAGCTGGATCATAAACCAATGTCTGTATTTTTCAAAGCTATCTCTGCATGACTCTGATTTGTTAGAAATCAGTTTGTTTTTCAGTCCGTAATACCTAAATGCATTTGGTATGTTTCTCCATAAGAGCCACCATGAAAACTTCTTCTACTTCCGTTTTAAGTAGCATGGAAGAAAACATATCTTTATTTCAGGTGTCCCTGACCCCCTGGGACTGTCAAAATGAATTCCACACATACCACATGGCCCATATGTTACGTCAGATCCTCCCAAGCTCACTCTCCAAAATTCATCAGAATTCATGTACAATTTCACATGATGGTGCAACTGTTGAAGTAGAAACTCAATTTTGTGTATATAAATGTTCAGAAATACTTTTGTATTTCCCCATTTGTTATATGTCATTTAGTTTTATTAAGTCTGTTTTTTGAAATACAGAATTTTTTTTAAATCAAAGTAAAATCTAGTTCTATGTTCATGGTGAGGGTGGGTGAGTTTGGGTGAAGAACTATCCAGGTTCAGATCCTGGCTTTGCTGCTTCCATGTAGGACCCCAGTAAGTTACTAATTCTCGGTTACATCTCAGTGTCCTCACCTGTTAAATATAATAACAGTACCAGAAACATAGGATTAATGAGAGGATTAAATAAGATAACTTGCATATAGTCATAACTCAGTGCCTGACACATGATAAATACCTAAGAATGTTTATGAGCATTTTTATTAGAGTATTAGTGTGTGTGTGTGATACACACGTAATGTGTTTATGTGTGTAACAAGTGGGTGACATACACTAATATTTTTACGTGGTACATTCATTCCTCTGGAACTTATCTTGATGTATATGGGAGGGTCTAATTAGATCTTTTTCCCAAATATAGTTTATTTTTCTATTACCACTTATTAGGTAATTCATTCCTTCCCCATTACTTTATGGCATTTTCTTTTTTGTATGTATTACTGTTTTTATATATACTACGATTCATTTGAACATATCCTTCCTGATACTAATAGCATATTATGGCAGTAACTGGTCATTTTAGTTGCTGGCTCATCAGCTCAATGACAGTATGCTAAAGATTGGTTAAAAATCTTCAGCAGCAAATTGATTTAGATCTTCCCTTTGAATTAAAGTAAAAAAGTTTGATAGAATTCTGCAGTGAACCCAACTGGTCCTGGGCTTTTCTTTGTTGGGAGCCTTCTGATGACAGCTTCAATCTCTTTTATTGTTAGTGGTCTGTTCAGATTTTCTACAACTTCTTGGCTCAGTTTTGATAGTTTGTGCATGTCTGGAAATTTATTCATTTCCTCCAGATTTTCAAATTGGTTGGCATGTAGTTGTTTATAGTAGTCTCTAATAATTTCTTGTATTTCTGAGGTATCGGTTGTAATATCACCTTTTTCATTTCTAATTTTTGTTATTTGGGTTTTCTCTCTTCTTTTTTTAGTTAGCCTTGCTAATGGTTTGTCAATTTTATTTATCTTTTAAAAAAACCAACTTTTTGATTCATTGATCTTTTGCTTCATTTTGGGGGGGTTTCTACTCTCTACAAACTATTCCAAGAGATTGAAACAGAGGTCATTCTCCAAAACTCATTCTATGAAGCAAATATCACCCTGATACCAAAACCAGACAAAGATACAACAACAAAAAAAGAAAACTACAGTCCAATATCCTTGATGAATATAGATGCAAAAATCCTCAATAAAATACTAACTAGCAGAATATGGCAGCACATACACAAAATTATACACCATGAGCAAGTGGGATTCATCCCAGAGATACATGGTTGGTTCAACATATACAAATCAATAAATGTGATACACCATATCAATAAAATCAAACACAAGTACCATATGATCATCTCTGCAGATGCTAAAAAAGCATTTGACAAAATTCAACATTTGCTCATGATAAAGACTCTCTACAAGTTAGGTATAGACAGAAAGTATCTCAACATAATTAAAGCCATACATGATAAGCCCAGTGCCAATATCATCCTGAATGGGATACCAATATCATTCTTAAGAATGGGAACTAGACCAGGATGCTCACTTTCTACACTCCTACTCAACATAGTGTTGGAAGTACTAGCCACAGCAATCAGAGAAGAGAAGGAAATAAAGGGCATCCAGATTGGAAAAGATGAAGTCCCTGTTTGCAGATGACATCATCTCATATATTGAACAGCCTAAAGCCTCTACAGAAAAACCTCTTAGAGTTGATAAATGATTTCAGCAAAGTTGCAGGATACAAAATCAACACACAAAAATCAGTAGCATTTCTATACTCCAGCAGTGAACATGCAAAAAAAGAAATCAAGAAAGCTAGCCTATGTACAATAGCCACCAAAAAAATAAAATACTTAGGAATAAAGTTAACCAAGGATGTGAAAAATCTCTACAATGAGAACTATAAACCACTGCTGAGAGAAATTAAAGAGGACACAAGAAGATGAAAAGAATTCCCATGCTCTTGTATTGGAAGAATTAACATTGTGAAAATGTCCATAGTATCCAAAGTGATCTACAAATTCAATGCAATCCCCATCAAAATTCCAATGACATTTTTCTCTGAAATGGAAAAAGCTATCCTAACATTTATATGAAATAACAAAAGACCATACATAGCCAAAGCAATTCTGAGCAAAATAAAATAAAATAAAATAAAGCTGGAGGCATAACACTACTGGACTTTAAACTATATTACAAAGCTATAATAAACAAAACAGCATGGTACTGGAATAAAAACAGACACACAGATCAATGGAATAGAATAGATACTCCAGAAATCAACCCATACACCTACAGCCACCTGATCTTTGACAAAGGCACCAAGTCTACACACTGGAGAAGAGACCGCCTCTTCAGCAAATGGTGCTGGGAAAACAGGATACTCATATGCAGAAGAATGAAACTAGACCCATATCTCTCACAACATACCAAAATCAACTCCAAATGGATTAAAGAATTAAATATACATCCTGAAACAATAAAACTCCTTAAAGAAAACATAGGGGAAAGACTCTGGGAAGTAGGATTGAGTACAGACTTCATGAATATGACCCCAAAAGCACAGGCAGCCAAAGGAAAAATAAACAAATGGGATTATATCAAACCAAAAAGCTTTTGCACAGCAAAAGAAACAATTAACAGAGTGAAAGCCAACCAACACAGTGGGAGAAAATATTTCCATAATATACATCTAATAAAGGATTAATATACAGAATAAACAAGGAACTTAAACAATTTTACAGCAAAAAACCAAGTAACCCAATTAAAAAATAGGCAAAGGAGCTGAATAGGCATTTCTCAAAGGAAGATATACAAATGGCCGACAGACACATGAAAAAATACTCAACATCACTCAACATTCAGGAAATGCAAATCAAAACCACACTGAGATACCATCTCACTCCGGTTAGAATGGCTAACATCCAAAAGACTGAGAATGATAAATGTTGGTGAGGTTGCGGGAAAAAAAGGAACCCTCTTACACTGTTGGTGGGACTGCAAAATGGTGCAGACTTCATGGAAAATGGTTTGAGGGTTCCTCAAACAATTATAGATAGATCTACCATATGATCCAGCTATTCCACTGCTGGAAATATACCCAGAGGAATGGAAATCATCATGCCAAAGGGATACCTGTTCTCCAATGTTCATCGCAGCACTATTTACAATAGCCAAGAGTTGGAACCAGCCCAAATGTCCATCATCAGATGAGTGGATATGGAAAATGTAGTATATCTACACAACAGAATTCTACTCTGCAACTTGGATGGAGTTAAAAAAAATTATATTAAGTGAAATAATTCAGGCACAGAAAGAGAAATACCACATGTTCTCACTTAATTGTGGGAGCTAAAAATAAATAAATAAATACACAAACAAATGGGGGGCAGAGTAGAAGACACAATAATCACAATTCCTTGAACTTGTTAAGACAAGTGAACAGATATGATGTTGATGGGTTGGAGGGTGGAGAGGGAGGGGGGAGGGAGGAATCGGTAAAGGGACACAAAAATCTACTACATTGTATATTGATAAAATAAAATAAAATAAAATCCTTTAAAAAAATCAAACCAAAAAAACAATCCAGAGGAATTGGAAAGTAGGAAGTGAAATATTTTGTTTTAATCTAGGAGGAAAAAAGTATCTAGCATCTACTCAGAGCTTTCTACGTGCCAGGCAAGGAAGCCTTTTCACAAATCAGTTTGCGTAAACTGTAACCACCCATCACCCACTTGGGACTATGCCCATTTCAAAGTCAAGGAGAGTGAGGTCACAGAAGCTTATCACACAGTAATATAGAGGCAGAGCTGAGACTCAGTCCTGGTGGCCCAGGGTCTGAGGTGCTCTGCTAAATGTAGATGATTCTGTCATTGATCTCTGTGTAAGGAAAGAGTCTCTAAGCATAAATGACATGGAACAGAATCACCAAGAGATATATCAACAGATTTGACTAAATAACAATATGAAACCCTCTATAAGTCGAAAAACATTTAATGATTTAAAAGCAAGTAAGAATGGAGGAAAATGTCAGTAACAATAAGTAAAAAGACTTACAGCATTATCTTGGAAATTGATGAAGAAACAGTAATGATACCAAAGGCAGAAATCATAAAGAAATAATTAACAGATCTGATTTCATAGTTGTTTAGGCTTCCTTTTATCAAGAAATACCATAAACAAAATTGTTAACAGAGGTTAACTAACCCAATTGAAATATATTCATAATATATGACACACACTTAATATTCCTTTCATATAAACAATTCTTTTTTTTTTTTTTTTTTTTTTTGTCTTTTTCGTGACCAGTACTCAGCCAGTGAGTGCACTGGCCATTCCTATATAGGATCCGAACCCGCAGCGGGAGCGTCCCCGCGCTCCCAGTGCCACACTCTCCCAAGTGCGCCACGGGCTCGGCCCATATATAAACAATTCTTAGTGAGCTGTGTTAAAGCAAAAGGCAAGCAAATAGATGTAAATATGGGCAGAAGTATGCAAAAAGTTTTCCAAAGAAAAAGAAATACAAGTTGACAATTGGCATATAAAAAATGCTCAACCTCACTGACTTATAATAAAAGAAATGCAAATTAGTGTAATAATAGAATATGTTTGGGTTTATCAATTTGGCAAAGAATAAACAAGTTAAGTCCTCATGTTGAGGAAAATGTGAATGAGACGTTCTCATGCAGACATTCCCTACAAGAACATAAATTGTTGCCAACTTCTGAGCATAAGTTGGCAACGTGTATCAATGACCTCAAAAGTGTGTATGTATTCTGACTCAGTAATAACAGAACCTTTAAAGAAAGAGTTTAAAGTTAAAGAAAAAAGCTATAGGTATGCACAAACATTTTTCTTTGTTTATAACAATTAAATATCAAAACCACCCTGATGTTCAACAATATGGGATTGCAATAAAGTTAATAAACTATTTATAAAGAGGGGAGGGGAAACCAGTGCTCTAGAAGACTATTTAGTGATGTGAAGAAGTAACTGATAATGTGGGAATAGTTGATATATTCGTACCACAGAATATTATGCACAGCTTAAAAATGGAGTTTTGAAAACTATTAGTACATGGGAAGATGTTGACAATGTATAGTTGAATACAGAAAGTAGTATATGCAAAATTGTAAAGTAGGATCCCATTTGTAACATTAAAGTGTTATACATACACACAATTTTGTTTACATAAAAAAGTTAATGATTTACTTATTTTCTAAGTTTTCTATAATGAAGCAGGATTGGGTTTCAGGGCAGAAACTGTTAGCTGCTGAACCTACTATATTGCCTCATCTTTCTTGCTAACCAAACCCCAGTACTGTTCCCACAGCCTGGACCACCCCAGAGCATGAATATGATTGGTGTAGGCTGAGAGTGAACATGATTTTAAGTAATGCTAACTGAACAATTTTGAATGGGAAGAAAAAAACTAAAAAAACACTTTGAGAAAGGAGGAAGCTGTCTCAGTCTGTTCAAGCTGTTATAACTAAACACAATAGACTGGTTGTCCTATAAACAGCAGATATTTATTTCTCACAATTCTGGAGGCCTGGAAGTCCAATATCAAAGTGCTGGCAAATACATGTCTGCCGAGGGCCACTTCCTGGTTCACAGATGGCACCTTCTTGCTCCGTCCTCACATGGCGGAAGGGGTGAAGCAGCTCTCTGGGGACTCTCTTATAAGGGCACTAATCCCATCTACAAGGGCTCCACCCTCATGACCTAACCACCTCCCAAAAGCCGCACCTTCTCCTACTATTTGGTGGTTAGAATTTCAACATGTGAATTTGGAGGGGGATACAAACATTTAGACCACAGCAGAAGGCAGAGTATTTTTAAAAGAAAAAGAAGAGGAGGAGGAGAGGAAGAAGAGGAGGAGAAGGAGGGAGAGGAGGAAGAATTAGAAGGAGAAAAATAAATCGAGATGTTAAAAAAAGTTTAATTGTACTTAGAATCAAAAAACAACAACGCCACAATGATGACGATGTGACTTTGTGCTGGTGAAGGTGAAGCAAGATTTCCTGTGGAAGCATGTATAAAGCAACTTTTTATCTGAACAACTTTTATGGTGAAGAATCTGACTTTACAACTTTTTATACAGTCTGATTTGGTCATTTGATGCTAGTAATCTGTCCTAACACGGTAATATAAAATGTGGGCAAAGTTGAGTTGTTTACAGCAATAAAATATCATATCGAGGGTCTAAATGAGGGAGGCATTCACTCTGATTGAATACGATATTCTTCTCCAAAGATAATTATTGAAAGATCTAAAGGCAGGACAATGTTTGAAATATTTTTCAGAAAAAATAATAATTATGTATATAGTATTATATCAATAATGTGTAGGGGGAAAAATACCCATAAAGAAAAATGGAAAGAAATATACCAACTATAACAACAGTTGTCTCAGGAGAAAAGAGAAAGTAGTAGTATTATTATTACTACCACTACTTAGTATTTGTCTGCATATTTCTTTTTCTTTTTTTTATTTTTTATTGAATCATAATTGATTATACATATTTTGGGGGTTCAATGTTGACGTATGATGGTCAAATCAATATTATTAGCATATATATTATTACAAATCGTACTTATTCTTTATGCCCCTTATTCAATCTCTCCCCATCCCCATCCCCCCTCTGATAACCCTAGATCTCTTCTTTCCTTCTGAAAGAGTAATGGTTATTCTGTTGATTTGTTGCCTAGATCATCTGTCCAATGCTGAGAGAGGTGTGTTCAGGTCCCCCACTATTATCATAGAGCAGGTGCTGCTTCTATCACTCTGGAATGGGCTTTGTGGAGAGAGACATCCTCTTCCTTTCTTTGATCTCTGCTGGTGACTCCCCTTGTGTCAATGCACTTGAGTGGTTGGCAGGCCATCTGCATGGTGATTGTAACATCTCGCTGCTTTTGCAGCAGCCATGGATATTGTGGTGGCTATGGTGGGCCACCAACATTTAAATGGTGTTTTTGATGTGCTCCTTGTCTGATTGCAGGAAAAGGGGTTGGTCCCTGGCTCCATACCTCAGGACCCCAGGCTGGCACTATGGCAGTGGTAGTGTGCCTGGCAGCAGGAGGAGGAGTCGGCCCCCAGATCCATCTGTTTTTACATTCTAAGATGATGTTGTGGAGCATCTGGGTGGGAAGGGGAAAGGGAAAGGGGGAAGGAAATAGGGTGGGAGAAGGAGGAAAGGGGGGGTGGTGTTCAGGCCTGTGGCAACCCCCTCATTCCTGCAGGGGAGACCAGGGAGCTTCCAGTGGTGCCTTTGTCATTGCTGGGCTGAATGCAGATGTCAGGGAATGTGGCTGATGCCCTCAGCCCCCACTTCCCTAGCTGGGGAGCCCGGTGTGTTTCCTATGGCAGCTTGGTGGTCATCTCTGGGCTGGTTGTGGGTGTTGGGGGGCATGGCTAAGGCCCCTGGCCCCCCATCACTGGCTTGGGGGCCCAGGAGACTTCTGGTCCTTCTAGGTTTTATAGGCGTTCTTTGGTGAAGTGAGACCTTTACTAGTTAATATCAAACTTTGTCTCTGGTCAGTGGGTATTTTGGTTTTTCTTTCAGTTCTGTGTTGTATTATTTGCTGTTCCCACTTAAACTCTGCACTGGAACTAATTTGTTGTCCTTTCCTTACTTCTAAAGTGGGGGAATTTCCTGTGCGGACCAGCACCGGAGCCCTTTGGTTGAGCTAAATTGCTGCTTTGCTTCTGATTCTCTGGGGGAGGCTTTTTGTGCAGCTCAGGTTTCAATTGTTAACCTTGTATGTATTTCAGGGACTCGTGAGATCTGGTACAGCTGGGTTGTGTAGAAACTCTGGTCTGGGCCTGAGTCTTTTCAGCAAACTGCACTCCCTGCAATTCCGTATTCCTAACCAGTCTCCACTGAGTGGTCCTGTGCTGACTGCAGAGCAGATGAGCTGTCCTTACTGTGCCCCAATGTTCCCCTGGTGGACCCATCTCCCCTACCACCCACACTCCTAACACTTCCCATGGGATGGGCCATGTGCCTCACTGGCCTCTGAGTGGCTCCCTTTTTCAGTTGTTGTGGCTACTCACTCCTAGGTGGGTCCATGGGAACTCTATTAGTGGTCTTGCTGGACTGAGGGCCATCAAGGCCTTCTTCTCCCCTGCTGCCTCCAAACAACTCCATCAGAAGGGCACAGCTGCAGCTTTTGCCAGCTCCTGCTTCGTGCACTCAGCAGCTCCAGCCTGGACACAGCTGGGGCTTGAAATGGTCACAGCAGTTCTTTCTTTCTCTCATCGTGGCTTCTCCTGCCTTCGTGCACTCCGAAGGTCTCTCCTCCTCTTCCCCTGAGCTCTAGCGGTCCCAGCTTGACTGTCATTACTTTTTAATAGTTGTAAATTGATTGATTTGTGGAAGAGAGTGACACTGGGGACCATCTATTCCACCATCTTAACTGGAAGCTTCATGTCTGCATATTTTTTAATTCTCTGTAATACACATTTTTTCTTTGAAAAGAAAGATCAGAATAAAAGTAAATAAAAGATTTAATAATTATTATATTAAATATAATTATATTAAACAGAATTAGTTACAATAAATAACTATATTATATTAAATAATTATTTAGAATTTTTGTTATTTCATAAGGAAATGGTTGACTTTGCCGAGCCTACTAGCCATTCTACTATTGTGCTCAACCTGTACCATATTCTAAGTGTTTTTGCCTGAAAGCAGTTCTAATAAGTAGTCCAATCTCAGAGGTGTCCTCCTGTATGCCAGTTTCTCCTTCTGCTTTAATGTCAGCAGCTCCTGAGACACTCCTATAGAAACCAAGAAACCAGCCCCAAAGCCAGTGGAGTCTAATGGGATATTCACTTTAATAACTCTGAGCTTCCATTGTTTTAATTTACATGTCTTCTGTGTTGATAAGTGATTTTGTGTACAATAAATAGATTTTTCCATTTTCTATAAGATGCATGTACATTAATCTACTGTGAGAAAGATGTGATCACATATTTTTTAAAAAAGAATATTCTTAGAAATTAATTGAAGGAGCTCTGAAGGTCAAGATCAAACAGAAATATATTTTTTTTCTCAAGTATGGGGTCATATGTTTTAATGTAAGTCATCAGCACACAAATATTTCTTAAAGAGGATTAAATGTTTTCCTATAAATGTCTTCTAAATGCAGGGAACTCCCTCTCCAGTTCTTCTCACTCTAAGTGAACTGATGGTATAAAACAGCTGTCAGCAAACTGTAGCCAGTGGGCTAAATCAGGCCCTCTGCCTGCTTTTGTAAATAAAGTTTTATTGGAACACAGCCATCCACACTCATTCATTTATGTATTGTCTGTGGTTACTTTCATGCTACAATGGCAGAGTTATGTAGTTGCAACTGGCTGTGTGTGGCCCACAGAGATGCAAATATTTATCTGGCTTTACAGAAAAGGCTTGCCAAACCTTAGTGTTATATGTCATGACATTAAAAATGTATGGGTTTGCAAAATTTGTTCTAGAGAAGCTATATAAGTTTCTCTCAATATGCTGCTTTTTAAAAAAATTTCAACATTCACCTTTCTTTAGAGAAGCACATTGATTGGTTTGGATTGCCTCTGGCAGTAAGGAACAGAAAAGCCAAAAGTGCCTTGTAGACACAGGGTATACCTAGCTCCTAGAGCAGGAGGCCTGGCACAGGCAGTGCAGGGCTGGCCCAGCATCTCACTTGTGCCACTTGGCTGTTTCCACCTTTCATCCTTAGCAGGGAAGCTCTTGTCCCTGTGCTTCTTGCCCAATGATCACAGGACGGCTGCTGCATTCACAGTCCTCACAACCACCATCCAGCAGGAAAAAGAAAAAAAGGATAACCTTGTCAAAGGCAGAAAGCAATTCCTTTTTATTCAGGAGGGGCTGCCCTTCCTGAGCCTTGTGGCTACTTCTCAATGCCCTACGCTGTGTCTTATGGCTTCCTCAAGTAGTAACTTTGCCTGGGCAAGTCATTTTTCTTTACTTAGGCACGATGGGGCCTCAAACCCCATGAAGGTTCTGTTAGTAAGAAAGAAAGGGGAAAATACGCACAATGGATGAGCAGCTGACTGTTTGCTGCAAACATAAACAGCTTTACCACCAAAATGCCTCCTTATTGACACATTGAATGTTTAGTCTCTGCTTTCAAATTGTTTTAGTGCAAGGAGTAAAATGAATACAAACTCCTAGACGCCCTGTTTCCTTACATTAGGCTGTTGTTCTAGAGCCCAGAGGACTCCCCTCAGTTCTCTCCCAGACAAGGCCCCAAAGGCAGAGACAAAGCCTCAAGGGTCTATGGGTCATCCACCAGGACCTCAGCAGCTCATCAGTGGAGAGAGAGGAAATAATCTCTTCTCATGGCTATTTTCCCCATCTCCTGCCAGCAGAAATCACTTGCACCTGCAAAGACTGCCCTTGGCCTTCTCTTTGGTGATCCCTACCCTGTGTTGTTTGGGTGGGTGGGGGCTGCATGTTCGTGTGTGTACACGCATGTGGTGTGTGTATCTGTGACATGTGTGCACAGATGTGCAATTTCATGGCTCCTTAAAGAAGTCCCAAAATGCAGACGCAGCACTGACTCCCTTGCCCCTACAATTTGACTCCCCTGGAAGAACTACTCTCCGTTCTGAATGGCTGGCTCCTCCATTGTACCATGGAATTCTGCCAGATATTTCTCAAACAGCTCCAACTTTTTCCCTTCTCTGAACATTTTAACAGCATAAAAACCAAACAAAATATGCATAATCTTTAAATAAATTCAGAGTGTGCTTCATAAAAGCATTAACATTTCCAAATGCTTTTTTCTTCCCCCTGTTGCCTTTTCAGCATTTATGAATTATAGATGCGGAAGAGGATTCATCATTGCAAGGTATGTATATTTCAAACCCGCCAATAATCCATTTCTTGGTAGTGGCCAGATTTACAATGAAGACAGATGCAGCTAATGTGTGACAATTGAACACATGTGGGAACGCTGGTCCCCCTCCAGCTGTGCTAGACAGATGCTCTGTGTCCACTGTCTCCCCAGAAGCTACCTTGAGAGCATCTGCTGGGCATTCTCTCACTGATTTAGCCGTCACCTGAGACAGAAAGTGCTGAGAATAGAAAAACAGTGACCTATGTCAGAGAATTCTAAAGGGCTAAAGCTGAAAGTGGCCCTAGGGATCCCTTGACCAACTTGCTAACATTAAAGACTAAAACCCCAAGGCCCAAAGAAGTCAAGCTCCGCAAGCCTCTCCTCCCAATTTTAATTGTTACATTACATTAAACAGTACAATTCTGTTGTGTCTCTTCCTGTGTTGGGCTAGAACTGGCCTAGAAAGGAGGAAATACAAGAAGATATTACGGTACATTAATGTGTTCTATGCTCAACAGCACAAAGACAAAACAGAAAGAAAATCAGATTACAATAAAATATTCCTCCACTTTGCCAACTTCCCCCCCTCTCCCCACTGCTCTGGGTCTAGCCCAGGGTCCAAGGTCTCTCTGCACAGCTTCCATCTGCCAGCTGTCAATGCAAAGCTCTTTCTGTCCTGTGGTGGTGTCCGTCATGTGCAGGGATAGTGGGGAAAAGTTTATAGAAACTTTGACTTCCAGTCTTCACTTGTACATTTTCCACACACATTCACGCCATCAACCAAAAGCATGTGTACCAACTAGCATACAGTCTCCCCATCTCCTCCGCAGGATCTGAGTGTTATTTAGAAGAGACTAGATGGAAAGCCATTTCTGGTTTTTGTTTTTATTTCTATTTTTATCCTTGTTTTAAAGAAGGCATCTCAAGAAGCAATTGGCTAAGCTTCTCACCTAAAATTGACTGAGGAACACAGTGAGTGGCCTAAAGGGCCAATTAAGCAGCAGAAATACCCCAAAACACTAAGTAGCCAAGCATAGCCTCATTCTCAAGAGGGGAGGAAAGTCTATGCAGAAATTAAGGCCAAGAAATATTGAGTTGACTTATAGCTGATCTGACTGATACATTTCAGAGAGAGGGACAACTTCATTTCCATGTCCATGCCTCATGAGCTTGCAATGCATATTATAAATGATGCAAGGAGAGAACTGACCCAAATTTCCTGGTGTTATTCTTAGAAAAGAATGTGATATTCTAAGGGTTCCAAAGGATATTCTTTATCTCCACATTAACATCTAATGTATTGTAGTTTCTGAAGTTGTGGGACATTTGTTAAAGTCATTTATCATTAATCATCATCATCATTGTCATCATCATCACCATAAATGCAGCATTTCTTGATTACCTGCTCTATTTTAAGGCAAATTAGGTCATGCTAGAACAAAGTCTCCCTGGGCCAGGATTTCTGGGCTTGATGCCGTGAACACTCTGCTGGACGAACCTGTACCAGGTCACTCAGCTGTTGCCCATGTGTGTTCCATCTTCATTAAACAGGAGCCTAAACTGTGCAGTATAAACCTCCATGCCTTTTTGGCTTTTGTTCACGCAGCGATACATTCGAAACATATTTTCTTCAGCTTCCATTGAACTGGCCACTGTAGATTGGGGACAGAGCAGTCACTCCATAGGCTCCCCTGTCAGCATACAGCACAAGGTTTGGCTTTTGCACCAGACAGACCATAGCAAATTCGTTCAAGCAGAACTCAGGGATGCTCTGGTGTGCCAGCCCCACACCAGAGCTATGGATTTCAACAGTGATCAGAACCGGTAAATGGCACTGTAATCTTTGATGCAGACTTTCTAAGCCACACATCAATCAAAGAAATGACTTGTCTGTGTTTGGTTCTCACCTGCACGTACTCACACCCAACCTAAACAGGTGCCTGGTACGACCAACAGGATACTGTAGAAATGACAGTGTGTGACTTCCAAGTGTAGTGCAACAAAGACGTTGCAGATTCTATCTTGCTCTCTTGGATTTCTCACTCTGGGGGAAGGCAGCCACTGTGTTGTGAGAACACTCAAGCAGCCACAGCCCTGTAGAGAGGTTCCTTCATGAAGACAGGACTAGAGGCCTCCTGCCAACAGCCACCAGAGACTTACAGGCCATGTGAGTGAGCCATTTTAGAAGCTGATCCTCAAACTTCAGGCAAACTTTCAGAAGGTTGCACCCCGGCCAACATAACCAAAGTCTCAGGAGATACCCTGAGCCAGAACTACCCAGCTGAGCAACTTCTGAGTTCCTGACCCACAGAGTAAGCGTTTACTGTTTTAAGACTTGAAATTTGGGATAATTTTTTACGCATCAGTAGATAACTAATACAGTGTAGTTCATGAGCAATGATAAATACTGTTATACCCTTTACATTCACGTCATCAAGTTGGAAAGAATATTACACAGGCAGACATTTGAATCCCATTGGGCAAAAAGACAAAACAGGTCTTGGGGAAGGATGGATTTGATGTTTTGTGTGAATTTTGCTTATGACCTTGCTTAGTTGTGGTGAACTGAATTATGTCTCCCCAAAACTCAATGAAGCTTAAATTGTGTCCCCCAAGTTTTATGTATTAGAAACTTAGCCCCCACTGTGAATGTTAAGAGGGTGGGAAATCCTATTATGGTAATTGAAGGGTGGAGCCTTGAAAAGGTGATTGGACTGTAGGACCATGCAGTAGTGAATGGATTAAAAATGGTGGTCAGGAGTGTGGTTCAGAGGGCTTTAAAAGAAGAGGAGAGTCTCTACTTCTGCCATCTTGCAATGTGAGACCACTGTGTCAGTGTTGCCACCACCAGATGGACTTCGGACTTTGCAGCCTCAAAAACTGTAAGCAATAAATGTCATTTTTCTTTATAAATCACCCAATTAAGGGTATTGTGTTATAAGCAACATAAACAGACTAATACAGAAAGTTGGTACCAGAAGTGGGGTATTGCTTGTAACAGATACTGGAAAATGTGGAAGCAGCCTTGGAACTGAGTGTTGAGGAGAGGTTGGAGGAGTTTTGAGGATTCGGAAGAAGACAAAAAGACAAGGGAAAGTTTGGAATGTCTTAAAGACTGGTTATGTGGTGGTGGGCAGAATGATGACAGAAGTATGAAATGTAAAGACCATTCTAAGGAGGTCTCAGATAGAAATAAGAAGGAGTTTATTGGAAACTGGGACAAAGATCACCTTTGCTGTGAACTGGAAAGGAATTTGGCTACATTATGTCCATGACCTAGGACTTTGTGGAAGTTGGAACTTAAGAGTTGTGAACCAGAGCATTTGGTGGAAGAAATTTCTAAGCAGCAAAGCATTAAGGAAGCTGTATTGCTACTCATAATAGCCTATGCTGAGTTATGGCAGTAAAGGCACCATGTAAAGCCAGAATTTAAAAGGGAAGCAGAGCATAAGTATTTGGAAAATTTGCATCCTGGACATGTGGTAGAGAAGCAGAGAGCATTTTCAGAAGAAAAATTCTATAGTATTAAGAAGATTAACACAAAAGTATGGGATTATCAAGAGAAGGGAGAAAAGGCCCTGAAGGCATTGCAGAAGCTTCTGGGGCCAACCCTTCCATTTCAGGCCCAAAGACTTAGGGATACAAAATAATCTTGGTGAACAGGCCTGAGGTGCCCTCCACAGGCTTACTGCCCAGGACCACCTCGGGAAGCTGCTTCCAGCACCAGCACCCCAGCTGTTTTGTCTGCTCTAGCTGTGGGTAAATTGGCCCCAGGTGTGGCTGGACCAGCAGCTTTGAAAAATGCAAGCTGGAAGCTTTGGTGGCATCCATATGGTGTTAGGTCTGCAGGCTTGCAGAATGTTAGCTGTGGAGGCTTGGAAGTCTCTACCCCAATTTCAGAGGATGTATGGAAAAGTCTGGGGGCCCAGGAAAAGATCTGTCACAGGGGCGGAGTCACCACAGACATTCTTCACTAGAGCAATACCGAAAGGAAACGTGGAGACAGAGTTGCAGCAGAAAAACCCCATCAGCGCCATGTCTAGTGGAGCCATGAGAGCAGGACCGCCACAGAGACCCCAGGCCTGTGGAGTTACCAGGGTGCAATGCCAGCCTGCAAGAGCTAAAGCATCAACTGAGACCAGGAAAGCCATAGAAGTAGAGCTGCCCGAGGACTTGGGGACCCAACCCCCACACCAGTATGCAGAGGACATTGAACATGGAGTCAAGTTACAAGATTCACCAGCTTTAAGATTAAATGCATGTCCTGCTGGGTTTCAGACTTTTTTGGGACTGTTACCCTTTTCTTTTGTCCTATTTCTCCCTTTTGGAATGGGAATATGTACCCTATGTTTGTCCCACCATTGTATCTTGAAGGGGATAACTTATATTGATTTCACAGATGGGACTTTGAACTTTGGACTCTTGAATTGAAACAAACTAAGACTTTGGGGATTAAATTAATGCATTTGCATGTGAAAAGGACATGAGTTTTAGGGGGCCAGGGATGGAATGTAGTGGATTGAATTATGTCTCCCAAAACTCCCTGAAGCTTAAATTGTGTCCCCCAAGTTTTATGTATTAGAAACTTAGCCCCCATTGTGACAGTTAAGAGGGTAGGAAATCCTATTCTGGTAATTGAAGGATGGAGCCTTGAAGAGGTGATTGGATTGTAGGACCATGTAGTAGAGAAGGGATTAAAAGTGGTGGTCAAGGATGTGGTTCTGAGGGCTTTAAAAGAAGAAGAGAGTCTGTCTCTCTCTGCTCTCTGTTTTCACCATCTTGCAATGTGAGACCACTGGGTCAGTGTTGCCACCTCCAGATGGACTTTGGACTTCCCAGACTCAGAAACTGTAAGCAATAAATGTCATTTTTCTTTATACATCACTCAGTTTCAGGTATTTTGTTATAAGCAACATAAACAGACAATACATTGGTCTAGTCCACCTCTAACAAGTACATGTGTTAGATAAGAAAATCAGGCTTAGAGCTGCAACACAGTAGTGCAAAAATCCACACAGGCAATAAATGGCCAACCTCAGATTCAAACCTGACTTTGTCTGCCTTCAAATCCCATGATCTTTCCCCATATAAAGACAAAATCTTCTCCCAAGATCAATGAAGTCTGAAATGCCCATTGCTTTATCTCTCTGTCCCTTCCAGAAAAGGTTTACACATCTATTGTCTGAAATGCACTCCGTGCCATACAAAATGGGCCATCACATCATTGTCCTCAGTGTGGTCTGTTGCACACACATTTCAGTTTGCTTCTATACTATCTTCCTGTGCGTCCTGCAACTAAAGTGAATTTGGCAAGGATAAGGAAAAAAACATTAGCAGAGAGATAATTCCCACTATCATCTCAAATGTACTAGTTAATACAAACTAGATCTGAGGACAGGACTGTGGTGGGCAGGTCCCTGGACCTGGAACCATCATGGAGAAGGATGTTCCTGGGCAGATTCTGACTATGCTAGCATGTGACCAACAGCAGCTTCTTGCACTTGTTTTGGCCTTAGTTTTGCCACATGTGAAATGATGGCAATGTACTCACCGGATGTTCCCTAAGGTCTGCTCAGGCATTCAACCTATGCTCAGAAACACACCCCTACATTAGGCAGGTGCTCGGAGAGGGAGACAGGGAGAAAATGAAAGAAAAGGCCATGCAGTTGATATTTCCAGTTTGCCCTCCCAGCATTCATTGCTGCCTCTCTGGGTAGCACTTCCTGATTTTCTTTAAATTGCAAATCCACTCCTCTTCCATTCTTAGTCCGTGAAGCCTGGGTGAGGCTCAACTCAGTTCCAGGTGTGGAGGCTGTAACACAGACTTGGCTGATCAAAGCATTGAAATCTCCATCCTTGAGGACTGGGTCAGGGATAGACACCTGACCTAAAGCAGTCCAACTGAAATGAATTTTGGGATATTAGCAGGAGTCACTCTTTCCCAGTGAAATTGAATCTGGAGCCTTTGGTGGAGTTGGAGCTTCCTTAGTCATTTTGCCTCCAGTGGCAGAGGCAATGAAAGCAAAAGCCAAGAGACAGAGAGAAACTGAGTCCTGGTGGTGTCCCTAGTTCAGTGGTTCTGAGTAGGAATTCCCTTTTAGGCTGTATTTTGGTTTGGGTTTCTGCACAAGCAGACTATGAGACAAGACTTCTAGTGCAGGAAGTTTACTTGGGAGATGATCCCAAGAAAGACCAATAGGGAAATGGAGAAGTGAGACAAAGAAGGAAATTAGGCCAACAAAGGGAAGGCAGAATCATGGCCCCAAACATGTCTACATGCCAAACCCCGGCATCTGTGAATCTGTTAGGTGACAAGGCAAAGGGAGATTAATGTTGCAGGTGGAATGAAGTTTGCTAGTCAGCTGATCTTCAGCTGGGAAGAGGATCCTGGATTATCTGAGTGGGCACAAGGTAATCACAAGGGTCCTTAAAGGTAGGAGAGGGAGGTCAGAGTCAGAAAGAGAGATCTGAAGGTGCTGCACTGAAGATGGAAGAAGGGGCCTCTAGCCAAGGAATGCAGACAGCCTCCAAGAGATTGGAATAGACGAGGAAACAGATTCTCCCCTTGAGTGCCCAAAAAGGAATGCACCCTGCTGGCACCTTGATTGTAGCCTCCATAACTATACAGTAATAAGTATGTGTTGTTTTAATCCACTGAGGTTGTGATAACTTGTCACTACTGCAATAGGAAATAAATAAAAGTGTGTTATCAAGTCAGTTACCATTAGGCAACTGAAGCTCAGTCTTGTATTAAGAACCCTGGGAGACCACATTGAGCATGTGTCAAAGTGGCCCCATCCACGGGTGAGGAAGCTGGAGTGTTCGTCCACCAGACGCAGCCACCTGTGGTCCAGGGCCATTTCCAGGGCAAATTCTCCAGCACTTCCATGTTGTCTGAGTGGGCTCCATAGTCAGGCAACATGCCCACAGGCAGAAAGTCTCAGGTTTTCATGATAAGTAGGCTTCAGCATGCAGAGGCAAGGTCCAAAGGCACCCACAGCATTTGTAACAAGCAGCCATGGGGGATAAACAGCCTGGGGGATAGGTTTTAGTTACCATAATAATCAGGGGCTTCTACTAGTATTTTTTGGCTGGGGTTAGGCATGTTGAACAGCCCACAGTACCTGGAAAATGATTCTGCACAACCAGGAGCCATCTCACCCAACATGCCAGAAGCAGTCTGCTATGGGTTAAATGCATCCCACCAAAGTTCATGTACTGGAAAATTGACCCCCACTGGAACAGTGTTAAGAGGGTGGGAAATCCAATTATGGTGTGTGAAAGGTTGAGCCTTGAAGAGGTGATTAGATTGTGAAGACTGTGCCCTGGTGAATGGATTGATCCATTTATGGAGTCAGGGGTGTGGTTGTGATGGCTTCATAAGGAGAGAGAGTGAGAAGGTTAGCTCTCTCTTGCTCAGCCTGTTCTCACCATGTGACACTCTGAATTGCTGTAGAGAGTCACACAAAGAAAAAGGCCTTCACCAGATGTATTCCCTGGACCATGGTCTTCCCAGCCTCCAAAAATGTAAGAAATAAATGTCATTTCTTTATAAGTTACCCAGTTTCAGGTATTCTGTCATAAGCAACTGAAACAGACTAATGTACAGCAGCTTAAGAAACACTGGCTGAGACCAAGGCATTTCTACTCACAGGCCATCCCATCAGACAAACTGGTGTATTTCCTTCCTGCTCGAACCAGTTTGGAAAGAATCTCCCTTCACTTTGCTCAATGAACCTCAAGTGCTACACAAAGATGACAGAGAAAGACAGAGACACATACAAAGTTCTAGTTCTTTTTTGTAAAAATGTCCAATAATAATTTTCTGAAGAAAAGGGAAAGATAGCCAATAATTCACAACAGCTGAAACCAGACTCCCATCCATTCTTCACACTTTCCAGTGTAGTGTTGAAAGGAGAATAAAATCAGCCCAGCCGAGTCAGAACATTCTGTCATGAAGTAACAGAGACACTTTCCAAAAGGAAGGAAAAGGGGATTGCCACGTGCTTTCCTACCCCCCGAAGGCATACATGCCATAAACCAATAAATGTTTAAAGATCAACACGAGGGCGGGAACAACTTGCTACCTGAAATCTGTCTCGCTAACGCCCCACCCTCAGATAAAGCACAGGTGAGGGAGAAAGACTTTGAGAAAATGTTTAAAAGGAGGAAGGAAAGAAATATTTCCTCCTGTTTTTTTAAAAATACTCTGGAATTTTTCACCACATGTGGCCTTTGATCGGCTTTCCATTTGAACCCTGGAATGGAAGAAGCCACATTATTAACACCTGTTTCAGATGTGGGTGACCCCGGAGGACAAACGCAGAGGAAAGAACCTGGGAGGGTGAGGGGCAGGCCCAGAGCCACCACGTGTCATTCGCTCGGATGCCCACCTCAGCTAGTTTCTCAAGATGCCTTCTGTGTTAGTTTGCTAGGGCTGCCATAACAAAGGACCACAAACTGGGTGACTTACAGCAACAGAACGTGATTTTCTCGCAGATCTAGAGGCCTGAAGTGTGACATTGAGGCGCCAGCAGCACCATGCTCCTCCCAAGGCTCTAGGGAGGAACTTCCTCGCCTTTCCTTAGTGTCTGGTGGCTGCCGGTAACACTTGACAGCACATGGTCCGTAGACAAGTCACTCCAGTCTCTGTCTGCGTTGCCACATGGCTTCCTCCCTCTGTGTCTGTGTCGTGGGCTTAGCTGACACACTCCCTGAGGTCCTGAGCGGGATGGAACCACGGTCACCCATGGCGATAGCTGCTCATCAGAGCACCTAGGGTTTGCTTCCGCTTCTTCCCGGTCCACCTTCTCCACTCGGGCTTCCTGAGATCACCTCGCAAGGATTCTACTTGCACTTGAATCTTTGTCTTGGAGTCTGCTTTGGGGAGACTTCTATGGCTTCCTTACTGCTTCTTCCATGTGCCACGCATGCCACAGGGCCTTTGCACCAACCGTCCCCCTATCTGAGTGCTCCTCTGCAGTCTATCTGAACGGCTCCCTCAAGTCTCTGCTGAAATGTTACTTTGTCGAGCGAGGCCTTCTCTGACAAGCACTCCTCCCCGTCCTTTCTCTCATTACTCTTTTTATCACTTTCACCCTTGCTTATGTCTTGTTGTCTGCCTTCCCCAGTAAAACATGGCTCCCTGAGAGGAGAGACCTGACCTGCATTGATTGCTGCTACACTGCTGCACTCCCAGCACCTGCAGCAGTGCCTGGCACACAGTAGGTGCTTCATAAGCATTTGCTGAGTTAATACTAGGTTTTCCGTTTTACAGACATCAGTGATAATAGTTAGCACTTAGTGAGTACATGCCATGGGTCAGGGGTTTACTATCCTCACTTCACAGTTGAAGAAACTGAGGCACACAGACACTGAGTGGATCACTCCAGCCTCACGGCCAAGACAAAGGGGAGACAGAATTTGGACCTAGGCACTCTGCTTCCAGAGGCTGCCGTCTACTGCTTGTTGCTGTTCTCCTTGTGAGTCCCAGAAATGTCCACAGTCACACTAGACAGGCGGCTGATCAGACCATAAACTCCATGCTTTGTTTTGGACTTGGAATTTTCCTTTATGGTAATTTTTTCAAATTATAAAAGAATATGTGTTCATTATAGGAAATTTGGATACACGGGAAGAAATAATAAAGAATATTAAATCACCTAGGGACATGTTCACGTGTGGTTACTTTCACTCCAGATTTTTTTATGCACATGTATATCTCAAATATAGATGCAAAATTAGTATCATGTGGTATAGGCATTTTGTCTCACTTTTTCTGATCCTAATGTTATATCATGAACATTTGTTGTGCTAATATTCTTTGAAAACATAATTTTTAATGGCTACACAATATTGTATTGAACAGATTGCCTTAATTTATTTAGAAATGCCCTTACTCTTATACATTTAGCTTGTCTCAAATTTTATTTTGGAATATATGAACATGTACATAAATCTCGGTCTTCACTGCTGTACTATTTCCTTATGACCAATTCCTAGAAGCAGAGCTGCTGGGTAAGAGGGCACGCATATGCTGATAAGGAGTTTGTATTAGTCTGTTTCTGTTGCTTATAAGAAAATACTTGAAACTGGGTGATTTATAAAGAAAACAAATGTATTGCTTACAGTTTCTGAGGCTGGGAAGTCCAAAGTCCATCTGGTGGTGGTGATGACAGTGACCCAGGGGTCTCACATTGCAAGACAGTGGAAGCAGAGAGAGAAAGACAGACTCTCCTCTTCTTTTAAAGCCCTCAGAACTATGCCCTTGACCACTGTTTTTAATCCATTCACTACTGCATGGTCCTATAATCCAATCACCTCTTCAAGGCCCCACCTTTCAATGACCATAATGGGATTTCCCACCCTGTTAACAGTCCCAGTGGGGGCCAAGTTTCTAATACATAAAACTTGGGAGACACAATTCAAGCTCCAGGGAGTTTTGGGGGGACATAATTCAATCCACTACAGCATTGTTTCATGCTTCCAAATGGTGCTTCCAAAAGATTTGACCCATATTCACTCCCACCAGCAGGAGATAAGGCCCCAAGCTCAGTTGCTAGAGATTTTTTGTCTCAGCCATGTTAATTCCCGAGTAAAGTCAAATCCTGATTTTACAGATGATAAAATAAAGCCCACATCAGCTGGGTGGCTTGCTTGAGATCAGTGACAAAACCAGGCAGGAGCAATAAATAGCATTTCCTTAGAAACAAGCAGATGTAGAGAACTAAGTGACACCCATCTGGCAGAGATGTCACCTCTCCAGCCCCTGACTCCACCCAACTCTATGCCCAGACCCCGGCCACCCACAGACTCCCTTGCAAAGCAAACACAACATTCTATGTCTTCAGTGATTCCAGAAATTTCACCTCTTGGAACCTGCCAGAACATTTCCAAGTCATGGTCAAATTATGATTTCTCTCACCCACACAGTCACCAAATGACCCATGTGGTGAGGAATTTTCTATCCACTGCAGATGAGATCCAACACCAATAAAATGTTCTGGCCTCAAGCTGTTCAAAGAAAAGCCTCTGTTTTTCAATCTTAAATAAAAATAATAACAAATTTGACAGCTGTCAGCAAGGCATAGGTAAACCAAAAGCTCAGGTCACTGTCTTTGCCTTCATCTTAAAACAAGATGGGATTTCTGTTCTCTATACTTGAGTCACATCAGAGGGACCATAACTGGTTTTAGATTTTAGTCAAAGCTGTCACTTGAAGAGCAATTTACGTCACTGTTCCAAAGCCAGGGCTGCATGTTAAAATATTCCCACTTCCCTTTTTAGAACTTGGAGTTTCTAGTGTTTCTTTTTCCAAAGATATATCAAAACTGATCTTTAAAAAGAAAAATAGCAACTTGGCACTTGATTCATTAATTTTGTTTATTTCTCACAGTTCTAGAGGCTGAAAGTCCAAGATCAGGATGCGGGCACGGTCAGGTTCTGGGGAGGGCTCTCTTCCTGGCTGCAGACAGCCACCTTCTCCCTGCATCCGCACGTGGTGGAAGGAGGGCGAGCTCTCCGGCCTCTTCTTACAGGGGCACTAATCCCACTCATGAAGGCTCCACCCTCATGACCTGCTCACCTCCAGAAGGCCCCACCGCCAAATACTCTCACACCGGGATTAGGTTTTCAACACATGAATTTTGAGGGACACAACATTCAGTGCATTGCAAATATAATGCACTAATTCTGTTTTCACCGTCCACTATGAAAAAAGAAATATTCAAAGACATATACAATGCAGATTTATTATATAAGTTTTCAATTTTTTGAATGATAAAGAATCTATTTACATAAGAGGCACCAAACTTCTGTACACAAATGCAGGGTCTGACAGAGTTGAGAGGTCTCTATAATTCATCTTTGTAAAGGTACTTTAGACCTTTTTTTTCTATCTTGTTTATGCTTTTATTTTGAACTTTCATATAATTTTTTCAGATCAAATGAAAGTTAGACTTGATAGTAAACTCTTTAAGATAAGCTCAATCTTCTGTTCATCGGTTATCCTCAGCATCCTCTCCTACCTGGCATCCAACACCCGGCCAACTCTCTGTACACATTTGTCATTTGTGTAGCGAGGAAGAAAGCCTCACAGATGGGAGGCGACTTCCCCGGGTTTCCTAATGAGGCTGACTGAGGAAGGCCTGGACCCCACTTTTGAGCTGACTCCCATCCGCCCACCTCCCCGGGAGCGGGGCCGCCTGCGTGCCCGGCCCTACTCCAGCTGGATTTCTTGCCTTACAATGCCAGTTAGGACCATGTTGAGAACACCCTTGGTTTTATACAGTTTTAGACTAGTGGGCTTTGGTCACAAACTTTTACTAATAAAACTTTTTTTAAGATTTGGAGAACTTCTTATTGTTTAAAAATCATAACTGAAGCTTCAAAAAATATACAATGCCAAAAATGTCCCAATTCCAGTCCCCTCCTTTCTAGAGCAGAACATAGGGCTGTCCCCTCCCATCCTGTGCCCACACCCTAGCCAGGACCCTGCCCTGGCGCAGCCGCCTGCCCACCCACCCTCCTGCGCACTCTGTGCTGAGTCACCAGCAGAGGAGGGCCCTGGGGTGAGGTGCGGGGTTGGGAGGACGATTACTGCACCCCTCATCCCTGGACAAATGCATCTGCGAGTGGGTGTGAGAAAAGGGGGCCCATTCCTTGGGCAGGGGACCCCAAGAGGGAAGGACAAAGAGCCAGTCCCCCCTCACCACACCCCTCCCCAGCTCCAGGGAGGCTGGCTGTCAATGTCTCCTTGAAAAAAGCCAATTTTTTAACCCACATGCCCAATAACTATTAAAATACTGATTTGTAAATGATATACTTTTCTAATAATTTTATGTGCATTATAAAAATAGAAATGTTGAAGTTTTGTATAATGTTTTTATTTAATATTTTAAACAAAAAGTATGAATAGAAATCCTAATAGTTTCTCCCAGAGCCCCAGGGGGACTGTCTACAGGGCGCGTGCACGTGCCCCAAGGTGTGCACACGCTTTTTGGAACCTCCTGATTGGGGCTGTTTCGGAGCCCGGCTTGTCGCATGGGCGCTCTGACTTGACCGTCAAGGGGCTGCGGTGCCGGGTGGCGCGGGCAGCCGCCGCAGCGGTGGGCAGACCGGCCGGAAGAGCAGCAATGGAACCGTGTCCACTACAGGCCCACCCCGCCACGGACAGAACGCTGGGGGAGAGAAAGCAGGCGGGAAAAGAGAATTTCCTGCCGGTCTTGCTCTTGTATTTTTGTGTCACCATCATATCCAGCTCATTTATAAAAAATACAATTTGTATGATTTTTAGTTGAAGATAGTTTGGCTCCCATTCCAGTTTCTTTAAATACAAACTATTTCAAGAGTAATGTTCATATTTATTGAGAGGAGAACTACTTGCATTAGTAAGTGAAACTACCCGTCATAGTCACTTTACAGAAAATGGAGAAGGATGGAAATTGTACAAAAACTAGAAACACCGTCTCGGGAGAGTTCCCTCCTCTGCGAAGGACGGAGGTCGTTCCTGTTTTGGCCAGGCGGTGGCGCTCGAGGCAAACGGTCCCAGGCCGCGCTGACCGGCCCCCCCCACACCCCCGCCCCAGATGCTCTCAAAGCAAGAGGCCACTCATTTATCAGAGAATGAATGGATTTGACGCCGTCCAGGGACATGGAGTCACCCCCTGAGCGCGTTGGGGTGAGTAGGGGAAGCATCTCGAAGCCCTCCTGGGCTAGTCTCCGCTGCCAAGGAGACAGGGCCCGGCACAAAGCGGAATGAAAGGGCCCAAGAGGATGAGGACGCCCCAGAAGGATACCTGGTCATGAGTACTGGGAAACCGCAGAGAACCGCCGGGTGCAGAAACGGATTGCACGAAGCAGCTGCCTCTGGCGGCGGGAATGCCAGGCCCGCCCGGGAGTAAAACGGGGCCTTTGCAGGGGCTGTGAGTCACAACGCAGCCCCCTGCCCAGCACTGCAGACTGGAGCAGGCCATGAGAGTAAATACGAGAAAGAGCCAGGTAGCAAAACCAAATCTTAGCGAGCCTTACAGAGATTCAGCATTTTAGAATGTCCCCCCCATTTCTGCCCTTCGTATTTAATAAGACTTTTCAAGTGGCTTTCATTTTCTTTTTATATGCAAATGAGTTCAAGGTGATTGTTTTTCTAGTGTTTATTACTTGACAAAATTACGACTGCCTTTTGCAAGTAAAAAGACATTTCGTCCTTTGGGTCACTGTTTAAATATAGGTGATTATCGTTCCTGTGTAAATAAACTTGAAAAAATAAAACAGGGCCGTGTAGGCAAAAGTTCAATTTAAGGAAGGAATTTCTCCTAAAAGCTAGGCTAAGTACATTCTGCATAAGTCTGCATATTTTCCAAGGAAAGACTCCTAAAAGGGAATGTTCCTGAAAATCAAAATTTTAAAGGCAAATTCCTACTCTTCTCAATAAAGTAAAGCATATTTTGCATCCCTCCCCTTTATAAGAATAAAATAAGCTATCTGGATACGTGTTCATTTGGATTCATTTCCAATTTCCAAATAACCTGTAATTGGAGTCATAATTATAAAAATCTCATTTAGTTTTTTGAAAATTTGAGGACGAACGAGGAGAGAGGGTTGTGGCTCACCCTGGGGCAATAAGGAAGAATAATGAAAGGAAAGAACAGAAAACAACCACTTTTTATGAGCTCAAACCATGAGGCAGCTAGCAGAACAATATCACACACCTCTCCAGCTAATGCTCAAGTGCAAGACAGACCTCACAGTAAGAGAAGAGAACTGGATCTTCTGTCATTTCATTTCCTATTTTTCTATTTCATTTTATACCAGTCCCTGGAAAATACTCTGTTACTTCCTTTTCCAACAGCACAAGAGCTCACTGCTCTGGGAAAAGCCAAGTCATAATCTCTTTCCAAATAGAACAAAAAACTAGGACACCCCCATCCTGCCCCCAGCCAAAAAAAAACAAAACCAAAACTCAAATATATGTGCACATGGATTCTCTCCCCTTGCTTAACTTTCCCACGGCCCCCAAGAGTCTATGCGTTGTTATCTATTAATTGTGCAATTCGGAAAATGGCAGAAAAATGGAAAACATGTTGCTCAAATGTGTCCTGGGCGGCCAACAAGAAAACACCTACACAGAAAAGTCAGTCACACTATATTTTTTCCAGCTGCATGCATTCTTCACAACAGATGTACACTTCGGTGAAACAGTCCTGGACTGTAAAAAGAAAAGGTTTATTTCAAAAACAATGTAGTCATTCTGTATAAAGTTATACCATAACCCAATTTAAAATAGGGTGGGAAACAACCCACTGAAATTTTGATCCAGGTCTAAATCAGACTTCAGAAAACTGAATGCCTAAATAGTTCATTACATGAAAGCCTATTCAATCTGTGGCGATCATATTCAGAAAAATGATCAGTTTACCAAAATTTACTTGACCTTTTTATTTTCTTCTCAATGAGAATAATGAGAGGGAAGCAGTGGTAGAGCATTCCTGGTTAGATACACAGATAAACACCCTACATAAAATGAGAGAGTAGATTACGTGGTGGGGAATACAGTTTGCAGGGGTAGATTTCCTGGGTGCAGATCTCAGCTTTGCAGTTTACTAGAGTGGTGGCCTTGGACAAGTCATTTAACCTTTCAGTGCCTCAACTTTCTAATCTGTAACATGGAGATAATAATAAAATTGCCTCTGGAAATGGCTGTGAGGTGTGAGTTAATACATGTAAAGTATTTGGGATAGGTCTGAGCTTGTAACATACACAGTGCCCAGTGTATTTTATTATATTACTATTTCTCATGCCTGATTACTTTTTTTCTCAACACACAGATGAAGAGCTTTATTTCTATCATGTTTCAACAGCCATGTCTGAAACACAATGTTCTATAGGGTTTTCAAAACAAGTGTTACTTTACTAGCAGGGAAAATAAATGTCTGTGTGGTTTGCAGAAGTTTCATACAATAAGGATAGAACTATTAATATTTTCTACATGTGTTTTGATGTTCTTGGAAACAACCTACATGTCTAATAATAAGGAAATGGTTAAAAAGCTTACAGAGGGGCAGAGGGTGTTTACAAATAATTTAAGTAATACAAATAAATACTTGTGATGTTAAGTGAAGGAAGAGGTATGAACATTTTGTAAATAGTAAACTCTCAAACAGATTATAAAATGGATAGGAAAAGATTAAAAGTAAAATATTAAAATGCTATTAGTGGCTTCTGTGAATAGTGGAAAATAGGTAACTTAATTTCTCTATTATACTTTCCCTGACTTGCCAAATTTTCCACAAGGTGCCCAATTATGAGCACTTACTCTGTGCAAAGCACAGCTCTAAGTGTTCAATGTGTGTCTTAGCCTGTTTGTGCCGCTATAACAAAATACCACTGGCTGGGTAATTTATAAAGAACAGAAATGTGTTACTTACAGTTCTGAAGGCTGGGCAGTCCCAGATCATGGCACCAGTGGGTTGGGTGTCTGCTCTCTCTTCTTCCAATGTGGTACCTGTTGCTGCCTCCTCTAGAGGGGAGGACCCCATGGCCACACCTGGCAGAAGGGACAGAAGGGCAAAAAATGCCTCAATTAGTTCCCTCCAGCCCTTTTACAAGGCATTAATTCTTTCCATTTGGGACTTAATGACTTAATTCATTCCAATCCATTGGGATTTAGTTACTTCCCCAAAGACCCCCACCTCTCAATATCACCACAATGGGGATTGAGTTTCAACAAGAATTTTGGAGGGGACATATTCAAACAGAGGACACAAATTCAATTACACATAGCAATGTATTAATTCATTTTTCTCACAGAGGCCATTTTACTTAAGTGGTATTATTGTTCTCATTTTACAGGTGGAAAAAACAAGACAGAGTGGGAATAAGTAATTTGCCCATAGCTAACCCCTAGTAAGTGAGGTAGACAGTATTCCATCATGGCTTCCGACTCCAGAGTGCTCTTAACCACTAAGCTACACTGCCTCTTCATGTGTATGTCACTTTGAAATCAGGAAAAAAAAGATTATTTTTAAAGAATTTAATTTTGTCAGAAAAAATTATTTGACAAAACGTGATTACATTAGAACACATTATTCACACATATTATGGATTTAGTCTTTATACAAGCTAATATAGTATCTGAAAAATACTAAATTTTTATGGCTTGTTTGATTTTTCTAAAATATTATTTCTTTCAAATATCTTTGTTGAAAGTGAGTTCTGGATATACTAATACAGATTTACGCTCTAATCAAACACAAAGGACATAACTCCTATACTATTAAAAGAAATGTACTTTTAAAAACATATTTGGGTTGAGGATATCTGAATATTTTTCTGAAATTTGGATCTGGAAATGGCCCTGTGAAGAAGAGAATTGCAGGCTGAGTAGGGGATGAAGACTGAATTCCAGTTATTTAAGAGTCATAAAATTTATTTCATTTTCTATCTTCTTTGAGAATCAAGGGGAAGACAGAACAGAAAAGCGAAAAAGACAGCTCTTCATTAAAAAATATATTTAATTTAACCTTAAGTGAAGCATGCCAAAATCTTTTTAAAAATAAGAACAGCTGCAAATTGGTCTGAGATCCCAGCGGTGTGGCAGGTTTCCATGACCAAGGGCATTCACCTCTGTTAACTGACACTCTAATGTCTTCATTCAGCAAATATTTGTTGGACATCTTCCATTGTGCCAGCCACTGCCTTAAGATTTTAAAGCAGTTGGCAAATCTTTTTTGAAATGCCTACTTAGTCCAGAATCAGAGATTTAAAAAAAGAGTTTGCAGATGTTTAGATCTAAGGAAACAGGACCTCAGGGTAATGATGGACCATCCAGCATCAACCCTGGACAAAGCTTCCTTTCAGAGCAGTAAAGAGGGAGCGTAAAGAGGTGAAAAAGGTGGGGGGGGGGCCTTGGATGGTGATGGGAGGTGGAGCCTAGCAACTGAATTATGAGAGATTCTGGGAAGGTTTTACCCATTAGATGTGCCAGCAACAAACCTAAAATAAACAGCACCTTTCAAGCAATGAACTCTTGAGCATTAAAACATGCCCAAGTCCGAAAGCAGGACACACCCTCACTGGCTGAACAGAACTTTGACATAAAGCCACACGTTCCTGGCTTTTTGCTCTTACTTTGTTCTTGTTGTTGTTGTTGTTTCTTTTAATCAAATGATACCAGCCAGCCTACAACTGCACAATATACTGACTTCTAAAAGGAATCCATTGGAATTCATTCCATTCGCATCAATCAAAGAAACTTTCTTTTTCTTAAAATTGCTTTCCCTGTAGCCTTTAAAATTCTACCAAGGGGGGGCTTTTGTCTTTCAGTCTCACCAGGAAGTGTGAAAGTGGAGCAGTCAGTCTCCTTCTCTCTGCGGGCAGTCTGCACGTGAGGATCTGCCCAGGAAACTGCAGGGATATTGTAAAATATTCCTGCTCTGCAGATCAAAAATGGTGGTGGTGAGATGCTGAGAAATCTTTTTTTCTCTCTTTCCTTTATCTCTCCTTTTCTTTATCTCTTTCTTTCTCTTTCTTTCCTTCTTTCTCCCTCTTTCTCTTCCTTCCTTCTTTCTGATGTAGCATTAAAACCAACATGATGCAACAGGTTCGAGCACAGTGTATCTAAGAAAGAGTCTTAGGAGATGCATTTAGACCCCAAGAAACACAAAGGGAAGATGTGCTGCTGGGACCTGGACTCTCAAGGCTCAGCATGTCCCATGACCTGACTCAGATGATGAGGAGGAAAACCCTTCACTCCTCAGGCCTCTAATCCCACACCTGGGAAAAAAAAAAAAGAGGGAGTGGACCAGAGTCTCCCCAAGTGTCCTCTTGTTCCCACAAGACACTGGACACAGAAGCGCCTCCACCCATGGCTCTCATTGATCACCCTACAGCCCACCACTCCCTCCCCGAGGGACGACGCTCTGAGCCACCCACCGCGAACAGCTCTGACCCTCCTCTGTGTTTGTTAGTATCTCCTTAGAGTCCCTGGTAACAGGAGACAGAGCCTAACATTTATCCATAAATGTAATGAATATCGGGGAATGAACAAATATTTCACAATCACCTCTTACACATTGTGTTTTATCCACTAATCATTTAATCCTCCCAGCAACCCAGTGAAATTCTATCAACCATTTATTGACCCGACAAGTATTTCAGAGCCCATCATCTGCAGGGCTGGCACCGGAGACTGGAATCTTCAGTGGGGACGAAATAGAAGTGAACTCTGCCCTCTAGAAGGTGACTCTACGAAGCAGGAAACAGATGGGAAACCAGGGAGCACACAAAGAAATAGGTGGCAGGAAGGGGAGTGCACCGAGATTAAGTGAAGGAGACACCTTAAAGGGAAGGGACGTTAAAGGAGGGACCTGAGGGGGTGAGGACGCTGACACTGCAGGTGCGGGTGCAGGGCTGGCCTTGTGCAGGCCAAGGCCACAGAGAGCCTGGTGAACCCCAGGCTCAAAAGGTTAGTGTGGCTGGAACTTAGGGGGTGGACACAAGATGACACCCCTGAGGCAGGCAGGGCCTCGGATGCTGGGCAACAGGTGTGAGTGTTATTCTGAGTGCAAAAAGCCCCCAAGGAAGGGAGCCGGGGGCTCCTTTCACCTGCAAATACCCAGGTTCCAAGGGCCCCTCCACCCTTCTCCTCCTTCTGGGACAAAGATTCACTGTCCATGCTACTTCTGAAGTCGTTCACTTGCACGTTGTTGAATCTCAGGCATGCTCTCAGCTGCGTTTGTGACTTGTTCTTTAAGTCTTATCCTTCATTGTAGCACAAACCTTTTGGCCTCTGATATGTAAATTCAAAGTACCAGTCATTTGAGGAAGAAGTGGAGAAGGGAGAAGAAACAGGGGTGTTCTCCAAGCTGCCCTAACTCGCTTATGCAAAAGACTAATGTGATCCCAAACTGTCGAGTACAAGAGCTGCCAGGCAATTGCTTAGGAAAGTGGGTGGTCAACTTCCACTGAGTTGTTGGGTTTATTAAAGGACCTTGTTTGCCCAAGTGTGGACTGCAGATGTTTTGAGAGATGTCAAAACATGTTATATGGAAAGGTTTGGCAATATGGGATTAACAGAAATTAAGTAGGTTTCTTGACCACAGGACGTTTCACAGCCACGGATCTGCAGGTGCAGTGTGGGGGTCTCCACCACCATGGTGATGTTGTTGGTCCTATGCCCCTGGACTCTCGTGACCTGCTTTCTTGTCCATATCTAGAGCATAAACACTAGGAAGGCAAAGACTGTGTCTTCTTAAATATCCCATGTCTTGAACAGTGTCTCAAGCATAGTAAGATCTCAATAAATACTTACTAGATGAATATAGAAAGGTTTCACCAACAGCAGATTATTTCCCAAATCTGTCTAGTCTTTTTTTTTCATGGAACACGTCTTTGGACCATTGCTCTAAAGAATAGATCCTTTAGAAACACTTCTGAGGAAAATGCTGCTTTAGGAAAAACAACAATGAAACTACGATGTTATCCAGGTTTTTCACTTGATGTGGAAGAACCCAGATCCATTATTATATCTTGTACTTTTTTCTTCTAGGGAAATTGTTTCTTTCCAAAATTTACTGACAATGTCATCATCATCATCAGCCAAAATAGCCATCTTGCTGTGGTGTCTTTCTTTTCTCTCTGTCTCTGCCTTTGTCCCTGTCTCTCTACCTCTTACACACACACACATGCACGTGCACACACACGAAGAACACCTGGCTGTTATCACTAAAAACTGTTTTAGAATTAGAAAATACAGAAAAGAAAAAAGAGTCATTGGTAATCCCACCAGATAAATTCTGGCATCTTTCTTTTTTCTGGTCTTCTTTCTTTGCTATATATTTTTTTCCAGTTCAAGTTTTTTGATGCACGCACTGGACAAGTCACGGAAGGCACCTGCCAGCTCCTCCCTCCCCTCTAAGAAGCACACTGGGCCCACAGTGCCCACAGCCCCCTTCCTGGGCCAACCCAAAGTGACTCCTCACACCTGGGTATTGCAGCCTGACCAGAGGTGTGCTGGGACACTGCTGAGGCAAGCTGGCTTGAGCTTCCTGTCCACCTGGGCAACTCAAAGGCTGGAAGCCACTCCCAGAGAGTGGATTTCCTTGAAGCTAAAACCTTCCTATTGTAGAAAGATCCATCTTTTCCCACTACAGAAAAAACGGACTTCCTTCTCCTTCTCCCTTATTTTACATGTAGCACAATATCTTTCAAAGATGTTGCAAAAACAACTGCTCCATATGTCACTCCGGGACACTATTGAGTGGGATGCACCTTTCCTGCATCCCTTGCAGGGTTATAGGTCAGTGGACTTACTATCATTTCAGCAAAAGCGAATGGGTTTTGAAGGAAAGCCGCTTCCGGGCGAGGGAAGACTGGTCCCAGCCTTTGCAGTGCGTGTCTTCGGCCTGAGCTTGACACGTCCTGGGCCAGCCGGGGTCTTGTTCAGCACCTGGCTGGTCTGGCTTCCACATGTCCCACACCGTCCATGGACCTGAACAACCAAGGCGAGCTTTGGGGCTTTTCCTGCTCACGCTTGAGAAAGAATAAGCACCATTCTCCTCTCACCATTTGAATCCCAACATTCCTAATGTGCAAGCAAGCTTTTCACAGAAAAACACTGCAGTCTTATAATTAAATTAGGTGTTTGTGGAAAACGGCACAATTAAATCCAGAAAATAATTTAGAAAGATGAAGCCCATTAGGGTAGGACTTTTCTCATTTAGTGGAGAGGAAATACAATTAAGTGAACTGACTTATTAAAAACACCTACGCAGACATGAGAACTTCTCCCCAGTGCACTGAAACGTTCTGCTCTGTATAAAGTGCACAGATTCCATTTTGTTTTTTTTTTTACAAATCACATTGGGAAGCGGAACTCAATGATTCCCGAGGAGAAATATTTACACCTCAAAGTAGATTAAAAAAAAAAATGTAACGTGAAGCTGCCCGGAAATTATTACAGAACTAAGTTATTTCCATCATTGTAGGCTGATAAACTCGTGATTTCATGATAAGACGATCCATTCTGTCTCCTAAATTTATATAACATTAAAGAATAAACAAGGAGGTAGAAATCTGCTTTTCAGGATATGAACAGAAAAGTTCTTGTAACCTTATATAACAACATAAGGATGGGTATACATACGACCCGACTTATTATACAATAACAATTTAGGTATAACATAGACATAATGTACGTGTATGTTTAACTACATATATAAGATCAGCTATTAGCCAGACATTGTGCCAGGCACTGTTATAGATGTTTTAAGTATATTACCTCCTTTAACCCTCATAGTCATCTTGTGAGTAGGTATTATTAATTTCACTCCCAGGTTACAAAAGAGGAAATCAAGGCACAAAGTGTTTGGGTGACGTGCCCAAGTCATGCAGCCAGTAAATGGCCCAGCCTGGACTCAAATCCCTCACTCCACAACCGCATTATGGGAACCTACATCATTTTCTTCAGTAGTTGGAAAGAGGTGGTCTCCAGAGCAAGGAAGCAGCACTAGGAACCCTGGTTAATCACCACATTGCAAAAAGCTCCATCATGAACTCCTATCGCCTGTGCTGGAGAGTATATGCGTGCACTCTTGCTTCATTCCTATTCGCACAAACTTCGGTCAAAGCTGCTCCAAACTTGGAAGGGAGCATGTCAATTTGCCAAGACACAGGAAAGATGCTCCTTCAGTTATATGATGAGAAGAAGGAAGCTACTCTCAAGAGTTCTACACAAGAAATACTATTTAATCCTCAATGCTTCTAACGTCAAAATAACAGTATACAAGGGGACTTCAAAAAGTCCATGGAAACAGCAAAAGAAACAGCTAACAGAGTTAAAAGACAACCAACAGTGGGAGAAAATGTTTGCAAAATATACATCTGACAAAGGATTAATATCCAGAATATACAAGGAACTCAAACAACTTTACAGCAAAAAACCAAATAACCCAATTAAAAAATGGGCAAAGGAGCTGAATAGGCATTTCTCAAAGGAAGATGTATGAATGGCCAACAGACACATGAAACAATGCTCAATCTCACTCAGCATCTGGGAAATGCAAATCAAAACCACACTGAGATACCATCGCACCCCAGTTAGGATGGCTAATATCCAAAAGACTGTAAATGATAAATGCTGGTGAGGTTGTGGAGAAAAAGGAACCCTTCTACACCATTGGTGGGACTGCAAAATGGTGCAGCCTTTATGGAAAATGGTTTGGAGGTTCCTCAAACAATTATAGATAGGTCTACCATATGACCCAGCTATTCCACTGCTGGGAATATACCCAGAGGAATGGAAATCATCGTTCCAGAGGGATACCTGTACTACAGTGTTTATAGCAGCACTATTCACAATAGCCAAGAGTTTGAACCAGCCCATATGTCCATCATCAGATGAGTGGATATGGAAACTGTGGTATATCTACACAATGGAATACTACTCTGCTACAAAAAAGAATGAAATACTACCATTCGCAGCAACATGGATGGACTTAGAAAAAATTATATTAAGTGAAATAAGTCAGGCACAGAAAGAAAAATACCACGTTTTCACTTATTTGTGGGAGGTTAAAATAAATAAATAAATACACAAACAAATGGGGGTGTGTGAAAGAAGACACAATAATCACAATTCCTTGAACTTATTAAGACAAGCAAACTGCTATAATGTTGATGGGCAGGATGGGGAAGAGGGAGGGGGGAGGGAGGATTCAGTAAAGGGACATGAAAATCAACTACATCGTATATTGATAAAATAAAATTTAATAAAATAAAATAAAATATCTATGTAAAAAAAGGTTAAATGGTAGAAAAAGAAAAAGGATTATTTAATTTCTTCTATAAGCAACAAAGAACTTTCTGGAGAGCAATTTGGTAATATATATTAAGGATCTTAAATCTGTTCATTTCAATTAGTCCAGTGATTTTTGTTCTAAAAATGTATCCTAAGGAGATTATCAGAGATGAAAAGTTTTAGACAATAATAGGGAACTGGTTACATAAATTATATTATATAGATAACAATAAATCAATTATGATACAGCTATTAAAAAAATGTTTCAGGGGCCAGCCCATGGCTCACTCGGGAGAGTGTGGTGCTGATAACACCAAGGCCACGGGTTCGGATCCCATATAGGGATGGCCGGTTAGCTCACTGGGTGAGCGTGGTGTTGACAACACCAAGTCAAGGGTTAAGATCCCCTTACCGGTCATCTTTAAAAAAAAAAATAAATGTTTCAGAATAATTGAGTGATGGGGCAGAGCTATGAGAACCATGATTAAGTGAGCTCAGACACCATGAGACCTGTCCAGTCCCACAGGGCACCACACTTCCAATGGCCCTTCACTTAGTTTAATGCTCTATCACCATCTTGAAATTTTTAATAATTTTTGAAGAAGGGCTCCACATTTCCATTTTGCACCAGACTCCATAAATTAGGTAGCTGGTTCTAGAAATCAATAATCAATGCAGTTCTTATACATGAATCTATGTATTTTTGAGGTACCTTTCCAGCTATGACAACCGCTGAAATCAAATATTGATATAAAATCAACTTTGAATTGTTATATCATAAGTGCTAAACTAAACTTGTCAAAAATAATTATACATGCCATCGCATTTAATATTTATAAATAGTTATATACAATCACAAAATAGAAAAAGCAAAATTATTTGAGGACTGTTAAAGAAAATTAAAAGAATTCTTATCATTGTTATTTTATGTTTTAAATTTCTTTTAACATGTTTTATAATATACATAATATATTAATATAGTAAAAAGTACTTTCATTGTTGTTATTGTATCTTTTTTCTTTTTGCATGTTTTATAATATACATGATATATTAATATGGCAATACATGTGTACAATTTATAAATAAATAAGCATATATGGCAAAAAAAAAAAAAAAAACCAAAAAGGCCATGGAAAGATTCATATTCTGCTTTAATTCTATTTTTCTTTTTGGTTTGTTTTGCAGCTGACCAGTATGGGGACCCGAACCCATGATCAAGATATCACAAGGCTGCGCTCTAACCAACTGAGCTAACCAGCCAGCCCTCTTTAGTTCCATTTTCTCACTTTTTGAAGTACCCTCGTATGAAATAAATATTAATTTTACAATTTTTAAATTTCCCTATACATGTATAGCTGACACTAAGACAACTTTTAATGCTTTGACCAAATGTTTTAAATGTGGAAAAACATTGTAATTTTCTCATTGATTGTTAAGATTGCTTTGCTCAGTTTGGCCTGCATGATCATGGTCCTGCAGTAACATGCCAGTGCTGTTTGTGCTAAATGTCTGTATGTGCGGAATGCGCTCACTTCCTACAAATGGCTCTTGGGGCCAGGTGAAAGCCTGTCCCCCAATACTCTTCAGACCCCGGCTGTTTCTGCTAGCGCATGTGCCTCAGGCCGGCTTCCCTCTCCAGAAGTGATCCTTCACCTATGCACTCCTTCCTTACAACCCCGTAGTGTGGCTTCTCTACCTGGTGCCCCCACCTCTCTGTCTTCTGTTCCTGCCTCCACTTCTCGAAAAGCCCCGAAACATCAGCACTTCCCGGGCTGTTCTTAATACCCTTTAACTCTGAAACAAGAGCTAATGCTGTTAATGAGCACATGTGCTCACTTGTGATCCCTTGATCCTCACCCACACGAGCTCCTACAAGAAGGTGATAGTAGTATCACTCCTGTTTTGCAGAAGAAACTGAGGCACAGAGAGAGTAGGTCACTTGCTCAGGTCACCAGAAAGGAGGAGAGCAGACCTCAGAGCCAGGTGGCCTGGCTTCTAAACATGCGGGCTCATCTCTCCACCTGGCTGCCCTTCTGGGGTCTCCGCCCAGGATCAATTTAGCCATAGGTCCCAGGGTCAGAAGCTACTCATGAGGCTACAAAAAAAAAGTTTAAAATTTAGAGAAAGAGAAATACATTTAGTCTGCAGAATATGAAAACTGTAACGACAAAGCCAATCCATTTAATTAAATGCATACACCACATAATATTTACCAACTTGTAAAATAACTAAATTTAGCGTTCAGAAAAACTCCATTGTATTGTAAAATAAGGTGACTTTGAAAGTGTTCCTAAGTATACGGACTGATTGCCTAGACATCATAGCCAAGCATGAAACAGCTCATTTTTTAAACAAATGTATTCAAATTGTTTTATAGCCAAATACAAACGTATGTGATGTGAAATGTGGCTGCATTTAAAAATGTGTGATTTGACATGGGCAGGGGTCTCCCCTTTAAAAACAAAAGCGCCCAGGGCCTCAACATGGGCTTATTCTGCCCTGGGCCTCGGTTTCAAGCTCAGCTCATACATAGACAGCCCCAAAGCAGTCTCAACCGGACCTGCACAACGCCTGTGACCGCCCCAGCTGTACTTCACGCATGGCAGTCAACAGGCTCGGGCACTCTTGTCCAAGGCAGAAAGGCTTCAGAGCCAAGTTGCTAGATGGAGCCGGCTGCCTGGCTTCACATATCCTGCCAATGAAAAATGTGAGCTGGGGGAGCTGACTCCACCTCTCTGTTCCCAAATGGAGATAAGAAAAACTCCTACTTCAAGGGGTTGTGTATGAGGATTGAATTAATACATGGCACATGGAGAGTGCTCTATACATTCATTCACTTAAAAAAATAGGCAGCAGCAACCACGTGTCAGTCACTGTTCTAGACTCAGTTGTGGATGAGGCGGGACAGATGATAGACGGGAGATGGAGAAGATGTGTGTTTGGGCGACAGATGCTAAGGAAAGAAGTGAGGTGGGGGAGGGATCGGGACTAGGGAAGGTGGTCCATGAGGGAAGACCTGAAGCAGGCATGAAGAGATGTGAGCCGTGGGCAGTCTGGGGGAAGAGCTCTCTGGTCAGAGCGAGCAGCCAGTGCCAAGGTCCTGAGGCAGGACGGTGCCCGGACGTCTGAGGAGCGGCAAAGAAGCCAGTGTGGCTGGAGCAAAATGAGGAACAGTGTCGAGTCTGCTCGGGCTGCTGTAACAAAGTACCACAGATGGGGCAGCTGAAGCCACAGAAATTTACTTCCTCAGGGTTCTGGAGGCTAAAAGTCCAAGATCAGCATGTCAGCAGGGCTGGTTCCTCCTGAGACCTCTCTTCTTAGCTTATAAATGGTGTCTTCTCCCTGCATCCTCATATGGCCATCCCTCTGTGTGTGTCTGTGTCCTGATCTCCTCTTCCTATAATGACACCAGTCAGATTGGATTAGGGCCCACCCATATGAACTCGCTTTACCTTACCCACCTCTTTAAAGGCCCTATCGCCAAATAGTCACGTTCTGAGGTACTGGGAGTTAGGACTTCAAAGTATGGATTTGGGGGGGGCGGGTTTGGAGAGACCCAAAATCCAGCCCATAACAGAGAGGGAAAGTTGTTAGCAGATGCAGCCTGAGAGGACACAGAGAGCCTGGAGTCAGAAGCCCCTGTAAATATGTTAAACAGGAAGGAATCTAAAATAGGGGCCCTGTGGCTTACAAAATATTAAATGGACCTCAAGGAAGACCCTCAAAACCACACAGAAATGACCCTCAGGTGAGCCTTGAGCAGTGAGTTCTAGAACACATGCCTATGGCTACCAGCCAGGCAGGGGGCTTCACTGCTGACTTAAGCAAAGAAACTCCATCCAGGCCAGGGGTGGGGGTCTCTGGACGGTGAAAACCAGCTGGCTACACTCAGCTAGGAGCTTGGTCTGCTCTGCTGCACTTTCTCAACTACCTGCCCATTTTTACTTCTCTTCATTTTTTTCATCTCTTTCTTTTCCTATCATCAAATTCTTGAAAGCCTGCTGGGTACAACTTGTCCCCGCTGCTCCTTCAACCTGAAGCTGTGGAATCTCTCCTTCCATCCCCTCCCACGTCTCCCCAGCCCTCCTCACACTTGCCAACCATCCTGCTGAAGTCCCCCCAGCCCAACCCATCACCTCCCAACTCAATTATGTGAGGCAGGTCCTCTCACATATCCTGTTCCCTGCCCTCTGCAAAGATCTCTGTCCTGTGCTCCCAGCTGCCAGGATCATGGTATCCACATGTGTGTCACTAGACCAAGAAAACCCGTTCACTAGGAAGATGAGAGCAGGTGTCTCCTGACCCAGAAGGACCCTGACACTTCCCATAGGAGAATGGCACTGAGTGTCTGTAAGGCCTGATGGAGGCTGAGCCTGACCCACACCTGCCATTACGCAAGCCAGGTGAGGCTGACCTTCACCTGCTGCAGCAGCAGGTCAAAACCTCCAGCTTAACTCTTCTTCCTTGCATTTCTCTTGCCAACCAGGGATTGATATTTTGCCTCATGTAAACGAGGTGACCAGCTGAGGCTCCCCCCTCAACCCACAGAAGCGTGGCAGAGAGGACCATATTGCTCTGTTTCCTACCTGGGCATTGGCATCTTGAATGGTAGAGGTAAGAGTCAGGACCCAATGAGCTGAAGAAGAAAGGTTATATGTTGGGAGAGCTGACCGTGTGCTTGGCCTCCACGGTTTCTCTCTGCTCTGGGCTGTTCTGCTCTCTGCTGAGCCCTGTCCCTGCACTTTAGCAGAAGAGCCTCTCTCCATCCAGCTGAGCCATCTTTGGAAATGGTTCTTGGGTTAAAGCCACGTTACCAGATACTGACAGCCTAGTGAGAATGGGCTTGCCACGTTGTCTGCATCTTGTGCCTCCTCTCCTGTCTGGTGGAAGAAGCTGCCCCCAATTGGGGCCACTTCAGACCACAACAAGCAAAAAGAGAAGTCAGGGAGGGTAGGATCTCGCATTTCCCAGCATTTTTCATGGCTGTGCATTGAAATAGGTCCTTTCCCATGGCCAAAGGGATGGGAGAGGAGAGGGCCCCCACCCAGCACTGGATACAACACACATACAAGTGGCCCCAGGAGTTAGTAGCTGTGAGCACAGGCTCTGCCTGAGCCCCTTCCTCCCCCACTAGTCAGGAATCCACTTTCCCCCAAGAGTCTCAGTTTCCTCCTAACATGGAATAACACATAAATCTGTCATTGAGAGGGTCCATGAGATGGACAAGCAGATAAACCTTCCACATGCCCAGGCCAGGAGGGAGAAGCACTGCACCTGTGTACAGTGCTCCTTTCTCCCAGGACTGTCTCCTCTGCATTCCTGCTGGCACCCCAGTAGCAGCTGAAAGGAAGTGTCCAGCCTGATTCCCCAAGACACAGCAAGTCAGGCCTGGACATATATCCTCCTGTCCCCCAGAAGGGGACATACTTTCTCAGAGGCCCCAGTGAAAAATAGTCTCCCAGACAAAATAGAAAACCACACCCAGCATGCAACACACAGTCGGCAATGGTGGCCTCAACAATCCTGCTGTTTCTATCTCTAGGAAAAATAGATTGACTTTGTTTTTGAAAAAGCAGATGGCCAGGTGTAATTGGCAGAGCTGCCACTGCCGCAAGGACAGAGAACAAGTAATTCTTCACAGTGAGAGAAGAGGACAGGCCGGGGGTTGGGGGGGCCACACCAGGCAGGCAGCTCCCACCGCTTCTTCTGGAAACAGGGGTAATACAACCGATCTGTGCCTTCTCCACTATGGTACACAATGGACAATTTCTGAAGATTGTGGGGGAAAAAACTCAAGTTGGTTTTGCTAAGAACGTCGTTCTCTCTCTATCTTTTCGGTACAGTGCATAGCTTATCATTTTCTTGTCTTAACTAGGATTAGTGAGAAACTGGGCTAAATTTGTTTAGACAAGCTCTATGATATTAAAAAAGAAGAAGAAGGCGGCAAAGTACATAGAGTTTCCAAGTCCAGAGAACATTCCATTCCCTGGGCTTTAGTTTATGACTGAATGTGCTTTACATTTAGCCGACAAGCTATAGCTTGTAAAACGAATGTGGAAATAATCTCAAGTATGGGGCCCCCATTATTTATTATGTAATTGGAGAAAATTCTGGCTTAGAGAAATTTTTAGCTGAAAGCAAAGATGACTCGTACTTAATTGTTCTTAAACAAAATGAAAACATATCTGTTTCTTCGATAATGTCTTGATGGCGGGAGGTTCCTTTTCTAGCCTGCGTGACTTGCCAAGTTGGGTATTTGCCTGTATAATCATTATGACGAGACAGTGAGAGAGTTCCTTGCACAAGAAAATCAAATATTTCAAGTGTTGATTTTTTTAAGTAAGTTTTTTTAAAAAAATCACATTCAGTCTTAAATGTAGAACTATGACATTTTGTCTCCAAAATCAGTAATCTTTTAACAATGCCCAAGATAATTTTTTGGAGATCCATCTGTACTTTAAAAGCATTTTGATAATATCATTACATAAAATTCCCCTATTTTATTAAGTGCATAGCACAATCTTTCCCAGCTGAATCAAGGAAGAGAAGTCCTCTACAATGTCCTCCTTTATCGCCTTTCATTAGTAAAGTGGTTTACTCAAGACATCTCCCTACTGCCATCCAGGACTTGTGGAAGTCCGATATCTGGTGAATGGATGTTGACTTTTATAAAATGTTCTTCCTGCCTCTCCTGCCCCTGGGACACTTTGTGGAGCCTTGAGGCATCCTCAGCTTTCTGGAGAGGGGTGTCTTCAGCACCCTCACCTCTACGGCAGGCACCCTCTCCCCTTAAGCTGCTGGACAGAGACTTTTTCTATCTTGCTCACTTCTGTTTCCCAGGCCTCTGGAAAAGCACCTGACACATAGTAGGTGCTCAATAAATATTTGTGGAGCTACTTATTAAGAAACATAACGACAAAAGTCACTGTGAATTCATTAACAACATTATAAGATTTTGTCTTTTATTGCATGCAGTAAATACACACACATAAAAATGGTACATAGTGTATAAGATATTATTTAACCAGTGTTTTAGTTCCTGAACTCCTAGGAGTAACTCCGAGGACCAATGACTGAGAACCACTGATATAAGGGGCTAAGTACTAAATTGAAGTGCTCTAGATGTGATCCTATTACCACTTGTGTAACCCTGAGCAACACCACTTCATTCCAGGAGTCTTGGTCTACTTGTGTTACAGATGGCAGTAATAATAGCTGATTCACCTACCCAACAGGGTTGAAAAGAGAATGACATTGACGTATGCAAACAAATTTCAGAAGCTATAAAGGACCATGCATATATTCTTGCTGTTATAATGAAGCATAGGTCTTGCATTCATGATCCCAGAGATTCAGAGGACTGTGCTGCCTACAGCTTTAGTCAACTTGATTACCGTAGTCATGATATTGTAAAAGTAAATATTTGATCTTTGTCCCCATCTCCTGGCACACAACTCCTAAAATCCTTGGAATACCCAAAGTGCTGTCTTTTCATATGCTTATTAGTTGACTGAGGGCTGGCAGCCCCTAGGTAGCTTCAGGATGGGGGCTGTTCAAAGAAAAAAACAAGGTGGGACTTTTAGTCCCCCCCCCCCAACCTCCAGGGCTGATCACCAGAGGTGGCACCATCACTCATGTATATGTCATGAAGTCTCCATAAAAACCCAAGAGTACAGGGTTCAGGGAGCTTCCAGATAGCTGAACATGTGGAGGTTCCTGGAGGGTGGCACATCCAGGAGGACATGGAAGCTCCATGCCCCTTTTCCCATACCTGGCCTTGTACATCTATTCATCTGTATCCTTTGCAATATCCTCTATAATAGACCAGTAAATGTAAGTAAGTGTATCCCTGAATTCTTTGAGCCATGTGGCAAATTAATCCGACCCAAGGAGGGTGTTGTGGGAACCCCAATTTATAGCCAGTAGATCAGAAGCTCAGGTAACCTGTAGCTTGAGGCTGGCATCAGAAGTGGGGGGCACTGTTGGGGACTGAGCCCTCAAACTGTGGGATCTGGTGCTATCTCCAGGTAGATAGTGTCAGAATTAAACTGGAAGGCATCCAGCTGGTGTCCACTGGGGAATCAGTTGTTTGCTTGCTGGTGGGGAGAAATCCCACACATTTGGCCACAGAAGTCAGAAATCTGTCTTCTGTGTTGATTGTTGCTGAGTAAGAATAGAAGAAAAACACTCTGGTGCGTTTTTTTTTTCCTCAACAGTAGTCTATTATTACCAATATCATAATAGGACCACTTACTCTCCCTGGGGTCTGTTGACTATCCCATGTTCAAGAAAACCCTGTGCCAATTAGCCCTGAATGTAGACTACCCATTTGCTGCAGTGGCTGTGTAGATTCATGCTGTGTGGATTCAATGACTCATAATGTACCTCTTCTGCCTTTTAGCCTTGGTAGCAGTAACTGGTGCTCAAAATCTGTTCGCTAACATGCTCTCATAGCTGTTTCTTGTTATGTCGCAGTAACATTCCTTTTTCTTTAGACCAAATTACAAAGTGTGTTGGAAACATTTTATCTCTCACCTTCCTTTTCTATTCATTATTTTTTTTTTAAAAAAAAGTGCCATGCAAACATGAAGATCGTGGTGATTGGTTAGCATCCCTCTATTCTAACCAATGAAATGTGACAACACCATGGTTACATAACAACCAGCACACACAGGTGGAATCCAGCCTCATTGAGCATGGCATATCTAGTTTTACTCTCTATTGGTACCAAAACATTGCCATTAATGGACCCAAATAATTCTGTATTTCAAAAATTTGGAGAGGTTTTGTTATTTTTAACCACTCTTATTGTGAATTATGCTGCATATACAGAAAATTGTGTAAATCAGAAAGTATAGCTCAATAAATAGCCCATCTGTTTCCTCAGTTTTACCACCTAAGCATGGCTCCCTTAACACTACAATTTACTTTTGTCTGTTTTCTAAACTGTATATTAATAGAATTCTATGTTGTATTTTTTTTTTTTTTTTTTTTTAGTATCTGGCTTCTTTTGCTCATCGTGTTTATGAGTCATTAATGTTCATATAATTGTAGTTCAATTATTTTCACTGCAGTATAGTTTATTGTATAGAAATGGCATTTTTATGAATTCATTCCATTGTTGATGAATAGTTGGGTTGTTTTCAGTTTAGAGCTACTATGAACAATGCTGCTGTGAAGATTCTTGTACAAGTCTCTTGGTAAAAAGAAATGTTTTTCTGCAGGGTGTCTACCTAGGGGTGGAGTTACTAAGAAAAAGAGCAGGCATATATTCACTTTAGAAGGTAATACCAACCCTCTTCTTTCAGCTGTCAGAACCAAGTATGTGGGTAAGAGTTTCTACCACTCTCCATCTTCACCAGTTCTTCACATGGACACTCTCTTTACTTTTAGCCCCTCTGGTGAGTATGTTGTGAAATCTCAATATGTTTTTAATTTGCATTTTTCTGATTACTAATGAGGTTGGGCATCTTTCTCTATATTTATCAGTCACTTGAATATCCTTCTTTGTCAAGTATCTTAAAGTCTCACCCATTTTTCTATTGGGTAATTTGAGTTTTGTATTTATACCTCATATCAAGAAACCCTACTAAACTTACTTAGTAATGTGAATAATTTACCTGAATCCTAATTCTTTTTTGATTCTATATACACATAATGATATCATTTGTGAATACTGAGAGTTTCATTTCTTTCTTTTCAAAACTTAAATCTTGCATTTTTTTTTTCTTGCTTTATTGCACTGGCTAGGACCACCAATGTAGTGGAGAATAGAAATAGTAATAACAGACATCCTCAACTTACTACCTGTCTAAAAAAGTAAAGCTTTTGACATTTCACCATTAAAGATGAGATTCATTGTAGGTTTTCTGTAGATATCCATTAACAAATCAAGGCAGTTCAGAACCGTTCCTGTTATGCCAAGACTTTTTCTCATGCATAGACATTGAATTTTATAAAATGCTTTCCCTGCATCTATTGAGAGGAACTTTTCTTTTTTTATTCTGTTAATATGGTAAATTTGCAATGATTGATTTTCAAATGTTTACCAACCTTGCATTCCTGGATTAAACCCAACCTCGTTATGCTGCTCTATCCCATTTCTATATTGCTGAATATGATTTGTTAAGATTTGGTTTGGGATTTTTACAAATCCAAATAATTTGTTCATTCATGAGAATGGCCTACAATTTTCTTTCCTTTTAATGTTCTTGTCAGGTTTTCGTATCAGATATATACGCTCATGAACAGCTGAAAAATGATTTTCTTTTCCTACTCTATAAAGCTGTTGTAAAATTTTAGTGATATTCCTTTTCACGTATTTGTTAGATTTGCCAGTGAAGCCACTTGATCCCAAGGATGTTTGGAGGATGTGGGGGGGAACAGTATTAAATTCTGGATTCAATTATTTTAATAGTAATAGGACTACTGTGATTTTATTTTTTTCTTAAATGTTAATTAGTAGGTTGTATTTTCTAGAAATTTGTCCATTATTATCTTAATTTTTAATGTTTTGTAACAAAGTTAGCCATGTTATCCTTTGACCATGGAAATTGTAGTGTTATCTTCTTTCTAATTCCTGGTATTAGTTATTTGTGTCATCTTTCTTTTTTTCCCCCTTTAATCTGTCTTGCTAGGGATTTATCGATTTCATGAGTCTTTGCAAAGAGCTACCTTTTGGCTTCATTAATTTTCTCTATTGAATTCTTGCTACATGGAAATATCACAGTTCATTAGTTTCTGCACTTATCTTTAATATTTCCATTCCCCTCTTGGCAAGCACTGGGTTTCATACTTTTAGCCACAGGAAACTCAGCCTCTCTGCCTTTTAGATGTCTCTGCAGGTATCAGGGGAAAAAAATCAGCCTAAGACCCAGGCTCACAATCTTGGGCTTTCTTCCTTCCCTACATCCTGGCCAAGTCATTCTTTACTATTTGTTGGTGTTTCAATGCCTTTTTGATTTTTCTTTGTTTGTTTGGTGGCTGCCCAGTATGGGAATCCAGACCCTTGACTTTAGTGTTACAACACCATGCTCTAACCAACTAAGCCAACCTGCCAGCCCAAGAAGATTTTTTTAAATGATTTTTACCAGGTTTTCTGGCTGTCCTGAATTACCTCATCCACTGTTATGATGTAGAATTCCTCCCACCCCAGCCCCGGTGTGTGTGTGCATCAGTCTCATCTTTAGCCATGTCCTTAGCATATTTTCTTTTGGAGGTGGTGGAAGTTGTCAGGAAGTTTCCACGTGCCCATTATTCCTTTAAACCCCTTATGCTCCCCCTATGGGCAGTGGATACATTGCCCTGCCACGGCCCAAACTGGAGTTCCTGTTAAGCAGCCATACTTTGTATGTGCTTGTGTATACGTGCATGTACATGCAAAATGAAACAATCCTAAAAGGCCAGACCAAGAGAAATTTCACCTATGTGTGGCTGACACAATTTTATTGAACCAAAGAAAATCTTTTCAGGACATCTCCATTAATTTAATGTGGCCAACCAGCAATTTCTGGAAGTTTCTAGAATTTTCTAGATGCCCCTCCTGCCCTTAGGCAGCCTTTGTCTACTGCTTGGCAAAATGACAATTGAGACTGAGGCTCAGAGAGTTTCACTTCCTATGCTTGGTCGGTATGACCTTTGCATGTCAACACAGCCCCCTCCACGATGCCAACACACTTCGACTCAGATTCTCATCAGAGGGCGAGCTGGCACTCCCACACAGTCCCACAAATGCTTCAGACTTGCTAATAACTCATCATAAACACCGGGTTCCACAGGAGGCTGTGGAGACCAGGGCAGGCCTCTTCACTTTCAGGAAAGGGGGCCTCTTTCACCATCCACAACAAAATGCCAAGTTTGGCAAAAATAAAATAGGATCCTTTATTTCACACTTGCCCAAAAGCTCAAACTTTTATGTGTGCTTCTGTTTATATTGAATAAAAAGTCCATTTTTTCTTTGGATAAAGGCATCTCTCTTCTACCGATTCCCTCTGTCTGCCTGTTTCCCACGGTCCCCTACCTGCACAGGTGTTAGCTCTGTGGCTCTGCAGCTCAGAAGCCCCCAGATGGGGAGCAGTTGGGCAGGGTCGCCAATCCTGCTCTGCCTGATTCCCCTGCTGCCACCTGAAAGGGACGTTGGACATATTTAGAAAGCCGTGTCATATTTACCCCTGAAATGCAATGGCACAGCTGGGGGTAGGCTATATGAGGCAAAGTGAAAATATGGGTATCATCTGAGACATGGCCAAAGGCAAGTGAAAACTATGCCACTATTCAAACTGAAACTGAAAGACAGCGTCATAACTAGGAGGAAAAAGGTCAGAAGTGAAAACACAAAAGTACCACTTGCATAGTGACAAAGAAAAGAGAAAGGGAAATTAGCTTCACTTATTTAAATTATAAAAGTAACGCATGCTGATTTAAAAAATTAAAACTACTGTAAAAAGAGAACCATTCCCCCCCGCCCGCCCGCCCTCCACCTTGGACTCTCCAGAAGCAACTATTTTTAACATGTGGTTGGCAACTTAGCAGAACGTTCTCCATTGCCATACAGACATACTCTAACATTGTTTTGTCTTGTTTCTTTTCATTTTAAAACCATAGTGATCAACAACTTGCTGTTTCACTAATACCATCTTTCCACATCAGTGAATACAGATTTATATCACAGAGTGATTTTGAATCAATCATAGGGTAGCTCTATAGACTCTATGGGTGACTATAAATTTACAATGTGCCTTGGGGAATATACCACCTGTTTCTACGGATGCAATTTTCAGGGCACTAATTCGGCATGCCACAAAGGCTGGGTATCAATAGATTCTAAGGAGGTCAAGAAGAAAAGTGTACAAATTCGTCAGCTAATTCTAATTTTTAAAAAATCCATCAGCTATTTTGTCACAATAGATGTGTGAAGTGTCTTTTCAATGACTGGGAAAAAGTGACTGCTAGAGAAGCCTCAATAAGAGTCTACGTTACGGATAATTAGAAATTTTGTCAATGTAGAAAGGAGTTGAAAAGCCAGTGGAACTTAATATATTTCTATCTTGAGTCGGGGAGAAGATAGACCTGATTTGCGTAGAGTAAGGATGGCTAATTACAATTTAATTCCTAAGGCTTAAAATGTTTAGAGATAAATCACACAAAAAAAACAAAAAGACCAAAAAATGTGATTAAAAAGAAGACTTTACCTTCTTGCAGAAGATAAATAATCTTGAGATTCAGTAATTCTTTGAATGCCTTGGAAAAACAAAATTTCTTTAAGCTATTTCAGACATTTAGAAGGGCAGAATTAATTTCCCCCACTCTGATGAATCATGTTCTATCAGAGTTTCTCAGCTGGGGCTGATTTTGACCCCCACCCCCAGGGGACATTTGGCAATGTCTGGAAACATCTTTGATTGTCACAACTGGGGTATGGGGTGGGAGGGGCTGCTGCTGGTATTAGTGAGTAGAGGCCAGGGGTCCTGCTAACCATCATATAACACACAGGTCAGCTTCCACAACAAAGAATGATCTGGCCCCAAATGTCAATAGTGCCAAGGCTTTTATATCTTTCCTAAAAGGATTGCTTTTTGTTTCAGAATGAGTGCAAAATTCTATCCAATCAACTTCGTAAACACATCAGAAACAGAGATCACTTTCTTGTAAATCTAAACCAACCTAACCTAAACTACCCTACTCCCCCTCAGAAAGAGTGGGAGTGAAAATTTTCAACGAGATTGACTCCACACATCGAACTACAGAGTGAGGATAAACACTAGTCCCTAAAACACACAACAGATCCTCCAGACAGATGAGAGATGACTTCAGACACTACAGGGTAGGGTTTCATGCAGCCAATTCAGGCATCATCCCATATCTTACAATAAACCTACTCCAATATAGCCTTAAAATGACGTTCCAAGCCTGGTGACAAGGTTAAAATTATTTCCATCATAAAGGGACAGAAAAGGAACTTAGCCTCTTATGTGGTTAGCTGACTAATAAGACACACACACACACACGCACACACACACCCACACACACACACATTCTGGATTCTTGTGAAAAAAAACTCAGCTCAAGACTAGGAAAAAAATCTCTTTTCACCGGGTACCAGCCCATAAATATTAGCTTATGCTGAACTGCTGACTTCAGTCTCTCGCTTTCCTCCCTGTTCCCATCCCACCCCCACCCAACAGGCACCAGCTGGATTTTACCCTCCTGAGGTCAGCTTGGCACCTGCAGAGGTTGGCATCTCATTGCCTCATACCTGCTTTGAGAGGTACCATTGTCTCAGCAAACCAGAAACTCTGAAGCCCACCAGCAAGGCAAAAGAACTTGAAACGTCTCACGTGGCGGTGGCATCGTGTATATAAACTGTTTATTTAAGGGCAGATAGTAACAAACTGTGGATAAGCCAGGAGTTGCATCAATAGATTCACTGTGGCCTCAGAAAAATACATGTAATCACCACAGTACTAGAGGTGACGGAGAATTAGTTTTGCGAGGCCTCTGCCAGAGGAGGGCCACCACTTTGGGTGTGCAGGTCAGGGGCACGAAAGCCCCTCCAAGGGACCTGGGGGAGGCTGAATCGGGTCTGCACCTAGCTCGTGCTGCTCGCCCCAGGGTGGAGCGACCTCCTGTAAACTCACAGGGGTGCAGTGATGGAGGCGCAGCAACCTGATGCACATGCTTTGGTGAGCAGACTTCCACACAACAGAGGAAGGTAAAAAACAACAGCCATTCCAGAGACATCATGAGGGGCTCCCCCTGCACAAACTTTGCTCTGCCCTCTGCATTTTCATCAGAAATGAGAAAACTGCTGATCCTTATTTATTTTTAAGCTATCATAAACTAAATAATCAGTTCCTATTAATGACCCTAATTATCCAGCTCCTATTTTTAAATGCTGGTCTTTCAGCATGCTCTAAGTGGGTGGTTTTAATTAAGCCTAATTGTAGATTCGTCACATCCAAATACACACCCTACGTGAATGATTAACAGGGCTTGGAATTTAGTTCACTAAACAGGGGGTTGCAATAGGATGATGATGTATATCAAGCTTAAACATATCCTATAAATTATTTTTCAGATAACTATGATTGCAGAGAGGGTTGTTTATTAGAGTCAGTTAGGATACAGCCTACCACACTGGGCTCAGAAGTTAGATTCTCAGAGCGGTTGTCAAGTTTGCTCAAGGCTCCTCTCCTTAAGGCTCCTATTTAGATTTTCTTTTGTATTTGTATTCCCAGATGTCTTCTTCCCAAAACGTGTCTTCTAACATGGCAAAATGATTTTATCATTAAAGAAGCACTAATCTTAACTAGAAACAACCAACCAACCAAACAAACAAAAACTATTCACCTTCCGTGCAAAGTCCAGTTGCTCCTTTCAGTCCTTCCTCAATCAGCTTTTTATCGCTGACAATACACTCTCACATTCTTATCCTGCTAAATCTCATCTGATTCTCCAGTACCTCTAAGAGCTCAGCGTTGGTAGTTTTTATGTATTAGAGGTGAGGAAATCAAATCTCTGAAAGGTTATCTGACCAGAACAAAATCTCCTAGGGGCAAAGTTGGGCTCGAGGATCGCCTGCTTGAGATTTTACCTGCAAGTGCCTGACTTGCTGGGTTAAAACCATCACCTCCCACCCATCACTCCTCCTGGGTGTGGCAACCCAACCCAGCAGCCAATCAGAGGCCTCCGAAACAAACATTCCACGTGACTCTGAACTCCACCTGCATAGCTCCACCTGTCCATTTGAAGTCCACACCAAACGCTTAACACTCACAAAGTTCAGTTTTTCACAGGACAAAGATCAGCTATCATAGTACCACAGTGTTTGTGTTCAGGTAACTCTTATTTTACTTAATAATGGCTCCAAAGCACAAAGTTGTGACGCTGGCATATTGTTATAATTATTCTATTTTATTATTATTATAGTTGTTAATCTCTTTCTGTGCCTAATTTATAAATTAAACTTTATCATCATTATGTATGTGTATCAGTTCATCTCTGTTACTTATAAAAAATACCTGAACCTGGGTAATTTTAAAAGAAATAAAATTTATTTCTTACAGTTTTGGGAAGTCCAAAGTCCAGGGAACATGTCTGATGAGGGCCTTGTTGGTGGGTGGTGATTCTTCATAGCAATGTAGGGTGTCACATGGTGAATGGCTTGAGCAAGAGAGAGAGAGCTAAGCTTCTTAGTTGCTCTTCTTTTAAAGCTATCAGAACCACCCCCATTACTCCATGAATGGATCAATCCATTCACAAGGATAGAGTCCTCACAATCTAATCACCTTGTAAAGGCTCACCTTCCAATTACCATCACAGGATTTCCCACCCTCTTAATAGTTACAGTGGGGATTAAGTTTCTAATGTATGAAATTTGGGGGAACACATTCAACCCATCACAGTGTGTATAGGAAAACCAGTGCAAATAGGGTTCAGGACTGTTCACAGTTTCAGGCATCCACTGGGAGTCTTGGAAAGTACCCCCCATGGGTACAGAGGGGTATCTGTAGCTGACACTCAACCCCTCACACCTAATACCAGCCTTGATGGTAGTCCGTTGGGTCAGTGTCTGTGCCTGTCTTATTGACAGGCAGACACTGAAAACAACGCAAATACAGTACAAATGATGACAAAGTAAAAATTCTAGGACACAAGGTTCCATGAAGTTAACAAAAGTAACTGAGGAACTGCTGGAATTGTTCAGTGTGCTGTGAGGGCTGACGTCACAATAATAACCTAAAATTCACTAACAAAAACCCAAAACACTGATTTTCATCATTTTAAGTTTTATTTTTCAAGATGAAGTTGCAGCTTTCACACTTTCTCTTCCTTCTATTGGTTGTATGAAATCATGTTCCTCTTTTTAAGTAAATTCACTTTAAGTGGACTCTATTCAGCATGAATTACCCTCCAAGAAAAGAGGTCCACATGTTTATAAACTTGCATGTGTCATTTGACAGAATAAGACAGAAATGGCTTCACAAGTTATATCCTATCTGTATGCAAACGCTTCTTTATGCACAAACGTGTTGCATAGGATTACATTTCCTGTGGGCCACCAATGAATGGGGTGCACAGGGCGGGAAGATAAAGAGAAAAGAAGACAGAAAGAAGAAGAATCAGACAAAATCAGAACAGGGATCTGTCAATGAATCTGCTTCCCTCGAAGGTAGTGCAGACCTGCCTGGGGCCCTGTGAGCAGGAAGCCCTCCCACCTGAAGCCAGAGCTCTTCTGACTACATGGCCAGAGTCTGCCTTGTGTGAGACAACCTCATTGCCTGGGCAGGGCTTTCAAATGCAGATGGAGTGTGGTCTCTCCTGTGACTCGCCATTGATGTCTGATATCCAGGCATTGCTTCTCTCTGTGAGGCCACCCCCATCCTCCCACCCACTTCCAAATCACCCTTGCCTCTCCTTCTAAGGCAGTGGTTGTGTAAACATGGCTGTGTGTCCAACCCCAGCCTTCATGCTGGTCTCTGTGAATGAGTAATCTCATTACCAACCTTCTAAGCTAGCCAGCTCCCTGAAGACTCCAGTCTTCCAGCCCTCATAGTACAAAAATGATTCATGAGTCCATCCATCACAAAGACAACATGAGTCACAAGTTAGGAGAAGCTAAGAGGATGTATTTTATGTATACAGAAACATAAGATTTTCAAATTTCTGGGATGTAACTTTATTGGGGAGGGAGTGGAGTAGAAATAAATTCCACATTTTTTCGGAGTGAATTGTACGAAAAACCCACATCAGGCAACATCTGCGTGAAGCGGTCTCCAAGGACTCAATGTCAACGGCTGTTGATATAAATAGATGGGCTTTAAGCAAAGACAGATGTCCCAGAACAAAATGTTAAGAAAACACATAAAACAGTTAAGTTCAAAGACATCTTGGCTTCCATTTCTTTCCCAACAGGTGAATCTTCACTGGGCTATGACGGTGAGGGGTGGAGGAGAAAACATTTTGTTTCCTGGTAAAAAGGAGCATGTGCCCCGGGCAGCAGGTGTGTGAGTGGCACCATCCGGAAGGCGGCACTGCCCCCACCTGCTCCCCCCAACATCCCCGTGTTGCTTTAGAGGCCCGGGCCTGGGTATGTTCTCTTTTTCATGCATCCTCCTGGCATTCATTGATTTATTTAGAGACACCTCTGTTCAGGCCTCTTCAGAATACTATTTCAGGGAGTAATAAGTGGGAGGCCATGGGAAATAAGTCATGGGAATTTGGGGGGTCAGTCAGGGTGATGTCAGTGAGAGAAGAAATTAGAAGGGGCAGGACTATGGAGAGAAGACAGCCTGTGGGACCACGCTCCTCAGTGGGAACAGACCTGCATCACACATTTTTTTTTCTCACAGCTAGGACCTGGAATCAGACAGATGATAAACCGATCTGTGTTTTAGTGGGAGGAACATTCCCTGTGAGATTATCAAGAAAGCTGGAACCAGGCAGAGGGGTCGTTTGCAGGTGGAGAAGTTCACGTTGCTGGCGTGCAGATCACGTTTTCCTGTGCATTCCTCACTGAGTGTGAGCACCAGAGTAAAGAATCTCAAACTTCACGGGAATTAGAGACCGAAGGCAAGTGCATATTTGGCCACACCACCCTTTATATAGTAAGAAACGCCACTCGACCCTGCCAATGTAGGCCTTCTCTGCCTTCTGGGTTGGAGTGTCCAGAACCTTTCTGGCCTCTGGGCTGAGCTTTTCTGGGAAGAGAAGGACATTGCTGCTGCTCTGGAGGGTGCCTCAGACTGAGCTGGGGCATCAGTGTTGGAAGATAGAACAGGCTAGAAAGCCACCCTCTCCTCACCATGAGGGTGTGGCTGCCTTTCTCACCATAGCCCAGAGCAGGCACCCTGGCTGGCTGAGGTTTAAAGTAGAAAAACCCAGCTTTAGTGTCATTCGTCATGAAGACAAATGGTCTGGAACTTGGTTTTTTTCTCAAGCTATCAGAAAGGAAAGTCAGAACAAAGCCCCAATCACGAACCGCTGTAGGATACGTGCTGCACTCTTCCTGGACCACTCCATTGTGTGCACGGGTTGGGCAAGTTGTCAGAAGTGACAAAAGCACTTATGTGGCTCAGATCCCAGAATCAGGCAGTAATCTGCAGGTTTAGTCTCCATGCTGCCAGCCATCTGCAAGTATTAGGATACGGAGTCCTGTTACCCAAACATTCAGATGAGGTCACATGCAATGCCCGGTGGTGTTTGTAGATGTGGTGTAGCAGAGACAGGCAGTCCCATGTCCTCTTCGTGGGCACACAGGAGTACTACATTTCCCAACCTACTTGGGGCTGGTTGATGGGATGTGGGCAGAAGTGAGGGTGTGCTTATAGATTTGGCCATAAAGTTTCCTGAATGATCTTTTTTTTTTTTTTCGTGACCAGTAAGGGGATCTCAACCCTTGGCTTGGTGTTGTCTGCACTGCGCTCAGCCAGTGAGCACACCAGCCATCCCCATATAGGATCCAAACCTGTGGCGGGAGTGCCATTGTTCTCCCAGTGCCACACTCTCCCGAGTGAGCCACAGGGTCGGCCCTCCTGAATAATCTTTGATGCACTCTCTTCTTCTGTGATGACCCTGGAGGTCAAGTATTGAAGATAGTGGCTTCACAAAGTGTAAAGAGACTGGATCCCTGAGTCACCACCTGGAGGAGAGGCCAAGAGAGCTGCCCAGGCCACATTAGACCATGGGTGAGTGGAAACAAATTGCTGTAGGGTCAAGACACTGAGTTTTGAAGATTGTTATAGCATCCAGTGTTCATTATCCTGATTCATGCCTCTAGTTTCTAGGAAGTTCAGATAGGCAGCACCAAGCAGGGTGTTCGCAAGTAACTTGTTTTCTGGCATTTTTCTGATTGAGTGTATATTTCAAAATCAGCCCCAAAGAATTGCAGATGGGAAAAGAAAGAAGCAGGGAATGACAGAAGTGTAGCAACGCTCACTCTGAGACTGATTCACATTAGATTCCTAAAGGAAAAGGGACCAAAAGTGTTGTCCAGTTTATTCCCTGATTGTAAGCATTTCCTTGAGGGATAGTCTGTTCCCTATTCCTAAATGCAGCCAAGCATGAAATTCCACAGCCCAGTCTAGTAATTCAGTGACTCAAAACTCAGGGACCAGGAGGTTCTTTCTGAGTGCCAACCCAAGCCCACTGCCAGGCCTTGCATTGCCCCCATTCATCCTTTTCCCTGAGGAAACAGACTGTTGATTACAATTTCCACATGGAGTGTCTTCCTTTCTTTGGTCCTTAACATCACAATAGTGACCCCTCACTCTGCTCTTCAGGTAAAATAATGCATTCCTTTTAAATGTATTTACTCTATCCAGCAGTTCTTTACTGTGCACCCAACTCTACTTTTGGAAGGCTGAGGCTCAGTCTCTAGCCTCAAAGAGATAAGATAGACACACCTGAAAAGCTAACAGGATCTTGTTGCATGTTACAATGAATGGGAGGGACCTATGAAGGAGGAAGATACGGGCTCCAGTATTTAAGGGGAACTTCCCAGAGGACATGGTTTTCAAGTGTCCCTGAAAGATGGTGAGAACTTGGAAGAGTCAAGAGAGGAGTTAGGACATTATGAGAGAATTCTGGTGGCCAGAATAAATGTGGGGCAAATGATGAGAAAGCCAGCTTGGTTGGAGTGGAAACTTCCATTGGGGAATGGGAAAGAAGAGGGCTCAAGGAGTTGAGAGTGAGAACCGGTCTTGTAGGGTGCTGTAGGTAAAATAACAGCCCTCCACGGATTTCCAAGACCTCATCCCTGAGACCTGTGACTATGTTGCCTTACATGACCAAAGGGACTTTGCAGATGTGATTAAGTGAAAGACCTTGAGATGGGAGATTATCCAGGATTTTCCAGGATGTCCCTAAGTGTAATCACAAGTGTTTTTATAAGACCTCAGGAGGGCCAGACTCAGAGAAGGAGATGTGATGATGGAATCCAAGTTCAGAGAGACAGAGATTTCAAGATGCTAAACTACTGGTCGTGAAGATGGTGGAATGGCTATGAGCCAAGGAACGCAGGTGGATTGTAGAAGCTGGAGAAGGCAAAGAAACGAATTCTCCATTAGAGCCTCCAGAAGGAACGTCGCCCTGCTGACACCTTGATTTTAGGACTCTTGACCTTCAAAACCATAAAATAATAAATGAGGGTTGTTTGTGGTAATTTGTACAACAGCCATAAGAAACTAATACAGAGGACTTCAAATTTGAGGCTGATGAGACTTTAAGTAGAAACAGAGTCTTAGACTCAGAAGGCTTTTGAGCAGAGGCAGGAAATCACGCATTCTTCATGTGTACTGTCCAAAGATGTTCACATTCTAATCCTGGGAGCCTGTGGATATGTTAGCTTACATGGCAAGGGGGAATTAAGGCAGCAGATAGATGTAAGATTACTAATCAGCTGACTCTGAGATGGGGAGATAATCCTGGATTACACAGGTAGGACCAGTGTAATCACAAAGATCCTTAAATCTGGAGAGGGAAGCTGGAAGAGTCTGTGTCAAACTGAAGACGTGTGAGAAAGACTCAACCACCACTGCTGACTTTGAAGATGGAGGAAGGGACTCAAGCCACGGAATGTGAGCAGGCTCTAGAAGCCAGAAAAGACAAAAAATGCATTTTCCCCAGAGCCTCCTTCTGGAACACAGCCCTGCCGACACCTTGATTTCACCCCAGTGAGACCTGTATCAGACTGCTGGCCTCCAGAACTATAAGACAAACTTGTGTTGTTTGAACTAAGCAGATTTCTGATACTATGCTACAGCAGCAATAGAAAACCGATAGGCACTCCCCTGCTGGTACTCTTCCCGACACCTGAAATCCTGATCTGATCTCCTCTGCCTGTTGAAAATCTGTCGGTCTACCCTTTCTTATCAATGACAAATGCCACCTCCTCCAAAACACTCTTTCCTAAATATCCCTTTCCTGAATTCTCTCAGTATCTGGCTTGTTCACCTTCATTTTATACTATTATATTTATCTGTATATGCATCTTTTATATATTTGTATCTTATATGTCTCCTATTCCCCTTTAGCTTACAAGCAGCTGAAGGGCACAGACATGACTGTTCTTTCCTTATGAGCACATCATTACCCCTTCAGCTAACTGAATAGTGTGAATGGTGGGTCATATATCTGGAGGATCAAATATCAGTTCCTCATGAATTAGGGCTGGGAGAAGCTTTCTCTTTTGGAGACTGATATGATATCAACTGGAAAAACATCCCAGTAAAAAGGTTAAAAGTGTTTGATATATATAGGAATTTGCAAATAATGGAACAGATATCAAGAGCATTTGATGTAAAGCCAATTTATCCATTAGGCATTGGGGTATGGTGGTGCTTTGAGCCTATAAACTATCACATTTCCCAACTCCTTAGTTGTTGAATTTTGTATACATACAAATTCCACTACATTTGAAAACAATTTGTACGCTTGATTTTCTCACTTCACCAGAATTCAGAATTCTTGAATTTGTACAACAAATGAAATTAGCAACATGTATTAGCTACTTTTAGCTAACTAATATCTAAAGCAATGTTACTTTCCAAAAAATCTTCTCAAATTATTTTTCATTCAAAAAATACTTAGGACAGGAAGTTGATGCATTTCAATATATGTAATATAATGCTTTGTGGGGCTGCCAAAAGTGAGAGCGGATCCAAACAGGCAGGCAAGCAGCGTGCCAGAAAGGAACCGTGGACAGTGACATGGACCACGGTCCTGAGATGACAGCGGTTCATGTTCAGTGCACACCAGCCATGCATGCTTGATTTCTTTCATCATTTTTTAAAATTGAGGTAAAACTCACATAATATACAATTAACTATTTTAAAGTGCACAACTCAGTGGCATTTTGTATACTTGCCTCTCTCTCGCATTTCAGGTCTTTTTGTCACCCCTAAAAAATCCCCTGTACCCAGCACACAATAACTCTCCATCCCCTCCTCCCTTCAGCCCCTGGAAACCACCAACCTGTTTTCCGTCTCTACAGATCTGCCTATACTGGACATCTCATGTAAATGGAATTACATACAACATGACCTTTTGTGTCTGGCTTCTTTTACTTAGCTTGATGTTTGCAAGGTTCATCCATGCTGTGGCATGTGTCTGAACTTTGTTCTTTTTCATGTCTCAATAATATTCCATTGTATGGATGTGCCACATTTTGTTTATCCAGTCATCAGTTGATGGGCATTTGGGTTGTTTTCACTTCTGGGCTATTATGAATAATGCTGCTATGAACATTTGTGCACAAGTGTCCGTGTAGATATATGTTTTTATTTCTCTTGGGTCTATTCTTATGAGTGAAATTGCCATATGGTAAGCCTGATGTTAGTTTTTTGAAGAATGGTTCCTTTCATCTTCACAGCAACAATAGGAGAAATCGGAAAGAGATATGATCATGAAGTACCCAAGGTGGCATGCCTGAGAGGTAGGGTCAGAATTTAAAGTCAGGCCAGTCTGATTCCAGAAACTCTGTCCTTCCACTTAGTCGAGATGTCTTATTAGTGCTTTTGAGACAGAGCAGAGTGTTAGGAGCTGTGGGCCATGTGTGGGGCCCAACAAGAAGGAAAGGCCAGCAACTTATGATGTGCTCAGGTGCATTATGCATTGAGGACTACAAAGGTAGATGGGAGACAGATCCTGGAGGGTACTAAACACCAGGATGGTGGGAAGCCATGGCTCCAAAGCCCAAAGTAGATGGGCTTTTGAGGACCAATGGGGCCAGGATGAGACATTAGGAACTATTAGGAACTCAAGCAAAAAGGGTGGCCAAGAGCATCCTGGGTTAGAGCCCATCCTCAGGCACAGAGCATGGCAGAACAAGCAGCACCAGGGACTGCCCACATGATTCACTGGAGAGAATCACCCCCTCTCAGCAGAGTAGAGACAGGAACCATGCAACCACACAGACACACAGACACCAAGTAACAGCAACCACCACAGCCACAGTCATAGTGGTGGCAGCAATCAGGAAATTTAAATAAAATCAGAGGAGCCCGTGCATGAGCACATGGAAATGTTGTGAACCTATGCATGTGTATGGACTCTATTCCTCATGTGTACACAAAATGCTGCCATGTCAGGGGTCCCATGGGCTTCTTGAAGATCTAATCTGTAGGCTTGGATCCCAAATATATTTATTTTTCTGTTCTTTTTCTTGCATTTTAAGATGGATACTTATCTCATTAATTTTTAGCCTTCCACCCCAGTATAAGCATTTAAAGCTATGAATGTACTGATAAGTTCTGCTTTAGCTGCATCCCCTAAGTTTTAATATTTAGCATTTTCCTAATTGTTTGATTGTAAATATTTTCTAACTTCCATAATGATGTCTTTGACAATTTGCTTTGTTGATTGATTGCTGCATTAAAAAAAACACAAAACACAGCTTACAACAACAATCATTTTATTTTATCTCATGATTTTGTGGGTCATGAATCAGGATAGGTTTCAGCTGGATAATTCTTTTGCTCTCCTGGGCATTGACTGAGAAACTAGTGATATTCAGCTGGCAGGTGTGTGGGTCAGGAGGACCTGAGACAGTTTCACTTACATGGCCGGAAGATTGAGTAGGACTGTTTGATGGAGTATCTACACATGGCCTCTGCAGCATGGTGGTCTCAGGATGGTTGGACCAAATCAAGGTAGCTGAGGGCTCCCAGAGAGAGTGTTCTTAGAAGAAGGAACCTGCCAGCTTAAGGTCAGGACCTGAAAACTGGCACCGCATCATTCTACCATATTCTGTGGCACAAAGCAACACACAGAGGCCTGCCAGTTTCATTAGACAGGACACAGACCCTGCCTGTTGATGGAAGAAATGGAAAAGAATTCCTGACCACTTGGTGGTGGATGGGGGGCAGGGGGGTCCTGAAATGTGTGCTCATCAAATTCATATGTTGAAGGCCCCCATACCTTAGAACATGACTCTATTTGGAGATAGGGCCTTTGAAGAGGTAATCAAGTTAAAATTGGGTCATTAGGGTAAAATCAAGTATGATTTGTGTCCTTACCTTATAAGAAGAGGAGATTGGGACACAGACAAGACCATTTGAGGACACAGTGAGAAGGTGGCCATCTGCAAGCCAAGAAAAGAAGCTTCAGGAGAAATCAAACCTGTCAACATGTTGATCTCAGACCTCTGGCCTCTAGAACTGTGAGAAAATAAATTTTTGTTGTTGAAGCCACCTGATCCGTGAAACTTTGTTATGGCAGCCGAAATGTACTAATATATTATCTTTAACCATACATCTATGAATTACTTGTAACTGTGTTTCTTAAACTCCAACCACATGGGTTTTCTTCTAGTAACCTTTTTGTTATTGATTTCTTATTTAATAGCATTGTAACTAGAGAATGTGATCTGTAATTTACCAATCATTTGAAACTGGCTGAGGCCTTTGTGTGTGTGTGCAATGTTGGTAACTATTCTTGGTAAAATTAACAAGGTGTATTCTACAGTCATTTGTTAAGAGACAACTGAAAATGGTTGTTAAAATAACCAAAACAACTCAACATGTGTGGAAATAAACAAAGACCACCCAAATGAGAAGCTATTCATGCAGAGTTTGCTATAGAAAGGGAGGCAGCAGCTGTCACTTGCGTGTGGCAGGAAATCAAAGGTGGGCATGTTGGTGGAAGGCCTATCACCTATCACAGACAAAGGCCGTCAGTTGGGAGAGTAATTTGTTTTCACTGATGGTTTACTCTGGGCTAGCCTGAAAAATCAAACCGCTCATTGTTAACCAAACACCATGTTCTATTTAAATCACAATAGTCTCTATTTGCATAATTTAAAGCAGGCTTTTGGAGAAGGAAGAAACAAGCTCTGCTGCTGGCTCTGAGCAAACATTGTCTATCTTCCCCGCAAGCCTACAGGGAGATTCCAAACTTCAGAGTTCCACTGTATGAAAGAAGAAACTGCTGTGGGCTAACGAGGCTCCAGGATGGGTCCAGGCGCTCCTGCTAACCAGGGTAGGTTCACTCATTCCATTGTCCGACGTGATTAAGCTGAACTTCAAAAAGTCATTTTTTTTCTGTTACACAGCAATGGGATAGAACAAAACCGGGAAAATAGTATCTAACGTTTCTACTCAGTTTTCCATTTTTACTGTGTTTTACTAGATTCTCAAACTTCCATCGTTGTAATAGGTTCTTAAATTAGAGGAGAAAACAATTCTACTTTACACAAAAGCTCTTCATTGGATTACTTTTGAATGCAGTGTGGCCAATGACAGCATTTGTGTTTCCAGCATAGATTGTGACAATACGCGGCTGATCTGTAGACTGTTTGATTGACTGATGAGAGAGAGAGAGAGAGATTACCAGGGTGGCTACTGATCCTCAGGACACCACTGTGGTAGGTGCTATGATCCCCATGTTATAGCTGAGGCCCAGAGAGGGTCAATACCTCACCCAAGATCACACAGCATGTGAAGGGCATAACCAAGATCTGACCCATGCCAACATCTGATCCATGCTGTCCGGCTGCCTTTCAAATACATCCAAAACAGAACTCACACTTTGTATAGTGCAGACACTGCTTGTACTGGGTTGCTGCTGTCTTAAATTATACCCTAGTGTAATGCAAACTAAAATATCCAGTTGCAAAATAAAACAAAAATAAAAAATAGGCCTGCATACTGTATTTGTCCCAATGTGGCTGCTTTTCTGGTCAACTTTTTCTTTTAAGTTTGTGTACTAAAATTAAGTTTTTGTTAGTTTCTAATCCCAGCTTTGGCAGTATCAGTCTTTAAAATACCCAAAGCTGTGGAGAAGGTGATCACATTGGCCCCCAGGTGGAGGCCATGGAGGCTCTGGGCAGGGGAGGGGGATTTAGAAAATCTTTTTCTGTAAGAGCCACGGCTGAGATGGCTGGAAGCGCCACTGGGTTGCAGCCTCTGTGTTTCTATCTCCACTGCCTGACTTTTCTTAACTTTCTCCTGAAATTCAAATTCCTGCATATCCTGACAAGTCCGAGACCACCACTAAGGCCATAAGAAGAAGAAAAGCAATCTCTATCAAGCTGGAAGTTTTCTAGTAAAATATACAGTTTGCTGATATCGTAATAAATTTCATTTTTCCTCCTGCAATCTGTTCCTGGATTCTGGTATTCACTCTGCAAATGTTTATTGAGCACCCACTGCCTGCTGAGCAAATTGATGTAAAGGAGAACCACTAATATGTATCATTAAGAAGACGGCATTTTCTCATTCGCCACAATATACCATTGAGAAAAACACAGTGTACCTGATTTGGGTAGATCTAGAATGTTCTTATGAATGTAGCGAATTGAGCCAGGGGCCCAAGTCCTCATGAAACATAGAAAGAAGGGCACTAACTTGATCAGACAAAAATAAAAGCCAAGCTTCTCATCTTACACAGACACCCACAATACTGACCCCTACAGAGTGCTCAGCATCTGATACCAGATTAGTGAATGTCACTAACAAGAATAGCAAATTCTTATAATAAGAGAGATAAAGGTATTTACATGTTACTTCAATAGAAATGAGCCTATGATTCTTTAAATAATTTATTTAATGTCAACATTAAGTACTGTGTAAAATAATTTACATATTCTAATTCTTGTCTATATAATTTCTCTAGATTTCAAAGCAACAACTTGTCTTTTTAAGTTGGCATTAGTATTGAGCCCTAAAATGAGACAGTATTTGTAGGTCCAGATTTTTTTCCAACTATGTTTAATTATCGTGCTGCTTTATGGACAAAATACATTAAGCAGTTGAAAACTTAAACAGAGAAACATGAAAATGAGTGTTTAATTTTATAAATTGTAGTATATTAAGTATCTCCTTAAAAATTACTGCAGTCTCAATAAACATGATAAATATTAAATAATTCACACTTACAGTGGCCAAAGGAGCTTTATCAGCCAAATAATTTTATGATGCCAAAAATATCTAAAAAAAATAAGGAACTAAAATCTTAAAACATAGGCTGTCAGTTAAAGCTGTCTGTTGAAAGGATACATATTAATCTCTGGGAAGTTGGCTTCCTAGTTCCAATGGCAACCCATTGTCCTTCTCTTGAAATGTTCTGTCCCTCTCCTCCATTCCAGAAGCCCCTCAGCCCCACGCCATGCACCAGGTTTTACATTTTTACATTTTAAGAGGAAGACCACCATGAGAGACTGGCATGTTAATAGTGGGCTCACATAACAGGTGTTGGGGCACTGGCTTCGAGGTCCCCACCAATTCTATTCACCCCATGAGCTGGCTGCAGCAGTCTGGGCCACCCTGCAGGGCACTGTCTTCCCTTTTGGGTGGTGGAATCATCGCATGCACAGCCCCAGCCGGGCCACTGGGCCAAGCACACCTGATGGATTTTTCTACTTCATTTCTGTGTGTCTCACAGTCTTTGATGGGGCCCAGTGACTCATTCTCGACCCTGTCAGGACTTTCTCCCTCTTGATAACGTCTAGATGACTCATGCCTGCGATACCTAGGCAGCGCAGCGAAGGCACTGTTTGTTCAGGCCACACTGACTCAAGGACCAGCCCTTCCCCAAATAGAAACCAAAAGTTGGGGGCAACCCTTCATAGCTACATCTCTGTGGCCCCTGAAACAGAGGCGGTGACCCACTCATCAGTCGGCTCATGACTAAGTCAACCTGGTATCTTCTGGAAACAGAACCAACTCGCAGCCCCAGCGCTGAAGGTCGAGGTGTGTCAAAGACACCATTGAGAAAGTTGGATGCTCTGCCAAGTGTGACCAGCAAGGCCCAGAGCAGCTCATCTCCTCCCCTCCTTCCATCAAGACTCAGCTCCAGGTCACCTTTGTTCCACTCATTAAAGGGAAGCATTTACTGTCATTGTGATGAATCCCCTCGCTGTATGCAAGGCTACACCTGAAACACACGGGCCCTTCAGAGAGCACAAAGGCACACTGTGCAAACCGCCACCCCTTGGGGTGGGTGGATTGGAGACACGACACTTCCCTGTGGCTGTGCCATGGCCATCGAGCTCCGGCCTTCTCATTTCAACAGCTGCTGCTTCGTTATGAGCAGGAGTAAACACCCAGACATTTGATCTGGGTGAAACTGTAAAGCAACAAATAAACACCAGGTTGGGGAGAGAAGCTTGGCTAAGGTAAGAAGTCATGGGTCTGATCCTCAGTCTATGCCACCAATAAGCCCCGAGTCCTCAGAAACTCACTGTCCCAGTCAGGACCTCAATGTTCTCATCTGAAAACTAAGGAGAATGAAATACACCAGCACTATGATTCTCAAAGTGTGGTCCGTGGACCCTAGGGGACCCTGAGCCTCTTTATGGGGATCTATGAGGTCAAACTATTCCTCCTTTTTCGCTCTTCCTCTCTCATGCATGTACAGTGGAGTTTTCCCAAGGCTTCCTGACACATGATATTACAAAGGACTGAATTTAGAGGCAGATATGAGAACCCAGCTGCCTTCTGTTAGCCCGATACTAAGATTTGCAAAAATGTGAAACAGTGCTACGCTTCACACTAATTGTTGTTGTTGTCGTTTAAGAACATGTTACTTTTCACCAAAAATGTTATTCCCATGATTACATAATAGATTTATTGTTGTTACTTTTAAATAAATAAATATTTTAAGCACTTTTCAGTTTTGATTTCTAATATGGTAACAATTGGTAGACAGAATCACCTAGACCAGAGCTTTTTGGGATCCTCAACATTTTTAAGAGTGTGAAGAAAGGAATCCTGAGACTAAACAGTTTGACAGCCACTGTACCAGATCATCTTTGACATTCTGTCATTTGGATCTCCCTTGCCTTGTTCCAGTTATTTCTCTTTTACCATCCCACACTTATTGCCATTTTAATTACACAGTACTTTACTTTTTATTGTGCTCGCTGTTCATGATGTGTATTCCCCACCCCCACGTAAACTCCACAGGGACTGCGATACTCGTCTATTTTGTTCATCACTGTAGCCCAGGCTGCCTAGAACTGGGCTTGGCATTTAGCAGGCCCTTGATAAATGTCTGTGGATGGGAGGGAACGGGAGGGGTGAGGCGAGAAGGCACACACAGCTCTTTCAGTGTCTGTACAATCCACATTGCAAGTGGCACTACCTCTGTTTTACAGAAGAAACAGAGGCATGGGAGTGAAGGGTTATGCACAGCATCATGCGGTAGATGTCAAAGCCAGGGCTCTCCTTCATAGTTCCTGTTGTCACTTGACTGTTATTTGACTCCCATAAGGCAGCCCCTTCCCCTCCAGTGAAGCTTGGGGGTATCTGAGCCCCCTGCAATTGGTATGAGCAGTAAATCTGTGTCTAGATGACCTTGAGATGTTTGCAGAAACTCCTTCCCCAGGGTACAAGTTCCTGGTAATGGACCTCAGTTCCCTTTGGAGGAGGTTAGCAGGAAGGCTCAGATGCACCTGGGTGGTGGAGAGCGAGGTCCTGCCTCAAGGGGACCAGGCCTTTGTTCAAAGGGCCCTGGGTCTGTTGAGGGCCTTCCAAGTTTAATCCTGGTGTCGCAGGCTAGGCAAGTTCACCAGATCTGAGTGCTTCCAGCTATCCATGTCAGATATGCCCTCTGTGGGCCACCCATGGCTTTTGCTTCTGATAAGCTCACGACGAAGTAACCATGAGTACAGACCAGGCCTCTTCTGGAAACTCTGGGCGTGAAGGGGAAGTTTGACATGCAGACCCTGGACCCTGGCACCCAATGAGCTTGTGAAGCCAGTTTCAACCTCAGCCTCCCCATCATCCTCCCCAACCTGGAAGTAACCACATGTTAACTCCTCTACAAGACCTAGATGCTTCCTTCACCCTGGACACTCAAGGTCTGGGTGAAAGGGGATTTTTCTGGGCCTTAAGGAAGCTTAGAGTTGCTGGAGAGAAATGGTCAAACAAAACTGACCAGTCTAGCCCAGAAGATGAGACCTGGGAAACAGTTCAGAGAGCATGATGGTGACTGCGAGGATCATGGGCATAGCAGTGCCTGACCCTCAGTGGGAACCAATAAATTTCAGTGAACATGGGTTCTCTTTTCTGTGCACTCTCTTGCCTTTCCTTGGCTGGGTCTGGGAGCTCCTGGGGGAGGTGGTGAGGAGGGAAGAAGTGGGAGAAGTGGCTGGCAGTACAGAGGGAAGCCAAGCCAAGCTGCTTAGCTTTAATTTTAAGAGCAGTGCAGATGCAGGGAATGTTTTTGAATAGAGGAAAAACATAAACAAAGGAATGTATTAGAAAGTGTATCTGGCCACCTAGGTTAGTATTGACTGAACGGAAGATATCAGAGGGAGAGTATCTCATTGAAAAACAATAGTGTCTGTCCCTATGAGATCAATGAGAATAGAAAGAAGAGACCGATTGCTAAAGAAATTCAGCAGCTAGAATCAAAGTGGGTAAGAGAAGAGTCTGAGGATTGCCCTGGTTGATGGGGAGGTCACCCAGGAGGGGGGCATATTTTAGGGACAGATGCAGCCCTCTTTTCCCACTGGTATCTGTTCCCAGTACACACACATCCAGCTAAGGACTACATTTCCCAGCCTCCCTTGCAGCTAAAAGAAGTCATGTGACTAAATCCAGCCCAACAGGAATGAGCAGGAATGCCATGTGCAATTCTGATTGGTGCCCTTGAGAGGAAGTGCCTCTGCTTCTCTTTCTTCCTCTCCAGGTATTAACACTGATGTGATAGTGAGCATCTTCAGCTAGGGGGCTAGAGCAGAACAAGATGGGAGGAGCCTAGGTCCCAGGATCACCGAGCCACCAAAACAGCCCTGGACCTCCTTCCCAAAGTGTTATGGGAGAGAACAACAAACCTATCTCTCAGTTAAGCTCATGTATTTGTGGTTTCTTGTTGCCGACATATTATGTTCAAGTGTCGTTCTATGGGAGAGGCAGACCCATGTGTTTTTGTTGTATTTTAAGAGACCAGTAGGTTGAGAGACTGTATCTCTGAACCAAGGCTCTCAAAGGCTTCCTTCTTCTGCCTAGAAGATCCAAACCAATTTGTGGCATGAGGAGCACCCATGAGGCATCCTCAGCACACACAGCCCAGGGACACAGGCCATGTGGGTCTGCAGCAGGCACCTGAGCAGCAGCAGATGCTCCACACCGGCTTTGGCAGGAGTGAGCAGGAAACACACATGACTAAATGAAGGCCTCAGGGTCACTAAGATTCCGTAAGAGCAGGCTGTGTCAGTGTAACCTGGCAGGGCGTGTTGGAGAAGCAGATAAGCAAATGTGGCAGCTGTTATTTGCTCTTCAGCAGGACACTTTGCACAACTTCTTATATCTTCATGGGTAGTTACACAAAAAGAGCTAATCATCCCCAGGTGGATGTCACTGTAGAAGGAGAGTCTTAGTGACATACCACAGGCTGCACCTTAGTCACTCTTTGTTCAATGACTTCCTTATCAGGGTAATGAAAGATACTTTGGATAACAAGCTCAAGAATCATAAAGATCTGGTGAGACTGGAACGATGCACTGAATGTAGATAGACTCACTTATTCATTCATACATTCATTCAGTGAATGCATATTCACCAATACCTGCCAGATGCTGTTGAAGGTGTTGAGACACCACAATGAGTAAGATAACAAGGGTCCCGCTCTTGCTGAGCTTATGTTTTAGATGTGGAGAAAGACAACACAATAAAACAAACAGACACATTAACTAGGTAATTTTTGTAGTGATAAATGCTGGGACGAGCATTATCAACACAAATGTGGTAGTGATGGGGAGCTGAGGCTTCTTCAGATCGAGGTCAGAGAGGACTGCCCCAACCCGTGACATTTGTCTGGGAGGATGAAAGAGGACCAGCCTTTCAGAGATGGATGGAAAAGAAATTCCAGGGAACAGCAAATGCAAAGGCCCTGAGGGGGGGACTAAGCTGGGGTACTCTAGGGATAGATGGAGGCCAGAGTGCTGGAGAAGAATTGTGGAGGGGCAGGGGCCAGGTGGCATAGGGCACTGTAAGGAGTTTTGATTCTATTCTCTGTGGGGTGAAATGTCTTCGGAGGATTTTGAGGAGAGAGGTAGCATCAGGATTTCCTTTTTGAAAGATTATATTGACTGCTGAGCAGAGGATGAATTACAGCTGGTGGAGCAGAGGAGGGCCCAGCAGGAGGCTGCTGTGTGGTCCTGGAAAGCAGTGATGACAAGAGAACGGTGACAGGAAGGGCGAGAAGATTTGGGGTGGAGATATGGGATAGAAGCAGAGTCCACAGGATTTGCTCACGGCTTCCAGGGGTGCAGAAAGGAGAGAAATCAAGGCTGATTCCCAGGGCCTTGGCTGAAGCAACTGGTGGGCGATGGCACCAGTTCCTGAGGTGGGACACTCAGCTCTCAAGCTCTGCCATAGTTTGCTGGTCCAAGCCACCCTTGTCACTTACGTTCACTCCTGCTATAGTAACCTGGCTGGTTCCCTGCTTCCACCCCGCCTGTCCCCCATGGTTTAGGACTTATTATGTAGAGAGCAGTCCCTGGGGTTCCACATTAACACCCCCACATGCTAACAGATGGGTTGGAAGGAAACCCCAGTGCCGTTCATACACAGGTAGTAGGCAGACAGGTGGTCACTGTATGGGACTGTCCTTGAATGCAGGATAGGTGTTATCAGCACCACGCTCTAACCAACTGAGCTAACCAGCCAGCACTCACAGCATTATGAACATGGAGTTGATCTGAATTTGTCAGTTCTCATTCCTTTTTTCTGATATTTTTCTGCATGAACTGTAGACAGTGACTCATCCCCAGGACTGCGCTTAACATTCCAACATGTAATTGCCACCATAAGTGTATGTTGTCCCCACTGGCTGGAGCAGTTTTATAAATCTCTTTTTTCATTTTCACGTAGAGAATGTCAAAGATCCAAGTTACTGCCTAATTTAACATGGTACTCTTTCCTGGAGTTTTTCTGTGCACTCAGAACTTTCCCACTCTTGTGAGACCTCACGTTCAGAGAACACTTTACATGTCCCGACTCCAACCCACCACCAGCCTCTTGGTTCCCTTCGCATGGTCACTTCTCAGAAAGAGATTGTACTAGTGTCCCGGGGCTGCTGTAACAAACGGACACAAACTCAGTGGCTTAAAACAAGAGACAGGTATTATCTCACTGTTCTGGAGGCCCGAAATCTGAAATCAGGGTGTCAGCAGGGCTGCTCTCCCTATGAAGTCCCCAGAGGAGGGTCCTTTCTCACCTCTTCCAGCTGCTGGTGGCCCCTGAAATTCGTTGGTTTGTGGCCGCGTCACTCTGGTCTCTGCCTCTGTCCTCGCACGGCCTTCTCCTCCTCTCCTTGTGTCTCTCCTCAGTGTTTCTCTTACAAAGACACTTGTCACTTGATTTAGGGCCCACCAGGATAACCCAGAAGGATCTCATCTTGATATCTCACTGACTTCACATCTGCAAAACCTGTTTTTCTAAATAAGATCATATTCATAGGTTCCAGGGGTTAGGACATAAATATGTCTTTTTGGGGACCACCATTCGACCTTTTTCAGGGACACACTGTTATTCCTTGTGGGGATTTACCATGCAGGCCAAGAGAAGGGGAACCTGACCACGTTGAGATAGAATAAAAGCGGGGCACTAAGTGAGGGTCCCTTGCTAGCCACGTGGCCACAATAGTGAAAATGTGTGCCTCGGCCAAGTTTCAAAACACAGCCCACTCTGGGTCTTCAGGGCTGCTCTTGAATGATGAAGGCTCAAATGCCAAGGGTCAAGCTGCACCCTCTTCTGCAAAGCACAAGGAAGTCATTTGCTTGAGGTCAGATGTCATTCTTCATTGTCTGCTCTGGTACAAACAGCAGAGGCCAGGGCCTGGCCCTCAGGGCTGGGCTGAGTCACCACCCTCACTGGTTAACCAGGGACAGCAGCACCTGCTCTGCTTATCACAGGGCAAGGGGTAAGGGTGCAGATGTCTGGGAGGTGTGTGTGAACTGGGAAGGGACACTGCACACGCGCTGAGTGACATTATGTTGTTTTAGTGGGAAAAGGCTTTAGAAGAAAATTTGGAAGATTTTAGTCCTAAATCCTCTAGATATATGCTCTGTGACTTTGGGCAAGTCGCTTAAACTAGAGAGAGTACTGCTATCTAAAATAAGTAATGTCATAGAAAAGTATGCCTAGAAAAGGTATAAAGTACTAAATAAAAGCAAGGTTCTGTCATCATTACAGTTTCCACCATTTCAGCAAAGTACTGTCTTATAAAAGACAACACATAATGTATTTATTTTTATTGATAAAATTTCGAACACATGTGTTTGCATTTACTAACCAACATTGTACGTTTTCATTTGAAAGGTGGAGAAAATCCATCCTCAGAATTAGTGTAATTCACTCAATAGCCATGTCTTGAGTGCTGTGTGTCAGGGACTGTTCTAAGCCTCGCAGAAAAGTAGTGAACAAAAGAGACACAATCCTGCCCTGACAGGATGGACTCCATCTGGGGAGACTGAGAATTAGCAAGGTTAAAATTAAAATATAAAGAACATTAAATGTTGATAAGGGCTTAACAAAAAACTCACACTCTCTCAGTTGGGGAGTTGCTGAAAATTGAGAAGGGAAGACCTCGCCAGAGGTGACCATGCAGCAAAGCTCTGCCGGAGTGAGGGGGAGCCCCTGGGAATCTGGGAAGAGCCTTCTCAGGAGAGGGCACAGCAGGAGGGAGGGGCCTGCCAGAGCTGGGGGGCCCATGAGGGAGGCCAGAGGGGAGCAGAACACGGAGATGGAGAGTTTCATGGGATGGAGGAGGCAGGATCATGGGTGGGATCCAGCCCTTTCCTCTGAGTCACATGGGGAGCCATTGGAGGGTTTTAGCTGAGGAAGGACAGGCTGGCTGATGTTTCTACAGGATCCCTCTGGCTGCTGTGTTGAGAATAGACGTAACATTTAGAAGTCCCCAGAAATGAGTAAAAGTCTTCAAATTCACCAGTCACACTCAGAATGACTCAAAAGTCATTTTTAAAATGTCAGATGCTTGCTTTTTTTTCTAAACTAGAGCAGGTGGTTCCTGCAGAGAGATCGTCTACTTGTTTTTCTGTACAAATGCCAGAAGGTGGGATGAAAATGAAGAAATGAGAGGCACAACTCGCTAAGTTCATCAGACCTCTGCACACCAAAAAAGTGCGTGCTCCAGCTCAAAGTGGCCAAGGGCTTCCTTGGTCTCTCTCTCACTCGAAGAGCCCGGCTACTTGTGGGGCAGCCACCCACATGGAGGATGCCCTTCCTCTCCCCACTTTCCCGGGAATGCCAGCCTGTGGGACTGCGGGGGGACTGAGGAACTGAGTGAGGGCCCTGGTGTCCTCAGTGTCTTTGCCTCTTCCTCCCCCACCCAGGCCAGTCCAGGAAAAGCACATCAAGGGTTGTTACTCCACTCTGGTGTTCAAAACACCATAAGATTCACCTGTCTCTATAGACGAGCAGTTTCATATGTAGCTGCAAACAGAAATCAGATATTGGGTACATACATCATCCATAAAAGGAATGAAGGATTGATAAATGCTGCAGTGTGGATGAACCCTAAAATATGCTCAGCAAGAGAAGCCAGACACAATAGGCCACATATTGTACAATTCCATTCATACAGAAATGTCCAAAATAGGCAAATCTGTAGAGACAGCAAGTTGAACAGTGGTCGCTTAGGGCTGGGGTAATAGCTAATGGGAACACAGATAGTAGGTAATAGGAACAGGTGAAGAAAAGGTTCTAAAATGGACTGGAGTAATGCTTGCACTTATCTATGAATACTCTAAAAACTATCAAATCACATACTTTTAAACCGGTTGCTGTGGTCTGAATATATGTGTCTCCCAAAATTCAAATGTTGAAACCTAATCCCCAATGTAGTGGTATTGGAAGTGGGGTCTTTGGGAGGTGACAAGGTCATAAGGAAAGGATTCTGTGAATCGAATGGCGTTAGTGCCCTTTCAGAAGAGACCCGAGGGAGCCCTTTGGCCCTTCCATCATGTGAAGACGCAGTGAGAAAGCACTGTGTATGAAGAAGAGACGAGCCCTCACCAGACACCACATCTGTTGGCAACTTAATCTTGGACTTTCCAGCCTCCAGAACTGTGAGCAATAAATTTCTGTTGTTTATATATTACCTGGTCTAAGTAGCAGCAGGAACAGACTAAGACATTGGTCAATTTTATAGTATGGGAGTTATATCGCAGTAAAGGTCACGCACATACACATACACATACACAAACACAATGCTCTTCTGTGACTTCTAAAAAATGTTAATAATCAAAAATAGAAGTATTTATGCGAAGCTAGGAGAGCCTTTTAAACGTGCATTTTCAATTCCCATTGTCAAACAAGAAAGGATGGCTTGCAGAGACCAAGACAGAACAAGAGCTACATGGAGGCCAGCCCTGCCTAGGAGCAGGAGGCTGACAGCTCATGTATGGGACATGCCGTGTGTGAAGGCACTCGTGTTGGCTCCCTGCACACGGAGATGTCCCACCCAGGACCCACTGCATAGTTTGTGAGGCCCAGTCCAAAGTGAAAAAGGGGCATCTTGTTCAAAAATTATTACGAATTTCAAGATGGCAACAACAGAGAATTAAACCAAGTGTTTATGGTCTGAGAGGTGTTTCTTTGCTAGGAGAACTTGGGGGACTCCTGTGGCATTTTGTGAGAACATTCCAGAACTTGAGTGCTGATGGTCCTTGAAAGCTGAGAGAGGAGGTGCTGGCATCCTCCTCCTCCTCTTCCTCAACCTGCACCAGAGGGGCATATTCAAGTGGGTGACATTTGGCATTTAGAGCTAAAGACAGTATTAATTTGTAGAAGAGCACGTGAGGAGAGGTGAGTTTACAGAACATCTATAAACAGGAGGTACTAATAGCATAGTCAGTCTGAATTAGATACAGACACTAAAAATCACAAATGTGAAGGAGTCGGGGAAAAATCTTGTAGCAATTGGACAGTATTCCTCAAAAGAATTGATATAACTCAGATTATTTATTTTTCATATGCCTGCTTAGATCTTTACATTATTTAGCCTTAATACTTGAATCCAGATTTTATTTTGTTGCCGCAAGTGGTACGTGAATTAACCTTACTTAATCATTTGCTAGACTGACTGGTACAATAATGACTAACTCTTAGTTTGTGTGAAGACTAGTGGTTCAGTTTTCTAATTTGCAAAATAAATAATAACACTGATGCTCTGAGTATTATTCAGTTCAGTGCATACTGTGGGAATCATTCTGTGATTCAGAAAAAAACACACAACTACAAAATCTTATATCTGTACTGGTCTGACTCAGTTCAGACACATTTATTTAGGGATTATCAGTTTTACAGAATACGACGGGTCCCTATTACCATTTTGGTTGTTCAGACTTGCCCAAAGCACGTCACCATGCGGTTTAATATCATGATGGATTTTCAAGGTGGTTTATGTACTCCAAAAGTACTGCCTTATAAGGGAAAGTGACTGCCTCAGGGTGGCAGTGCAGTGGACGTGGAGGTAGGAGGCCTGGAGTGTGGCCCCAACCCTGCCAGGAAATAGCCATGCGACCCTGGGCAGGGATTGGATCCTCCTTGGGTCTCAGTTTCCTTATCTATAAAAATAGGAGTTGTTCTCACTTACCAACTCTCTAAAGCTTTTTCTCGTTTGAAAATTCAGTGTTTCATTCCCTGGTCTCTAACCATCAAAGGCAAGAAAACTATAGTCAAAGAAACCATGGCTGCAGTTGGCAGCATTGGTCTTGATCTTATTCCCTGTTGTGAACCAAAACCTTGCCTAATGTAGAACAGGCAGTGATCAAGGATGACCCAGATGGTCCAGGGTCAGGGGACATGCTGCTTACTTATCACACACTGAGACTTTAATGTGCCAGGCATTGTTCTGAGCACTTAGGAACCACTAAGTGGAGGAAGAAATCGAAGCCCAGAGAGGCTAAGTCACTTGCCCAAGCCCACAGCTGGATAGCTAGGGAAAGGCTGAGCTGGGATTTGACCCCAGGCAGCTTGGCCCCACAGGCTGCCCTTCAGAGCAGGCTCTATCCAGTTGTCATGGCTTCATGCCCACAGAGAACCCAAGGGAGTTGCCAACAAGCAGAAGAAATTATAAAGGGACATTAGGAAACATTATCAGGCCCCAGGATAGCGGCATATTTGCTATTCCAAAGAATCTTAAAGAAGATAATAGACTCCGCCTGCTCTTGCATGATTTGAGACCACCCTGCTGGGAGGCTGGGAGGCCACTCAGTGGCCCCACATCTGCCAGGGTTCCTGGTACCTGTGCCAGCCTGCGAATGGGCAAGAGTGATTGGATTTGGGGTGGTGGGAGATGGATGTTAGGAAACTTGACTTTGTCAGTTCCTCGACCTCAACATGTCCCAGTGGAAGAGCCCCCAATGCCCGACGCCCTCCGTGAAGGTCAGCATAGTAAACACAATCACCAGAATGTACAAGGACTGAATTATTTCTATCTCCACACACATTCTTTTCCTCTCCCACTCCCCACCTGCAGGGTTTCCAGTGTCACCTCGTGTGTGAGTTCTACAGTGCTGTGAACTTCATTTCTTACATCCTCGAGGGCGGGGACTAAGCCTTACTCATCTTTGTCCACTCAGCGTCTGACACTGTGTTTGCTGAGTGAATAAATGATACACCTCAGACTAAATAACGTCTAACTTGCAACTGGAAACCGCCGTGAACTGTATGTCCTCTATTGACTCAGATTTTAAGGTAGATATAGACTGTTTCTATGGAAATGATTTTGTGGTTTTGGGGGGTTTCTTTTAAGGGATGTCTTGGTAAGCTAATCATTTTTTATAATTATGGATTCTGAAGAACTCTTTATGTGCATTTTACTCTCTGGATGTTTAGTATTTATAACCCATATAGTCTACTGTAATATTCCTTTTTCTGTCCTCTTCTATGGGCTTCCTTCTTTCTTAAGGGAAAAAGTGAAAATTGCTCTTAAGCTCAGTCTGCCATAGTGCACCCGATCACTTCACTCTATGCACCTTCTGACTTTTAATTTCCTTGTAACTCCTCTGACTTTTGATCTTGAAGCACAGGGCTGCACTTTTATTAGGTTTAATTTACTGTAAAGCTCAGTGTTCCCTGTGAATTGTGCCATAATAGTCAATGAATAATCACAGGCTTCAACTAGGCCAGATTTTAATTCTACTGAGTAACTAGGAAACCAACTAATAACAGGAAGGAAAAAAATGTAAGAAACCCTGATATCACCCCAAACCAGAATAAGCCGTTTTATTATGCCCATGTAACTGCCCAAGTGCAGAGGTGGATCAGCCGTGGGTAGGATCCAGGGCACAGGGGCAATTGGGTGAGCACAGGCCTCCTGGAAAGGGTCAGCAGGGAGGAAAAGCAGGCTCGGAGGGAGTCAGGAGTCCAGGCTTATAGGTGACAGCGGCAAACTGGACCAGCTCCCTCTCTGGAGGCCTCCCAAACCACTCAGTGTGGCCATTTGTGTTTCTGGCCATGATCATGTAGACCTGAGAGGGTGGTGGGGGTTTTGTTTGTTTGTTTTCATGTATATGATAGTTTTTTTCCAAAGGGTTTTTTCAGAGGGGAGCTTGGAGCTCTTTTCTACTATGTGCTCAACACTGATAAATTCTTTACACTTTTGATTCTATGTTCAACCACAGTCTTAATGCTGAAGTTTCCAGAATCACCCCTTATTCTATGGAGGAAGCCCCAGGTTAGTGAGCAGAGGAAGGCTCTGCTGTCAGGAAGGGGTTGTCCTCAAACCCTTGCATTGGTCTTGTGATATCTCTCTGCTCATATATGTTGGAAACCACCCAGCCTAGGAAAGTGTCACTTCCCAGCTCCGGCCTGTGCAAGCCCCATAAGGAGGAAGGATGTCTTGACTCAGGGAGCCCCTCAGCAACTCCGGGAGCCTCTGTGCATCTTGCCCTGAGCATCCATGGGCACCGGAGCAGGCACTGCAGACACAGCAGCCCTGCTTTGGGTGAGCGAGCTTCAGGGAATGCCTGTCTACACCAAGCTTCCCAGACACTGTCAGGAGCTGTGTGAGTAGCCTGGGGGAAAAGACCCTTTATTAGCTGATACTGCAGCCCAGATGAGTCAGTATTTTCTGCTATATTTAAAAAAAATTGTAACATATTCTTCATGTCTCCATGGCAACTTACTATGGATCTGTATTCCATTTATGGAACTCCTCCTTAACCTGTCTGTGTTCTCTGATGGGGCCTCAATATACACTGAGAAGCCGTCAGAATCAAAGCAATCTCTATGAAATAGCAATTCCCCCAGTACATGGTGGTTTCAGTTTTATAGATTCCGCTGCTGACCCATGTAATGGTGATACCTGGAGACCCTCGGGTACGGAGAACCAGTAAGGTGCAACAGTATCTCGATTACCCAAATAACCCCAGATCTGAGTTGCCGTGGAAACCGGGAACCCTGAGCAACAGAGAAGCAGGGCCGTTTCTCCCCCTTCGGAGCATGGCAGTCCTTGAGATGTACCAGCTCTCAGTCCGGTGGCCTTGCCAAAGCTTTTCTATTTCATGTACACCTTAGGAACTTAAACTTCCCTGCAAACTATTGAGCATCCGACCTGAGTCTAAAGAGGAAATGCACACACTTCTAGCCATGGTCTCAAGTGCCTTCTGACTAAAATGGAAACCCAGGTGTGCCTGGTGGTTTTGACCATGGGTTTGGGAGTCAGATAAAGTCGGGTTTCAATCCTGAATTTCCCTTTATGTGACCTGGCAGGTAATTTATCCTAAGGTTCAGTTTCGTCCAATGTAAAGTGAGAAGAGTAATGCCTTAGAGAATTACGCTGAAGATTAGATGGTGCTGCATGTACATAGCGTGCTCAGCCCAAGGGAAAGCTCAGGCAAGGCTCGATCCTATCAAGGCACCGGTCAGCTCTAGGGGGCGCCACTCACGCGGAGGCTGTGGGAATGGGCTTCCCGGGAACAGTGCGATTCAGCCCCGCAGGCTCCGGGACCCCGCCAAGGGGCCCAGTTTGTATATTTATCGTCTCATGGAGAGTCTTTCCATGATAGAATGATCGGAAATCATAAGTCCATTTTGAGGTCCAAGAATGGAGCCAGCTCAACTTTGGAGGCCTTATAACTCAAACCCTCTGCCACCCGGTGCCACCAGCACCGTCACTCCTGCGGATTCGGAAGGCACGTTTGACGTTCACGCCTCGGGACCGGGAGAGGGGGGAACCGATTGCTCCACGGAGAGGCTCCCGCCTGACCTCCCAGGGCAGGCCGAGGCCTCCGAGTCCTCGGGCCAGGGACCTGCGTGCGAGGGACAGACCGTGTGACAGCGGCCGCCGCGCGGAGGTCCGCGCCGGAAGGGTTCGGCTCCGCCCTGTGCGCTCCTCCTCCGCCCCTCCGCTCCTCTCCCTCCTCCACTCTCTTCTCGTCCTGCTCTCCCCTCTCCTCCCCTCCCTCCTCCCTGTCCCCTCCCCTCCCCTCCTCTCGGCCGTCCCCCGCTCCTGAAGAGTGCGCCGCGCGGGGCACCGGCCGGTTACTTCCTCCAGCGGCGGCGCCGAGCGCGGTGGATCCCAGTCCGAGCGCCCCAAGCCTCCCGGCCCGCGCGCCCGCCGCCCCCGGCCCCGCTCCGGCCCGGCCCCGCGCCCGCACCCTCGCCGTCTCCCTCGCCCGGCGCGCACCGAGGAGCCGCGGGCCCCGAGCGCGCGCCGGCCCTACCCGCAGCGGAGCGGTAAGAGCCGGCCGGAGCGCGCCCCCGCGCGTGGCTCCTCTCCCCGGGGGCGCCCGGAACCCGGGCGGGGACGTGGGGGGCGCCGACGTCCAGATCCCGGGGTCAAGGTGGGGATGCGGCCGCTCCGAGGACCCGAGGGTCGCGCGTCCGAGTGCCGCTCCGGCTCGCCTTCCGGCTCCCGAGTGGCCTTCGGGGTGGCGCTGAGCCGCTGCCCCGGGGTCGCCGAGTGGCCGGCGCGGGCGGGGCGCGCTGGCTGGTTCCACTTGCTTTTGTTTTCAAAAGGAAACGTGGGCCTGGCGGGGCGTCCTGCCCGGTGGGCTCCCCAGCGGTCCGGATTTCACGAAGGGGGTTGGGGGCGCAGGAGACAGAGTCCGAGATGACCCGGACGCCCGACGCCTAACACACCTGGGAGGCTGCGGCTCCCCGAAACGTGCCGAGCGCAGGGCCCCCCGGTCACCTGCTCGGCCACGTCCAGGGCCCGGGCCGTGGGCCTCTCGGTCCTGTGGGGCGAGCCTGGGGAACCTGTCGGAAGTGGGGATCTGCATGCGCCGGGCTGCCTTTATTTTCTCGTTCCTAAATCCTCCGAATGAAGTGGCAACCGTGAGCGTTTGCGTGTGTGTGTTTGGGATGTGTGTTTTTATATACATATTTTTTTTTTAAGCGCATGAGATTTTTTGTTAGCCGATACTCAATTTCAGGGTAGCCTAAAATAGTAGTTGATGTGCTACGTATTTAGAAAGCGAAGTGAGCAGTCCCCTGCGGAGGTAGGAGTAATTTATTTTAATTCAACAGTAAGAGATTGTTCGTTCCACACAATGGAAGCTCCCGTGAGCTATCTGCCTGCCCACACCACCACCAATCAGGGAGATAAATCTCCACGTTAAGCTTTATTAAAATTCTGAGCAATATCACGGTACAGTAAATGTTAGCACCGGGCGTCCCGCAGGGAAATATTCAAATACTCATTTCTGGGATTAGTCATTCATCTCTCTAAACTGATCTCTTTCCTAGCGAAAAAGCTTCAAAAGTGTGTTACAGGTTTTCTTTTGTTCTTTCCAAATTTATCTAAACACAAACGTGTGATCTAATCTTACGTAAGTGCTTACTTGTTCCACACGGGATACTGTTGTCGGGCAAATTCTCCTTGTTTTGTAATTTAACCAGCTCTTACATTTTTGCCATTTTTCCTTTTTTTTTTTCAATTGTTGTTGTTCAAAAGCAGTGATCAATCAGGCAACACCAAAAGGGACTAAACTTGAAACTAATTTGTGTGGAGACACCTGGCCTGTCTGCCACCTTAACAAGCCATGTTGAGTAGCATAAGTGAAGTTAAATTTGATTACTTTTGTGTCTGCCTGAAACCATTTAGTAGAGCACTTTAATTCCACATGGTTTTTACAAAACTCATTAAAAGCCGGACAACAAAAGAATTCTATTCTGTAGCTAGTAATTACAGCTCTTTATATGGGAGTGGTTAGTAGGCTGCCTTTTCTCCTGGTATTTGTACACAAAAGCTGGGCGAAGATTTTCCATTGCCTTCCACGTCCATGCTCTGTCCATCACAGTCTGGAAACCAGCTGAAGGGAGGAACAGAGCTGACCCATCAGGCTCAGAGGGGTTGTTGGCAATACCCAAGATGTCTGTCATTTTGGCCTTGTGCTTAAAGGCTTGTTTATTTAATCAACAGGTAACAGGACTTCTTTGCTCCTGATGGATGACAGCAAGCTCTAAATTCAGCAGCATTCGCATGGTAGATAGTAATGAGAAGGGCCTAGCGTGATAAAATCTGTATGCTCAGCTCTCGCAGCATTTGGTGGGGAAGGGCCCACTCCCAGTCATTCCTGTTCTGCTGGCATAGTGCAGGGTCTCAGGATTGCGGCCCATGCTCCCTGGGGATTATCTCCACTCCGCCCCTTCGTGGTGCCCTCATTGGCCACTAAGTAGTTGTGTGATGTGCGAGCTGCATTGCTTCACTGTAAGGTGGTGTAACATCCACCTCTCAGGAATGCAAGAAGCCTCCAGGAGGTCGGAATGTATGGTCCTCTGGCTGGGGCTTAGCCTTTGGTGACTAGGCATTCTGTTGGTAGCAGCCATCAGTAGGAGCGAGTATTGATTCTCGAGTGAATGTGGGTGACATTATCTGCCAAGTAGAGATTAGGAGCAAATGTGGCCCTGTCTGAGCCAGGACAGCCCCTCCCCCATGCTCCCATAAGACTGTCATATATTGGTTGCCATCATCAGTCCCTGCTCTCTGAGGTTTGAACAGCCCTTTCCAGTGCCTCTCACTTACGCTGCTGCCTTTTTAGCCAAGTGGTGTATGTGGCAGGGTTGACGGGAGCTCTGGTTTTAGACACCTTGATCATAAAGAGAAAACAGGAAAGCACAGATGAAAATTAATTCCGTGAGAATATGCTCATTGCTCTATCTAGTAAGGTCTGTCAGTTGAACAGTACTTTAATACTTGAGATTCTTGGTTGTAACAGGTGGGGGCATCCAGTGGAGATTATGGGGTGGGCGATTAGGGGTGCTCCCAAAGAGCTTCGTTCTAGGCCTTCGGTTCCGTGGCCGTGAAGGGTGAGGAACAGCCCTGGAGGTAAAGGTTACTCTCACAGGTGCTAACGTGGGTTATTTGAAAGTGAGTTTTAGTTATGCTATTTTTTTTTAATACCCCAGCGGTATCATCTAAGAACCTTTCTTACTTATTGATACATAACTTACCTGGCCAAACAATTACATTTTAGGGCCTCAAATAAATTTTCATCATCCAATTGCAAGCCACATATGTGATTTTAAATTTTCTAATAGCCATGTTAAAAATAGTAAAACAGTTGAAATTGATTTTAATATATTTCAGTTAAACTAATATATTCAAAATATTATATAAACATGCAGTAAATATAAAAATGATTGAGATATTTTACTTTTTTCTGCTAAGTCTTTGAAATCTAGTGGATATTTTACACTGAGAGCACATGTCAATTCACACTGGCCACACGTCCAGTGCTTGGTAGCTGCACGTGGCTGGTGGCTACCATATTGGTTAGCACAGGTCTACTATAAGCCCAGAGTCCGTCAAAGCAAGTGAGGCAGATTTGCACTTGGAATTACTTCCTCTTGAAGAAATGCACAGCTGAGCAACACACAAAGCAGAAGTATTTTGAGCTCTGTACTGCAGCAGGAGGATCTGGGACAACACAAGAGGGTTTGGCCTTTTCTCCCCTGCCTGGGTGTGTGCTTCCTCACAACTCGGAGAGGGGAGGGGAAGACAGGGGGGTTTCCCAGACTCCTTCCAGCATGTTTTTCTGGATCTGGATCCAATGGGAGCTGCCAGGACAGGTGACCCCTGCAGCTGCCCTTAGGCTCCCAGATGGAGCTGACTGTGCCCCATGAAGGCAGGAGGTGGCCCAACTCCCTGGCCGGCAACCCCCAGGCCCTCGCCTAAGCTGATATGGAAATGTCGATGAAAAGAATGACAGTCCTCCTTGCTAACCCAGCAAGGAGGCTCTGACCTTCTAGCCAGAAAGTGACTTTATCTGTGCATCTTATTTAAGAAGAATTCAGTGGGGAAGCAGCTTACCTATTTAATTACCTAAATTGCATATCCCGTTGTTAATACTAAGAAATGCTTTCTCCTTGAGACCTTTGGGAGGAAAGTCTTTTATTAAATAACAGTTCCCGCATTCAGTTTTGAATTACCTGTTATCTGTAGAACTCTGCCAGGATCAAGTCTAGATGTCACCAATGATGACTTCTTTCAAATGTACCTAATTGGTTGCCTCTTTGACTCTTTTTTTCTTTTTCTTTCTTAAGATGAATGATTTTGGAATCAAGAACATGGACCAGGTAGCCCCTGTGGCTAACAGTTTCAGAGGGACACTCAAGGTGAGTGAGCAAGTTTTAATTAAATTTTTCTTTAAAAATTGGAAAACTCAATCTCTAGGAGAAAAAATGACGGGCTGGGTTCCAGAAGACTGGTTCTAGCCCTAGCTTTTTAATTTGCTGGCTCTGTAACTCTGGACTATTGGCTTACTCTCTCTGGGCCTCAGTTTTCTAGTCTATAAAATGGGTATCTTGATCTTGTTCTACTTGTCCTCCAAGATAGGGAACGATTTAATTTGTAGATAGTGAGAACTTTGTAATATATTTCTGAGGTTCATTCCAGATGAAAAATCCTATGATTCTCAATTAAACAGGCAGAGAGGCTGTCTCTACTGCCTTTTCTATCCTCCCAGGAGTTTCCTTGGGTGATGGGAAAGCTGTTTAAGATCCTTAATGAAAGAGCTCAGGAAAAACAGACAGCTACTGCTGCTTTTATCGGTAGGGGCCTTGCCCACGGGTTGTAGGTAGCCTGTTCTTACTGGCACGGAGAACAAGCAGGCCTGTTTATGTAAACCAAAAAAACAGATTATTAAAGATGTAAGCGCCATCTCTGCTGCGTAAACAAATTTCATGTAGCTTCTATCATAATTCCTTTTGGGAACATTCTTTAGTAGCACAAACTGGTAATTTTCCATTTGCCTCTTCCAAATGTGATAGCAAGATTTGATTGTTTCTTAGCATCATGTAGTAAACATGTTCAGAAGCAGTGATTTTAAAATTGGCCTCCTCAAAGCTGCATGTCTTGCATAATGATGATATATCTCTGACCTTACATTTTCCTTTGTAAATCTGGTTATTTGTCTGATGTAGCCCAAACAGCCAAAAACTCGGCACAGGCCTTTCTAGAGTATTATGAAGGTCATCAAACTTCAGGCTAGTGAGTTTTCTTGTTTGATTTGCTCAGATGTTTTAAAAGTGTGGCAGAAACGCTACAAGAAACTATGGTATTAAGTTGAAACCACACCACTCAGAAAAGCTCTTCTATGAATTAAAAAAAAAATTGATGATGCTCATGCAATTCCTAGATTTGGAGAAGAAACAGTCATTGCTGAAATTGATGTGTTGAAATACGAAGTACGGATTTGCATTGTTCTTTGGCTTCCTGGTTTTAAAAAAAAGATCTTACAGTCAGGAAAGGCATTTCTTAAAATATGCTGGGTGGCTCAGCAAAATTAGCTCTGCTCTAAAGTAGTTTATAAATCCAGATGAGTATATTGCACTTGCTTAATTGGTTTTCCCTCCTAGATTTCAGGATATCATCACTGTCTTGGATTTTGGAGGGCAGGCCTCCCAACTTCTGTCTGTCCTCTTCTGCAATTTACCATTCATTGTTCTGCATTTCTAGAAAGAAAGCACACAAATTTTATTTGTAAATGTGTTACACATTTTTTTATTGATGACTCAACAGATGGGTCATTGTATGGGATTTCCAGTTTATGTCGGAAACATATAGTCTTTCTTCATGTTCTCCTCAACCAGTTAGGCAATGATGAATCAAGATATCTGTTTCTTATAAACGTGTCTTACATAAAGCCTGTTTCTTTCATAAATGTTATGTGAGATTGTCAGAAATCAACACAGTATAAGGTTTTATCTTTCTATGTGTATCTCTCCTCTTCTTTTTCCTACACTATAGCTTATTTAACTTTAAGCCTATTTCCTTTGGAAATCTTTCCCCTTAGTAGATGATTTGGGGGAATAGGGGAGTTTCTTTTTAGTACACTTTACTTTTATGAAATGAAAACTTAAGGAATTTTCTTGTGTATTACTCTTTTGTGAACCATTGGAATTGATGAGAAAAAACATCTCTAGTTTAAATTGTTTCCTTGTAAACATTTCGAAATAAATGCTTCCAAAGATAGAGTAGTTTATTTCATTGTTTGATTTTCAGTTTGCATCCAGTCATTTGCCTTTCCTTTTAACTTCACTGTGCTAAAACTGCCTTTTCAAAAGTCATTTTTCATGTACACACAACCTAATCAAATTTTTCTCTGATGTAACGGGAGGGCCAGGTATTGGGAAAAGGGATCTCTGAGGTTTCTCCTGGCACTGTTCTAAGATTCTGTTATTTTTAGATTTATTTAATTTATTAATTTAAGTTGATGAGGACGGTAAAATAAATTCCCAGCCATTCTGACTCTGTGAGGGTAATTAAATAATCCAGAGTAAAACAGAATCGGTTCAGTCACTTTAACATCTTAGAAGTCTGTTTCGAGTGCTGATTGGTTGATTCCATGCTTTGCTTTATAGTTGCTAGTTTAATCAGGGTGTATTGGTGAGATTCCCATAGCCCACTTTTAAAGTAGGTGATGGAGTAAGTTTTAGTATCATATTTCCATGTCCTCTTCATCCATTCCTGCAGCGCCAGCCAGCCTTCGACACTTTCGACGGGTCCCTGTTTGCAGTTTTCCCCTCACTCAATGAAGAGCAAACGCTCCAAGAAGTGCCCACAGGCTTGGACTCAATTTCTCATGGTAACTTGTTCCTCAGACTTGACAAATTGTGTACAATTTCCCTAAGTAGCTCAGTTAATTAAGAGATGGCAGTCCGTGAATGTCGAGATCTTAAACGTTTGGTATGAAAAGTCACGTAGAAGTTCTGGACCTGGGAGGGGGCACTGCTCCTTTTGTATGTACCTGATTCACATGCCAGACGCACCACAGGGAGCTGCTGTTTGTTAGTAAACTGCAGAGGAATCTCTGAGATTCCCATTATGGAAATTTTCAACTAGCAGTGGTCCTCATCTCCCTGGTCTACTCTGCAAAACAGACATAAAACGGTGGATGTTAAGATGCACCCCAGCTTTTAATTCTGGGTTCTCCTCCTTAGTTAAGTCATCCTCCCCACCCCGAGTTTTGGGGCAACAAATTATTCTTGGAAATCTTTACCCATCTGTATTTATTTCTGTAGTTCTTAATGTCATTGTTTATTCTTTTTAAAGGAATGGCATGTCAGATAATGTCTCTGCAATTACTGTGATAGAGTTATTAGTTGGAAACATTCCAGAGATTACTCTGTCATATGAAGTAGGTGCTAGAAAATACAGCCCAGAAAATTAATGAAAACACATACACTTGCGTAAGCATAGCATGGTGTGACAGTCATTTATCATTCTTGAAATTGCTCAATGTATCCAGAGAAGACAGTTTTTCAGCAAAAAAGAAAGACGTGCCTACTTTACAGTGCTGAGAGCTTTACGCTCAGATTGTACTCATGTCTCTGCACCTGCTGCTTAGTTTACTGGAAGTAACTTCCAAATTATGCATTTACAATCCCTTAAGCCTTTTTTAAAAATTTTTACTTTATGAATATACAATGTAGTTGATTTTTGAGTCCCTTTACCAGTTCCTTAAGCCTTTTGACCAAAAACTGTGCAATTCCTTTCATTGTCTAAAATTTTAAAATAGACTTAGATAGAAATCTTACCTCTTCATAACTGCTTTATGAAGTTTTGCAAAATAGAATAAAACCTGAGTTTCATTTTAGATTTTTTACAAAAGTGTAGTTCTGAATATCTTTTTAATTTCAGTTAAAAAAAAGCCCACTTTTTTTGTTAATATTTACACTTTTTTTAAGGAATCATGTTAAGGTTTGGGATCAAAAATTTTTCGGTAAACTAAGATTTTTCTCCTACATCTTCATTGGATATTGTCAACTTGAAGTCCTGATGTCCTGGTGGTGTTTCTTTCTAGACTCGACCAGCTGTGAACTGCCTTTGTTAACTCCGTGCAGCAAAGCTGTGATGAGTCAGGCTTTAAAAGCTACCTTCAGTGGCTTCAAAAAGGAGCAGCGCCGCCTCGGCATCCCAAAGAGTAAGTGCTGCTTTTCTGAGTCTGCCTGGTGCCAGAAGAACGAATTTGATAGCTGCGATCTTGACTTATTTTTTACACTTTTGTTCAGGATGTCTTGCAAAGAGTAGCATACATGTAGTTAACCTGAGCCCATTTTATCTCAACCCAGTTAACTGAACACTTAATTTAGCAGTCATTAAATCTGTATTAGAAGGAATTGTCATGAGAGATCATCTTAGAATTCCCCCTGGGTCGTGTCAGAATGGTGTCTTGCTCATTTCATTGGTTTTGGTGTATGTCAGGACTATGTGAATAAATTGGGGGTGACGGGTCTCACAGTTGCTCCATTTTTTTTTTACCTCGAGCATTCTGCTTTTTATTCCTCCCTGGTAGACCCTTGGCTGTGGAATGAGCAGCAGGTGTGCCAGTGGCTTCTCTGGGCCACCAACGAGTTTAGTCTGGTGAACGTCAATCTCCAGAGGTTTGGCATGAACGGCCAAGTTTTGTGTAACCTTGGCAAGGAGCGCTTTCTGGAGCTGGCACCTGACTTTGTTGGCGACATTCTCTGGGAACATCTGGAGCAGATGATCAAAGGTACCAGCTGAATGACTTGGCTCCCTGTTGTTGAGGGAAGCTGTGGCAAGGGAGTGACGGGGGAGGGGAGGAGTCAGGTGGGTGGTCTTCACCCTTAGGGCTGGCATTTCAAATGATGTAGACTAAATTGCCTCAAAATGCCACTCAAGTGAGTCACGTATGCAGTGGTGATTACAGATTTTCAGTCCACTTAAGTAAGAGTGTGTGTGTGCGCGCAGTACGTGCATGTGTGTGTAGCATCAAGTATAGCCATAAGGCAGTAGCCTGAGTCATTGAATTGTCGCTATTGCCAGACTGCATTCGTCATGGGAGTCCGTGTTGACTCAGATGTGTAGGCCAGCAAAAATTCCCGTGTTCTATGAGCTAACCTTACAGAGCCAAAAGAAATGTCAGCCTCGATGAAAGGGAGGCTTTACTCAGATACACTCTGTGAACTTTACAGTAAGTTTCCCAAATACAATCCAGCACAGAGAATTTGAGGTGGGGGGAGGTGTTTATGTTTTTAAACAAGAAATTAATATGTGTTTATACAGTGACATATTGTACAGAAAATGACCACTTACCAACAGAAATCTCACCAAGTATAGAGAAAGTCTTGATTCAGAATCTAAAAGAGCAGTGGGACCAATGTTTAAAATACATTGAATTATACTCTGGTTTCTCTTCAGATCGCATAAATCTTTCGCCTTTTTAAAATACATTGAATTAGAAAAAAAAAAACAATAGGGAAAATTTAATTTAAAAAATGTAAGAAAATTAGCACATTTGTAAACTTTGAGGAAGTACTTCTCATTTAATTGATTTTAAACACAAATTTGTACTATAGAGTCAGAATCTCAAAAAGACCTAGGATTCAACCACCCACTCTATTTAGTTACGGCTTCTGAGGGCCAGGAAAACTTATTTTTAAAAACCCTAAAATTTTCTCTGCTCTTGGACAGATCTTCTCTGACAAGTTTCTGGCAAATCTGTTTATTAGCAAATTGGGTCTGTTTTGCCATTATTTGGGCATGTGAGTTTGGGTGTGTTTGGATTTATAGATATATGAGGGTACTTCCAAAAGTTCATGGAAAGATTATCTTTCGATTCTGTTTTTCCACGAACTTTTGGAAGTACACTTGCATATGTGACTGAGCGTGTTTGTAATAAGTACACATACACAGAGAACGCAAACCTTGTCCCTTTCAAAGTTCTCGGGCATGTGGTTACAATCTCCCACAGCACTGTAGATTTATCATGCCCTAGAGAAGATCCCTGGGTTGGAAGCAGTGGACCGTAAGCCTCACAGGGGCAGAAACTGTGTCCATTTTATTAATCTGCTCTATTCCCAGCCCCTGGAACAGATGGTATTTCATAAGTAGTTCTCTATTTCTTGAATATAGGAACGAGTTAAATACACAATCCAGATCTTTCAAATTTTGCAATAGAAAATTTAACTTTGCCAATGATGTCATTCATTTTGGAAAACTTATTCTAGTTATTAGAAAAATGTGTTTCTGTCTCTTGTCTTTTGAAAAGACACAATGACACGGAGCACCATCAGATTGAATGTGAAACACTAAGCAAGTTTAGTCACTCTGCAGTAACCGTCTAACAGTAACTCAGAAAGCAACTTTTTTCCTGTGTAGTTTTTACTAACTAGATCTGCCATCTTATGTCTCATGTGTCTATTTTTCAGAAAACCAAGAAAAGACAGACGATCAGTATGAAGAAAATTCACACCTCAACTCAGTTCCTCATTGGATCAACAGCAATACATTAGGTCAGTCCAACTGATTTTGCCCTTAAGCGCTCATGCTTAAGTCTTCCCGCCAGACTTGGACTCTGATGGAATCTCCAAAGGGCCATTCTAGACCCATGCTGTCCCACCAGGTGGCCACACATGGGTGTTCGGCTCCTGTTGAAATGTACCTGGTCCACACTGAGATGTGTAGCAAGGATATAATGCACACCAGATGATGTGGAAGTCTTAGTATGAAACAAAGAACATAAAATATCTCCTTGACAATTTTTAACATATTGATTATATATTGAAATGATCATTGATATATTGGGTCAAGTAAAATATTAAAATTAACTTCAGCTGTCCCTTTTTGCTTTTTTCATGTGGCCACTAGCAGGTGTAAAACTGTGTGAGTGGCTTGCATTATCTTTCCATTGGTCAGCGCTGGTCTAGGCACGTGCTAGAGTGAGGAGCAGAGTGAGGTGACCAGGAATTCAGCTGGTTTAACAGATAAGAGGTGGCAGGCACCCAGAGCGTGTAGGAAGCAGTAGTAAACTTGCTTTGACCTCAGGGGTTTAAAGTGCTGTCGGCGAATCTGGCTCCTTCCTTCTGGTCAGGGGTACTGCTGAGGGTAGGTTACCGAGCGGTCAGTCTGAGCCAGCATGGGGAGGGGTCATCAGAACAATAGCTTTGGTGGTGATGGCCCCAGCTCAACCATTCAGACCAGGTGAAGACCCCCCGCCCTGCCCCGGAGTTCACTGCTCCGCAGGTCTTTCTAAGCATAGCGCAGTGGGAGACCCTCTGCTTGCCAGAGCTTGAGTCAAAGTGACAAAGAGATAGCTTCCTTTCGTCTCCAGAAACAAGTTATTCCCCAATGAAGGAAGGTGGGAGCAGTGTGGTGGCAGAGAAGAAGGGGGACGCGGACTTGTATCTGAACACATGGTTTCCCGGCCTGGTTCTGCTCCTCACAAGTCACATACTGTGTGACAAATTCCTTAGTCTCTCTGAGCCTTACCTTCTGCGGAAGCTGGAAGAGCCCGTGAGCCCTGTCATTCTGAGGGTCATGTGAAGGCACAAGAGCCACAGAAATACAGCACTGAGTCCTGGGGCCAGGGGCAGCTGTCAGTTTGGAAAAGGGGTTAATGGTTGGGAAGATGAATGGATTGAGAAAAAGAGGACCGTGCCAAATGGTCCACCAGAGCCACATCGGCACCGAGGTTCTGCAGAGGCTGGAGCATGCAGAGCAGGCACCTGTGATGTGCTTTGCGGGTTGGTAATCACGTTAGCACTGACTTCAGAGCTCTGCTGTTGGCGGTTTTGTTCAGGTTTCGGAGTGGAGCAGGCGCCTTATGGAACGCAGGCTCAGAGCTACGCCAAAGGCAGTCTCCTGGACAGCATGTGTCCGCCGTCCTCAGCACCCAGCAGGCTGGGCTCCGAGCAGGAGTTTCAGATGTTCCCCAAGTCTCGGCTCGATACTGTCAGCGTCAACTACTGCTCCATCAGCCAGGACTTCGCGGGCAGCAACTTGAATTTGCTCACCAACAATTCTGGTAAGATCAGAAGAGTCTTTCAGCATGGCTGTCAGTTTGATGCTGGGAGCCACAGTCAGACAGTGATAGGAACTTCATAAAAAATTTGCCCTGTGTCCAGCCATTGGAGAAGGAGGTCACAGGACAGGCCATGTTCTGAGTGACTTTGTAATAGGCGCACTCCTAATGTGATTCAGGTGCTGGTGCAGGGACTGTGGGTGTTAAATAAATAAGGCACAATCCCTGCTTTTGCGGCCAGATTCCTCCACCCAGTGGGATATTTTGTGGAGATGCTGTAGGAACGTGACAGATTGCTTTTTATGGAGGTGTAGCATTTATATAATGAACAAATCTCAGGTTGTACAACTGTTTGAATCTGTGCATGTGTATACACACTTGTGTAACAGCCACCCAGATGGAGATAGAGGAGTTTCCAGCACCCCGGAAGGCTCCTTTGTACCCCTTCCCAGTCAATAGCATCCCCACTCCAAGAAGAAACCATCATGCTAACTTTTACCATCAGGGTTAGTTGGTGCCGTTGTTGAACTTCATATAGTTGGAATCATACAGTGTGTTTTCTTTTGGGTCTGTCTTTTGCTCATCGTTATGTCTGAGGTTCACTCATGTTGTTGGATGTAGCAGCTATTTGTGCTTTTTCATTGCTGTATTGTATTCCATTGCAGGCAGCTACATGTTGTCCATGCCACTGTTGGCAGAAGGTGTGATTTGTATAGTGTGCCCATCCTTAGGTTGAGGCACCTGAGCATAAGAGCATTTTGAAATATCAGAATGATTCTACACCAGCAGGGTGCACAGTTGCATTTGGGGTGGTTGGCGATGCTGCCACTGTGGCCGATCCTGCCACTGTGGCCAATCCCACGACTGGCCAGCGGTTATTACTCAGTAGTCCTGGATCATTTCCATGTCCTAGAGGGGTCAAAGTAGGTGCTCGGTTCTCTTTGCCAGGGAAGCCCAAAGACCATGCCTCCTCCGAGAATGGCACGGATAGCTTCGAAAGCACCGACCCGCTGCTACAGTCCTGGAGCAGCCAGTCATCCCTGCTGGATGTGCAGCGGGTACCTTCCTTCGAGAGCCTGGAGGACGACTGCAGCCAGTCTCTCTGCCTCAGTAAGCCGACCATGTCTTTCAAGGACTACATCCAAGACAGGAGTGACCCCGTGGAGCAAGGCAAACCAGTTATACCTGCGGCCGTGCTGGCTGGCTTCACGGGTGAGTGCACCCGTGGGAGCCTGGTCACTGCTCTCCTTGGGCCTATCCCCTGTTTCCTGCCTAGCCCCAGTGCCATTTGATCAAGGGTGCTTCTAGGTTAAGCATGTCACATTTACAATCCACATTTTATGCATGGCTAGCAATATCTCTGAATTCCAAACAGGCCAACCTTGGAGGAATTTTCACGTGCACAGAGCTCAGTGGAGGGGATGGAAATTGTCAGGCCACTCCCTTTACCTGGATGTTCTAAAGAGGAGGAGGAGCAGGGACACTGGGCTGTGGAGGCTTCAGCCCTGACTCACCTGCTGCAGGAATCTCAAAGAATGTAAACTGGCCTAGGGAGGGGCCACAGGGTCAGCTCCAGTAATACAGGGACTCTTCACCTTTTCTTGCTTGTAAGATCCACCTGCTTTTGAGGTTTGGGTGGGAGCTATTCTAGGCAGGGGACAAATACTAAAGCTGTTTTAGAACCCAATATTTCCATGTGTTAGCAAAAATACCAAGACTTTTTGTTTTCATTGCTTTGTGTGTCCTTAAATGTGACTTCCCCTCCCCCCCATATTTTGACCATAGGGAGCCACTGTGGATTAAAAAAATACCTACTTAAAAAAATTTGATAGGTTAAAATAGGATACATAGGCATCCATTTTTTTCTGTCATCTAAAACAAACAGCCACATAAATGCATTAAAATACACACAAAAATCATGTGAAAACTAGCATAGTTTTCCCACATGGGATTTCAGGGCCTGATAAGAAAATCAACAGCCGTCACGTCAGTGTTTTCACCCTGATGGTTATATTAGAGACCATTTGTTGCCTGCCAGTTCTGTGTGGTTAACTAGGCATGTGGTCCGTAGTCCTCAGGACAGCCTGGCAGGGCTGGTGATGTGAACCCATTTTACAGATGGGGAAGTTGGCTCAGAGGTAGACAGTTCTCCATGGTCACGCAGCTCTATCTGGTTCCAGAGTGCCTGTCCCTTTATTGTAATGCCTTTATTGGTGACAGCCCATAGCTGTTTGGTGGAAAAAGTTGGGGCTTAGGGTCAGAACATCTAGGCTTTTCTCCTATTCCACTGATGAGTGCGTGATCCGGGAACCCATCTGGATTCCTCATCTTTAAAACAGGGCTACTATGACACTTGCACAAGGTGGGAATTCTAAGTATTAATTGAGAAGAGGTACACAAAAGCACTTTGTGAAGCCTCCTTCAACCAGCCAGGGGCGGTGACGCCATAGTATTACCCCAGATGGCTACTGAGTCAGCTGAGTCTCCATTAAGCAATTTCCCCATGGTCCTCTGACAGGGAAGTGGCAGGAGGGGACCCCACGAGTAGTGTGCTTGTCTGTGGAGAAATGCTCCTTCAGCTGCCCCAGTGGGTGTTCCTAGAAATGAACTTGAACATTTTTACATAAGGAATGATTAAACAGGATGAGGAGTTTCAATACCAAGTGTTGGTGGCCCTGAACTTTCTTCCAGAAAGAACAAACACAGCAACCAAGGGGAAGAGCATTTTGGCCAAGCGACCCTCTTTTCGGGGAGTGGGGGGTATGGAGGAAGCACTCCCCTTGAGTGTCCAGCCCGTCCCATTGAAGCAGTTAGTAAATGTCTCCAGCACCTGGAGCTTCTCTCTGGAACCTGGTTCAGAGTTGGGTCTGCGCGCTCAGGTTAGGATGGCCAGGGCCTTGCTGTGCTTTCAGTCTGTGGAAAGGTGTGACCCATCTCTCTGTCCCTGCAGGCAGTGGGCCTATTCAGCTGTGGCAGTTTCTTCTGGAACTGCTCTCAGACAAGTCCTGCCAGTCGTTCATCAGCTGGACCGGGGATGGATGGGAGTTCAAGCTTGCTGACCCCGACGAGGTATGGCCAGAGCCCTGGGGAATTGATGGGCTCCAACACCTGATTCACCCCATTGGGTTAACAAATTCACTTTTCTGGGCACAGGATGAGGTTCCCCAGTGCCAATAAGGTTTCTGTATGAGGCATTCTGGACTGTTGGGAAGACTGAAAAGGAGTCATTGCTTTGTTGATAAAGGTGTACGGTGTTCCCTGGGTCCCCTGTGTATATGGACAATGAATGGGCAGATTCACCATCTTGCCCTGTCGTCTCAGCAAAAGACCCAAGCTACAAACTGAGGTTCCCTGTTGACCATCTGAAAGTGCCTTAGGAAATTTGCCTTTGCCCACTAGGGGGAACGGACTCTCTGGCTTGTCTCCCTGCTCCTCGGCAGAGCCAGCATCAGCCCTGGTGGGTTGGAACCAGGTGCCCTGTCTGGAGGAGAAGGCTGAGGGCAGGTGTGATATCAACTGCTCCGGAACAACATAGAGAAAAGCCCTTGGTCGCTGGCACCATAGAGTGAAATCTGTCACCTCCCCAATTCTCTTGGGTAACAAGCACTAGGGATGAGTCTATCACGTGGCTCAGAATCCCACTGAGCAGCTGTTAGCTTTAGTAGTTGGATTGAGAACCCAGGAGGGTGGGTGACACCAGAATTTCCCTTGTCTCGGGACCCTCCTGGTTCTTAACCTTGGTTCCCAGGGGGAGGTTTTGCTGAGACAGAGCTGGGAGCAGGGGAGCAGAGACTTTGCTTGAGGGATACAATGCCCTGGGGTGTGTCTTGAAAGACAGATTGACCCTCCTGTGGGCCTCTTCCAGGTGCCAACTTCTCATGTGTCACAGTCATGATGGGGGTAGGTCATTCACTTTTTCTTAGCTGACAAGTGGGATTTAACGCTTTCCCATCCGTGTCCACTCAAGGTGGCCCGCCGCTGGGGAAAGAGGAAGAACAAGCCCAAGATGAACTACGAGAAGCTGAGTCGCGGCTTACGCTACTATTACGACAAGAACATCATCCACAAGACGTCGGGGAAGCGCTACGTGTACCGCTTCGTGTGTGACCTGCAGAACTTGCTGGGGTTCACGCCCGAAGAGCTGCATGCCATCCTGGGCGTCCAGCCTGACACCGAGGACTGAGGTCTCGGGGACTGCCCTGCACCGCCCGGGCCCGGGGGACTGGAGTGGGAAGCCCGTCCTGACCCACTGCTTCAAGGACCCAGGAAAGGCAGGATTGGTTACGTCCAGGAAAGTTGCCAAGAAGCAGTGGCCTTATTTCATCCCACACCGCGCCTCTTTGACAAGGCTGCCTCCCTTGCGGCAGAAGGCGGCGCGGCTTCTCGACTATCCGCTGACCGGCAGATGCTGCTTAGAATGCTACTCAGTGAAAACAGACGTGGAAGGGCGCCGTGAAGCCACCCTAGCTCTGAGCGGGCCATGTGACAGGGTGGTTCAGGCTGTTCGAGGCTCTCAAAGGAGCGAGCATGTCATGGACACACACAAACATTTCGTATTTTTCTTCTGCCTTTTGCAACCAGGAACAGCAGATGCAGAAGCCGTCTCATTGTTTGAGAGGGGTAGGAGGGTGGGAAGGAAACAATCGTGCCATTTCAGAAGTTAGTTTGTATATATTATTATAATCCTATCATTGTTATCAAAGTCTTCTAACAGTCCTATTTAACAGAAATTGTATATTGTAATTTAAAATAATTATATAACTGTATTTGAAACAAGAATGCAGACATGCAATGTTTTATTCCACTTTTCAATAGCACATAACGATATTTTACAAAGATTTAATCTGCCAAGGGCCGACTGAGAGTTGTAAGGTGTGTGTTATTTACATTTAACGTGCCTACGGGAATAAGGTCTAAGAGGGTAATCCCTGGTTTTTGTGTTTTTGTGGGGTTTTTTGCCTTGGTTATCATCTGGCAAGGTCTTTGTACATTTAAGAATTTTTACAAGAAACTGAATGTGATTATCTGGAGGTTTAGCTGGCCTCTCTCCTTTCTTCTCCATTAATTGTAAAGTAAAAGCTTTAAAGCAGTATTTTTCTTGACAAACGGTATATGTTTTCCACTTCTATGCATGCCTTTAAACCAGTTTTTATGCAAAACCTATTTTATTTTTTAGTTTAACTGTGTTTCCACAACAACTCACCTCTCCCTGACCAACCATTTCCTTCCTGTGCCCCAAGTTACTCTGTATGATTAAAATAAGAATACTATTTTTAGAAATATGTGACTCCTTTTCAGAGATCAGGAGGGACTTATGTAGCAGCTATTTTTACTGCAAAAGTAATTCACTGGAAAAAAATGTAATTTGTAAGAAAGCTTTATTTTTATCTCAGCTCCATGTAAAGTTAAACATGTTGTAACAGAGCTAAAAGGTGGGGGCGGGGGGTCTTTATTAAACCTCTGGGACACGAATGAAGCGTGGTCTGCCCCGTCTTTGTTCACCTATTGTGTCTTGGCTATCTGGATAGCATGCTGCTCCATCCTGCTCCACGTCCACAGCAAGACAGCTTTCTTATTTTCTTGGACACAGAATGCCCAGAGGCACAGAGAGGGCGAACAAGGTGGGGAAGAGAATGCATCAGAGTAGTTCATTTGAGTAAAATGTGTTGATCGAGGTGGTGACTTTGGCAGTGGTTTCAAAGGTGCATGTGAGTCACCTGTGTATTCCTGACCTTTATGCGTGATCCAGTCAAGCTGGGTTCACAGTTGGTTGGTCTTTACTATTCCCTGGCATGTGGCCATGGACCAGCGGCTGACATCCCTAAAGGATCATCATATGCTGAGGTTGCAGTTGGGTTGCAAGGCATGCTGGGAAGAACCAAGCCAGAACTGGACAACTCAGCCTAAATACCACAAAAGACAGTTTCCAGTACGTTTAAGCACAGGATGTTTTCCTCAAGTGGGATCTATTTATCACTCAGACATCTGTTTACAATATAAACAGACATGTGACTGGGAACATCTTGCTGCTGAAAGGAATTGTAGCTGTCGGCTCATTTTATATGAGGCTGAACCGCATGAAGCTGCCAATGTTAGACTAGGTTTTTATCTACGGAGATGGTACTTTTCATGTGGTTCAACCTAGTAATGGTGGAAACTAAAGTCCTTATAAACCTTTGGCATGGTGATGAACAGATCTTGAGTACACAAATTTTGTAATCTGGCCTTTTCTTTCTCAAATAATAAAGTATTTTGTTTATATAAATTCCTCCTTATGATACTCTGTGTTCTTCCTCCCATCCCCAGCACGTGGTAGATCCACAGTCTACCCGCAACTTTCTGAGAGGAAAATCTCTATTCAAGCTGATTTCATACACAAGTGACCTAGAAACCACGAACAAGCTGGAATCAACTCTGAGCCCTCCCAAAGTGAATTTCCAAAAAGTGCTCCTTAAAGTGAAAAAAAATTTTAAGAAAAGAATAGACTAGAGAGATTCAGGTGTCTTGTGTTTGCCAGGGGTTGGGCAGAGGCAACTGAGCAGAGACTTTAAGATTTTCGTATTAAGTATATTAGGATTTGATGTTTGAGCACTTTTGTAATTGAGGCCGCAACTCCGTGCCTCCTCACTGGAGGAGGATGAGAGACAACGTGATGGTCTTAGGACATCTGTTCTCAAAAGCATTCTCAGGACTCTTCTTCACTTTTCAAAATTAGTGAGGATGCCACAAACCTTACGTGGGTTATGTCCAGTGCTGTGCTGGAGCTGGCGCACTGCGGGCTGATGGCACATGGCTCTTCCCAGTTCTGCATCAGTAACATTGGGAGCTTGGAATCAATCATGGTGAGAGTGTTCACTCCATGGGAATCAGCAAACTTACAAATCAGCACACATCCCCCCACCCCCTGTCAGGGAGCCGGTGGTTAGACATTTACCAGCACACCACTGGTTATATCTATCAATGGTTATCATACTAAAAATCAAAAACTAATTCTGAAATATTAATTCATTTAAAAAGATATATCACATATTAGCATAAACAACACTTTTTAAATAATTTTTTTAAAAAAATCGTTATGAGCATAGCTTGGTTTCACATGTTTGCAAATACCTTTAATGTCTGATTGTAGAAGAGAACTGTATTCTTCTGCCCACTTCTGCACCAGTCTGTTTTAATATATTTTAACTGAGCATATGAAGAAATCTGGCCTAACACAGACATAAAATAATTGAAATAGAGGAGCATTTAACAGCTGTTTCAGATAAATGTGGACATTCTTTTACACTATATACTATGCCAAAACTTATAAATGGTAATCTCTTAAAGGTTAATTGCAATTGGAATATGCAACCATATTCTGTTGTTTATAACAAAATACCTGGAACTGGGTAATTTGTAAGAAAATGAAATTTATTGCTTACAGTTTCTGAGGCTGGGAAGTCCAGGGCACACATCTGGTGGGGATCTTCCTTGCTGGTGGCTTTACAGCAACACAGGGCATCATATTGCTAGAGGGCACAAGCAGACAGAGGCTCTCATATGCTCTCCTTTCAAAGCCCTCAGAGCCATGCCCATGACCACCATTGTTAATCCATTCATTAGGGCATGGTTCTACAACTTAATCACCTCTTCAAGACGCCACCCTTCAACCACCATAATAGGATTTCCTGCCTTCCTAACAGTCACAGTGGTGATCAAGCTTCCAATACATAAAATTTTGGGGACACAATTCAATCCATATCGCTAAGTCTGAATAAATGTCGTTTGTCAGTTGTCCTTTCAGGTATAAATGGTGCTCATGAATAAAGTGATTAGTTTAGCTTGCAACTCCACTATGCAGCTGCTTTTCCTCAGAGCCACCACCACACTTGAGTATGCAGCAGTTCTTTGTGTGCTTCCTGTTTTATTTATCTTATTTAAAAGATGTGCATTCCGTTAGTAAAGTTAGTTTTTACTACTTCGTTGAGGACATTCTTGAGTGCAACTGGTATTTTCCTTTCTTTTCTTTTTTTCTGCAAGTGCACAGTGATGAAGAACACGATGACTATTAGCACAGTTTAGTGCCCCCTCCCTGGTTCGTCTGATCCATGCTAAGGCACCAGCAGACTCACTTGCCTTTGCTTTTGCACCATCAGTGCAAGTGTCAACCCAGTAAGAAAGGCAAATGTGTAAAACTAGTTTTAACCTTGAGGATCCCCCAGAAAGGGTCTCAGAGGCCCCAGGAGTCTGTGGATCACACTTGGAAAACTATTCTAGAAAGGAGAGAGGCTCGACCACAACAGAAGGGTTGGAGCTTGGTGGGGCAGGAGGAGGAAGGGAGGGAAAGTTAGCCTTTCTGGCTCTAACCCAGTGTCTGTGCCTCAGTCTTACCCTTTCATAGCCAGTTAATGGGGAAGCATTTTTTATTTAAACCAAAAAGAACTGTCTTCTGTTCTGCATGATAAAGAAAGTTTCTTTAGACAAGGTGAAATGGATACTCTCAAAATCCCTTCCTGCCCTCCTCCTGTCTCTCTCTGTGCTTTTCCATGCTCCACTCCAATTCCAAACCTTAACAAAAGGGGGGGGGGGAGAAGGGAAATTAAGTATTTAGAGAAACCGTTTTTCTTAACTTACTCAAAACTGAGATGATGCAGAGATGAGATACACTGGCTTGCCTTCCAGCCTGTCCTCATGGTGTAGAAGAAGCAAAATTCAACCACCTTAGGGCCTACCCCCCATGCTGGCTGTCCCCTCACATGGTCCTCTCAGTTTTCTTTTCCAGTAGGGCTCAAGAACCATAACACTGGACCTTCACAGCAGAGAATGGCTCCGAGTCTGATGAGCGGCTCAGTGGAGTGTGTAAGGTGCAGGGCTCAGGGCCAGTCGGGAAAGCGGGAACTGGGGGCAGGGGGCGGGGGTAGCAAACAGTTTCATCACCTCTTCTGAAGCATTAACCAAGGTGGCACTAGGCTTTCTTGTCCTTTGGAGCCAGACCTTGGATTATCACTTTCCCCAGCTCTGTCATGCACTGCTTGTGACTTAACCACTCTCTGCCTCAGTTTCTCTTTCATAAAGTGGGGACGTTGGGTGGCTGTAGATGGCTTAATCTGCCATTGGCATAAGGCTGTGTGAAATCAGTGACCAGGGAGCACCATTTACGGCATGAGCAGAGCACTCCAAACAAGGCATGTGGAGCCAGGGGTCTGCAAAGAAAATACGGTTCCAATAGTCCTGCCTCCATTTCCATAAGAAGAAACCAGGTTCAGGAACTTAGGACTCTAACCTAGATCTTCTGTTTCCCGACATTGTTCTTTGGTAATGATAACCACGCTGTGTTTGGTTTAAGTCATTATTAATGCTACCCCAAATGCTATCCAGGGGCTCCCCCAAGCTTTCAGCTCCTTTTTCCACAAAGTCCACAGCCCTTGGTTTGAATTTTAAATTATCGATGAACCTCCTACCCAAAGAACACACAGTCCTCATTTGCAGCAGCTGGCGGCAGCTAGCTCAGTTTGAGCGGATGCAAGAATCCCATAATCTGGGCCAGATGTTAATTTGTCTTTTCTATAGGACAGAAACAGAAGGGTGAGACCTGAAACAGTGCAGGGGAAACCCCATATTATGTAATTCTTTTGTAATTCCTGGGCGAGGCTTGAACATGTGAGTTATGATGGAAGTGTAACATTAGGGGAAAGAACGTTTTTGGTCATAGGTGGTGTGATGACATCTTTGCAACTGGAATTGACATGGTCTTTGCCCCACGTGCTGTAAGTAACTGCCTGCTCCTGCCTGCCAGAGTCATGTTCAGATGGCAAAACAGCCCAGGATTGCCAAATCTACTCCTGCCAGCTGTTTCCATGTCTGTGGCACTCATGTGTGTGTTTGCATGACGCGGGGTCAGAAACACGGATTCATGGAAGCCCGTGGTCAAGAGGGAAGCCAGGTTGGTTGGAGGACAGAGTGTGGAGGTAGGAGGGGACAACAAATGGTAAATAAAAAGTGAGCTCTCAGGCAGAAAAGATTGTGTGTCAGCTGTAGTTATCTCCATGTAAATAAGAAAGACCTTTACAATTTGCTGGTAAACTATACCCAATTTGGTATTAGAAGATGTTATTTTTCATTGCTATACAAATACGTAATGGCACCATTTTCAAAGCTCACTCTCATCTCTCATCCCATTTACACCTCCCTGGGACCCTGGGAGATTGGTTTTTATTACATCCATTTTACAGATGTGAAAACTGAGGCTTGGAGAGGTGAAAACCCTTGGGTGGAACTGGAGGGGCTTATCTTGATCCACCAGTGGCCCTAATTGTCATGGCTGAGGTACAGACTGTGGCCTGGGGGTAGTGGAGGGCTCTGTGGGCTGAGCCCAGAGCCACCTTTTGGCTGAGAGGTAGGGTGTCCCCTCCAGGGCTGCACCCTCCTCTTGAGTCCTCCATCCCTGGTAATTTTTAACAGTGCTGTAGGAGCTCTTCGCCCTCCTACCTCTGGATGAAGCTGCTCTTCCATCACCCTAGGGGATTAGCATCTTGTTCATAATTCTCAGTTCCTCAGCAACCAGACTTGTTAATTTGGGTCAAATCTGCATGACCCTGGGGCTTCTGTCTTCCCAAGCTATGTTTGGACCCCAGAACAGATCCTGGTGGCTCCAACAGTTTGATTAACTTTCACTCATTTGTGTTTTTATTCACCCATCCATCCAGCCTGACATTCACAAGAAGTTATGAAATGTCACCCCGGAAACCTGCAGATCACTCGTAGCCAGGTCCACCCTGCTTTCTGGGAGCCGTGTTCTAGGGAAGGAGCCCAAGAGGAAAGAGGCGACAGCTCAGGAGGGCTCCCAGAGTGAGAGGTGTGGGGCCCAGGCTTCACCGCATCTGTGGCTGGAGTCAAAATCACGGGCTTCTCCTGCCAGTGCCTGTCAGTGGCAGCATCACAAGATGTCATCAGGAATCAGCCTTGCAGGATGCTGTGAAAGGTGTCAGGTCCACACACAAGTTGAGAAGACAGCACTACAGTGTCACTGTAAGTCAGCCCTGCAGTTGGGATTGAGACGTGTCAAGGTCCTGAGAACATACATGCACACACACACTACACAGGCACACACAGGAGCACGTGTGCACATTCATAGACACGCACATATATTCACATGTGCATGTACACTCATACATTAACATGCATGTGGCTGTCTCTGCTCTTCTTTTGGTCACCAACTCCCAAACCTTCACTTCTGTATCAGTTCCCTGGGGCTGCCATAATCAAGTGCCACATATTGGGTGGCTTAAACAACAGAGATTTATTGTTTCACAATTCTGGAGGCTGGAAGCCCAAGATCAAGGTGTCGGCAGGGTCGGTTCCTTCTGAAGCCATGAAGATAGAATCTGTTCCAGCCTCTCTCCTTGACTTGCTGGTGACCATCTTCTCCCTGTGACCTTCACATCATTTTCCCTCTCTGCATGTCTCTGTCCAAATTTCCCATTTTTATAAGGACACCAGTCATACTGCATTAAGGTCCACCCTAATGACCAAATTTTAACATAGTTACCTCTGTTAAAGGGTTCAACCCACATATCCTCCTACACTAAATAATATAGGTTCAACAAAATGGGCCAATATGTAAAAAGCACTGACCAAATACAAAGGAGAGAGGAAGCCTCAAAAGAGAGTGATCTCTGGGACCTCGGTGGGAAGGACCCAGCTTATCTGCACAGAAGAAAACTTAAAACCAGGGGGCCAAGCCTCAGGACCCAGGACCACTGTGCCCTGACAGGCTCTTGTGTACAGAAAGGGATACAGCATGGCCCTGCTTGGACCCTGAGGTTTGCTGTAGGGCCAGATGGGGCCAGGAGGGCACTGCACAGGTAATGTCCCTTTCTCTGCATGCAGGGAGCAGAGCAAGGGCAGGGACACTGTACTAAAACCTGGCTCCCTTCCCCTAGCCCCAGTTCTGCCCTGGTTTGGGGCCCTTGTTCGTATTAGTGATGGAACACTCCACAGGGGTCCAATGGGTCAGCTGTGCCACATGACACTGGCAAGCAGAGGCAGAGCTATAAGACCTCGGGGCTGGGGAGCATCTGCTGCGGCCACCATGGTGTCGCTGCGGACACCATGGTGTCTCTGCAGCAGCTCCTGGAGCCACTGTGGCTGCTCTGCTGCTGATAACCCAGAGCTTGAGACAAGCCCCAGGGTCCCTGGGTGCCCCTTGGAAGTCCTGGTTTGTGTTGCTGCGGTGTCTCACTAGTTAGGAGATGACACAGTTTAAAACGAAGAAGAGCACTGAGCGACAGGTGGTGTTCCCGGCAAGGGGTCTGTGGAAAAGGCGATGGGAAAACTCAACCACAGACACAAGCCATGGAAGCCCCCACGGCACCATGGAGGAGGCCAGGCCTCCTGCTCCGATCCACCTGCTGTCGGCCCTTCATGACAACCTGAGCAGGTCTTCCCTGCAGGACGCAGTAGCTTTTCTGGAAAAAGCACCAAAAAGCAAGTCTCCTAAACTTGCCCAAGCAACTGATGCAAGACACATCTTAAGAGACCAAAGAATAACAGAAAAACTTCAGGAGGAGATGACAGTTTGAGTGAACACACTCATCTTGCAGAAAGTCCAGACAGGCTTGACCAAGAAATTTTGAGATGGAAGCAAAGAGCACAGGAGAGGAAGGAGAGACAGAAGGGCTGGATCCTCCAGTGCACAAATGAAACAGGTCGTGAAAGAAACCGTGAGCGACTGAAATCCAGGACTGCAAACACGCTGGACACGTCCAGGGGCCAGATTTCCTCAGGGACCCGCAGATGACGGGAACTCAGACACAGAGCGAAGGAGGGAAGCAGGAAAGGAAGGCTCCATCTGTGGGTCAGACGTGGATCTGAAGAGCGTCCTTGGGGAAGGTGACTTAAACGTGTCCTGTGAAGTCAAGAAAACCAAGGAGCAGCCAGACGATTGTGGGAAGAAAAGGTGATGAATGAAGAGCTTATGGGACAAATAAAAATTCTCCAGACTGAGCGAGCTTCTTTGCAGCTTCAGAATTCTCAGCTCGAAGGTGAGATCCAGAGCCTTCAGCTGACGCTTCGATCCTGCCTGAATTACATCAAGATCGTGTCATGCGACTTCAGAGAAAGTTAACCAAGGCGGAAAGACACCGCTTAGACACGGAGAGAAGGATAGAAATATGAATGTCACACATCAGACTCACCACCTCCATGAGACAATGGCCAGAGACACGGACAGAGAATTGGAGATAGCCACCTCCTCCCATCAAAAGGAGATTGTCTTCTATGAGCAAAGAGCTCGAGAGAGCCGGGAGGCAGCTGAGTCTACAGAGAGGACGCTCACAAGCTAAGACACAAAGATGACCTCAACAGGCTGACGTCAAGTTCAAGGTCCAGGCTTTCCCAAGAGACCCTTTTGCTCCTGCTGCTTCATGTGCAGCCCAGACAGGCCGGAAGTACCAGGGGGTTCTCTGGGTCATCAGGTTCCCCAGGGAGGAGGAGGGTGATGCTGTGAGGGTCAGGGACCCAGGGTCACCTGCAGGTGTGACTCCGCTTTCACAGAAGCAGGGCGCTTGTCACCACCATGCAGGACAGCTGCCTGTGCAGGGTCTCTTTAGAGTGACTTCAATTTACCTCTTTTTAGTTTAACAACTGTTACTTTATTAATACACAATTTGCTCTTATTGAAGTTTGTATAACACTATAATTTTGTGGTAGTATTTTTAAATACAAATTCGTTAATATAATTCTCATGAGTACATTTCCCCATCATAGGACCCTTTAGATTACATAGTACAAGAATTGCATTTTGATTTATATAAAATGTTCCTATTATTTAAAAGTGTATCTATGTTTGGGATGGGTAGAGACATTTAATAGGAAGTTCATTTCTGTATGCTACAAGCTGTTATTATATATCTATACAAGTAGCAATGTTTACCTGAGTAAAATTTGATTATTTTAAAACAATGAAAAAAAAAACTAATCAAGAACAACATGCCATTTAAAATACATAATATTTAGTCCTAAATTCATGGATTAATTTTGAGTAGTTGACACTTTACAAATATTTGTTTCTTGTTTTGTATTTTTTAACCAATTTGGTTTGTTTAAGATAATATTTTTTGTTCAAACATTTCTAAATTTTTCACAGTCCCAAAGAAGTTTTTCCTTATTGACAAACACAGACACACACAAGACACACACACACACACAACAATAATGTAAACATAGGGCCATTTAGTTGTTACGCAAAGAAAAAGTAAAATTAAGAGACACATATTGTTTTTTAAATATTTATGTAAATAAATAAAGGAAGGAAAAAGAAAATTTCGCACACACAAGATTTGTATATACAGAAAAGATACTTAAAGTGTATACACACAAAAAGAGAGTTGCCTGATGTATCAGATGAAAAAACTTTACCCCAAATGGTGCAGAGGGAGAGATGTTGATAAAGGCAATTTCCTGAGATGTGGGCAGGACTTGGAGCTAGGACAGGGATGGTGAGGTGCCCAGAGCCAGCGACAGGGGGATGATGGTCCTACCCCTAGAACAGAAGGGAGGAGGGAGGAGGTGGTGTCATCTGAGCCCAGGAGGAGCTCTCAAGGGACCTAGGAAAACCAAAACCAGAACTGCTTATGAGTGTGGCGGGCACACACTGCTGGGGCTGGGTCCGGCTCTCTAACTGTTCCTGTAGCCAGCTGGGGTGGGTGGGAGGGTCAGGGCAAGCTCTGGAGGAGATGGCTCCTGCGCTGAATACTTAAGGTGAGTAGGAGTCATCTACAATGCTTTTCAAACTTGAAGGGGCTTAAGAATCACTTGCAGATCTTGTTACTGAGCAGATTCTGGTTCATCAGGTGCAGAACTGAGACCCTGCTTTGCTCCCAGGTGATACCTGTGTTGGAAAGAGACATGGACTCGTGAGATCTTCAGATGGTCATGGGGCAGGAGTCAGGGCATTTCATGCAGAAGGCAAAGCATAGGCAAAGACACACGGGCACAAACAGCCTGGCCTGGGTGAGGAAGGGCTTGTGTGATTGGTGTTCTGAAACCCAGAGTCAGGCGAGAAGAACATGACCACGAGGCAGACTGAGGTACAACCTGTGCAGGTAATTGGAAATTATCCTCTGTGACAGTTTCCAATTATCCTCTGCAACACTCATATCTGCCACAAGCGAATCTCATCCTCAGGATACTGCCCATTTCAGAGGAGCTTGACGAACCACAAACTCGAGGTCACCTTTGGAGAAGCCACCCTGGAGGACCCACTTTACCTCCAGAGTCCCCTATGTGGGTAACTAGCCCCATGTCCCCTCAGTTGCTCAACCCAGACACCTGGCAATCCCTCCTGACATGACTGTACCTCACTCTCCACATCCACTCCACCAGGTATTCCCATATATTCTACCTTCAAATTCGTATTCCCTTCTGTCCACCCCGACCCCATCCTCCCCGCAGTGCACACCACCATTGCCTCCCCCAGGAGCTCCCTTCCTCGGTAACTGTCCTCCTTACCGAGCCTCCACTTCACCATGGCTTCCTCCAGTCCGTGTCCTCACGGCCACAGAGAACTCTTTACCAAAGACCTGAGCATGGTCAATGAGAAGCCAGACTGTGACCTGTGTGCGGCATGTGTGCTGCCCCCCATCTCCTCCCTTGGGGTCACAGACTGCAAGTGCAAACACGCATCCCTGGTGTCCCAGGCAGGCCTGCTGGTGCTTGGTCCATGCCTGGCCTATGATTAGTAGCTCCCCTCTGCACTCATAAAATTGCTCCAGTTATGACAACAAATTCTGTGATCACAAAATGAATACTCAGTTGAGTTCAAACTTCTCCAGAAAGAACTGCAACATTTGCTAAATGTGTGAGCTCAAGAGAAAACAGACAACACATGAAATCAAAGTCAATACAGCTATGGACAGTCAAAGAAACACTGCTGTTTTGCCAGTTTAACCTATGTGGGACATCACATGTTTGGTTAAGATGATTCTACATTCTTGAAGGCCAAATATAAGCTACCTTAGTTTTGAGAAGATCCTAATAAAAACTGAATGATATGTGGGATAAACAACACCAAGCAGGTGTAGTTTAAAGTTAAGGACCCGTCCAATGTATGGGGGACCCAGAGATAATTCAGCGAAAATCTTTTCACACGAGCCCATTCACACGCAGTTCGTGCGATGCAATATTCTCGTGAATTACGGACAAATGATTCACCTGTTTGACTCAGATTCAAGGGCATTTTTGTGGTGAAGTGAGACACTGCGTCTCAGGATATAATGTGAAGATAGGAAGTTGCTAAGCCGGGGAACTAACTGTAGGAAGACAGAGCGCCTAGGAAGACTTTGGGATAGTAAACACGTCTCCCACGGCCCCTGCCTGGAGACTGAGTCCACGCTCCCGGGAGGGGCCTGGCCCGCAGTGTGGTCTCTGAGTTCCATGATTCTGCGGCACCGCACGGGGGGAGCCACTGCAATGGGGCGTCAACTCTAGACTCTGACTCAGCACGCGGGGCACCTCGCTTTTCGTGTCTCGTGACTCCATGAGTATCGTGCGCTTGTCCTTCCATGTCCACTCTCCGTCCTTCTGCACCCTCAGATTGGCTGCTGACCTGCAGTGTGTTGACCACAGACTGGCTCCTGTCTGTCCTGCTTCCCTTGGGTTCACCCAGTGAGAATTCCCCCAGGGAGACTGGAGGGCAGGACGAGGGTGGGCCCAGGCGCATAACCTCCTTTTTGACTAGGTGGCCTTGAGCCGACTCAGTCCGTGGGCTTAAGCCACACTCCTCTTCAGGGCTGACTCTACGTGGCTCTCTTCCTTGGGGTTCCTCTAGCCACTCCTTCCCCTTGTCCCTCGAGGCCTGTGGATAGTAACATCTAGACCACCAGTAGTCTCGGGTTACTGCCTGCATTGCTTTTCTGCTGCTGGTGTAAGAAATTTCCACACACTTCTTGGCTTAAAAAAAAACACATATTAATTGTCTTACATTTCTGGAGGACGAAGTCCAAAGTCATTCTCACTGGGCTAACGCCAAGGTGTGGGCAAGGCTACTGCCCTCTGGTGCACCTCTGCCTTTTTCAGCTTCTAGAGTCCACCTGCATTCCTAGGCTAGAGCCAGCAGCACGACGTCTTCAAATCTCTCTCTGACTTTTACCCTCCTGCCTCCCTCTTAAAAGGACCCTGTGATTGCATTTAGGGCCCACCTAGATAATCCAGGACAATCTGCTCATCACAAGATTCTTAACTTACTCAGACCCATGAAGTCCCTTCTGCCATGGAAGACAACCTGTTCACAGGTTCTGGTGACCAGGAGGTGGTCCTCTTCGGAGCCGTTATTCTGCCTGCCACACCTTGCCCTATACTTAGCAGTTCCTTACACCCACTCCTCTGTGAATGGTCCCTTTAATTACATACTGAGACAATGATAATGGGATTCTTAAATGCCATTCAAAAATGATTTCTCATCCAGTGCACTCCTTAAGCTCCTGAAAGTCATCTACTCACTCATTACTTAATTCCCCAAATAGTTACTGAGCAAAGAACCACAAGAAAAACTCATTATCCAAAAAGGTAGAGGGGAATTGATCAGTGGACCCATAACCTTGGCACATGGTGACATATAATGTGAAGCAGGACCCCTGGGAGGGCAAAGAAAGTGCCGTGGACCTCAGCACCCAGCCTGCTCAGAGGTTTTCAGATTACGAGTTTCATAGACCTGTAGAATTTCAACAATAATGAAAACTCAAGGGTTGTGCATATTGGGTTTCTAATCTTCCATTTTGCCCAATAAGGAAACTTTAAAAATCTACACTCATTATTGCTGTCATTTTATAGAAGGATATTATTAATAGAAAAGAAAAGATTTTTTTAAAAGCTATCTTTAAATAAAAACCAGTTTTTAAGTTAAATTCATGAGAATCATGCAAACTTGCTATGCATTCCTTATTTTTCTTCTTTCGTTGCAGACGAGTAAAAAGATTTTTCTATGGACCAACACCAGTCAGAAAGCAGATCCTTGGGAAACCAGTGCCCTGGTCGTCTAGAAACCTTGTGCTTGTTAAGAACAGTGGGCGGGATTCCAGAACCCTCCCCTTTGAGACTTCCAATGTGTCCACACGTCCTTCTGTAGCATTTGCTGACTCAGGGAAAGCCTTGAAAAGGTAAAACACAGAGGCGGATGTGAGCGAGAGGCAGCCAGAAGAAGTCTCCAGCACGTGCCCTCCTACCTGTCCCCTCACACCCCATTTGGGACACAGGTCAGCAATGAACTCCAGCCGCAGTCATGAGGGGTGACAGCATGGTCACGCGGACACCCGTGCCTCCCGACCTGGCTGTGCGCCCAGCAGCCTTGGAAGCATAAGGCTGAAATTACTGAGTCCAGAGCTCCGCCTAGCTCTTTTTTTTTTTTTTTTAATATACAAGATTTTTCAGCTTTATTGAGATAGACTTGACAGATTAAAATGTATACAGTTGCCTCTTGAAAAACATGCATGGTGGTTGGGGCACTGATCCCCCATACAGTTGAAAATCTGAGTATAGCTTTTGACTCCCCAGAAGTTTAACTACTGATAGCCTACTGTTGACCAAAAGCCTTATCAATAACATGAACAGCAGATTAACACACATTTTGTATATGTACTATATATTGTATTCTTACAATAAAGTAAGCTAAAGAAAAGAAAATGTTATTTAAAAAATCATAAGGAAAGAGAAAATACTTTTATAGTATTTATTGAAAAGATCCCCGTGTAAGTGGTCCTGCTCAATTCAAATCCATGTTGTTTAGGGGTCAACTATATTAGTATATTTAAGGAGTATGACTTAATGGCACATATCCATTGCAAAATGATCGCCACAATTGATCTAATTAACACACCCATCACCTCACATAGTCACCTTTTTTGTGTGTGACGAGATCACTTAAAAACTATTCTTCAGCAAATTTTAAGTACACAATATTGTAATGTTAACTGTAGTCACCATTCTGTATGTTAGGTCTCCAGAACTTGTTACATTTGATTTATTACATAGGAATTGACCTAACAATGGCATCTTACTCTGTCACAGCATTAGATGCACGTGGTTTACAACATCATAAGGTTTATAATAAAAACATCTGTCCCTTGGCCCTGCCTACCCACCCTGGCTCATTTTCATAAGGCAATGACTACCAGTGCTTTTAGTGACTTCTTGGGGCACTTATGTCTATATTTGTAAACAACATGCTTATAGGGCTGATTCCGATCTGTCCACTGAACACATTAGCTCTTGTGGTCAGCAGAATAATGGCCCCCAATGATGTCCACGCCCTAATCTCTGTAAATATCTACCTTTCCTGCTAGGAGAGACTTGCAGGTGGGATTCAAGTGAAGATCTTGACATGGGGGGGATTAGTCTGGATTATCCAGTTTGGTCCAATGCAATCACAAGGGTACATATAAAAGGGAGAGATGAGGATGAAGTCAGAAAAAAGAGATGTGAGCAGGGAAGCAGACGTTGGAGCAAGTCACCATGAAGACAGAGGAAGGGGACAAAAGCCAAGTAGCACACACAGGCAGCCTCTAGATACTGGAAAAGGCAAGAGAGTGGATTTTCCCCTGGAGCATCTGGGAGGAGGACAGCCCCTCCAACACCTTGGTTTTAGGGCAGCAAGACTCGTTTCAGACTTCTGAACTCGAAAACTGTAAGATGACACTTGTTTTTTTTTTTTTTTTTTTTTTTTTTTTTTTTTTTTTTTTTTGTCGTTTTTTCATGACCGGCACTCAGCCAGTGAGTGCACCGGTCAGTCCTATATAGGATCCGAACCCGCGGCGGGAGCGTCGCCGCGCTGCCAGCGCAGCACTCTACCAAGTGCGCCACTTGTGTTGTTTCAAGCCATTGAATTTGTGGTAATTTGTTACAGGAGCATCAGGAAATTAATACAGCTCTTTTACACTCCCCAAACCACCACCGTGTCACCCCACCAAACATTCCCTTTCCTTTCCCCATCTTCCCAATGTACTTGGTCTGGGTCTTAGTTAAGTCAATATTATTATGACGATGTAAATATTTTTCACGCAGCCAAATCAGGAAATATGATTGCATTTCTGTCTTGTACATTTGTATTTTTTTAAGTTTATAATTAACCTTAGATTATCCCCACAAACCTCCAGCTAATTTTCAAAAGCCATGATTTACTTGTAAAACCCTTTCCCTATTTTATTTTCCACATGCACTATATATCGAAAAATTTCAGCTCCCTATTTTCTTTGGAGAAGTCCCTCCTGGCGCCCTTGCCTTCCAGCGCCCACCTGACTGTTTGCTCCTGGGCCCCTGCACACTGTCACCCGAGCGTCCTTCTCTACTCCCTGTGTTGGCTGGGGTTCCACATCAGCCTCTTTCTCATTTTGAAAGAGCACATGCCCAGTAGCTGCCCGAGAAAGGATGCAGATACATTGTTTGAGGTCCTGAGGATGCCTGTATTCTGTTTTCACAGGTGATTAGCTCCACGAGCCAGGAATTCCATACTAGAAATACTTTGCCCTGAGGATTTTGCAGGTATTGCTCCACCACTGTCCAGCAAGCTGTGTCACTACTCAGAATCCTAAAGACTGCCGGATTGCTGATTTTTGCTAAGTGGCCTCTGTGTTCCACCCAGAAGCTTCTAAGACCTCTTTGTCTCTGCTGCTTCCAGGGGGAACACAGATATTTTCTCTTTGCACAGATATTTCATGATGATTTGCCTTCGCCTGTGCCTGGTTCAGGAGATTTGTATTGCTCAGCTCTAAAGATTTTTCTTGCATTATTGCTTTGATAATTTGTCCTGTATGTTTTTTTTTTTTTTTTTTTTTTTCATCTTCTCTCTTTTTGGAATTCTTACTTGTCAGGAATTCACCCACTAAGACTAATTCTCTTTTTATTGTTTCCTCCTTTTGTTGACTCTTTGGCCTTTAGTCATGTATATTTGCAAAATTTCTCATTGTTGTCTTCTAATTCTTCTGCAGAATTTTTGTTTTAACTTCTTCTCTTCTCTGTCCCCATCCAGGAGGTGTAAGTGTTTGCTTTTTGCTAATATACTGATCTTATATCACAGACACATAGCTTTCCTTATTTCCTGTAGGATTTTAATTGTGGATTTTCAGGAAAGTTTTCCTCTGCTCCCCAAATTGTCTCTTTTCTCTGAGATCCTTCTTCTGTTGTCTTTGTTTTCTCTCTCTCTCTCTGTGTGTGTGTGTGTGTGTGTGCGTGTGCACACACACGCGCTAGAGGACTTCCTGTCTGGTGATCCTTGGCTATCTGCACATGCTTAAGAGTGAGGCACTAAAAAATCGATCAGAAACTTGTGTGCTGGGGCAGGATGTGCCCGTGGAGTGAGAGGCAAAGCATGTTTTCAAAGGAGCCCAAAGTGTCAGCATTTGTAGTCTGTTCTCTGGGTTGAGCATTGTCCCCAGAGAAGATTGTCCATTCTCCTCCTTGCTGGTTATAGGTTTGGCTGTAGCTGCCCTGGGGCAGGGCTGTGGAAGGGGCTGGAATTCCACCCTTTGGTGTGCAGAATTCATACCCCTACCTCATCCCACACTGCAGGGTGCCAGCTGCCTCAGTTTCCCAGGGTGACATCTCTGGGCCCCAAGCATCAGAGAAGGGCTAGTGTCTGTCTGAGCAGATCTCACAACTCCTCATACAGCACTCAACAACCTGCCCTTCATCAGCCCCACCTCACCCCCACTATGCAGGGGACCTAGAGTCTTGTTCCTGCACCTCTCAGGTGGACCCTCTCGGTCTTCTGTTTGCATCTCTGACTGCAGGCACTTAGTGACTTCCCACCCTCGGCTAAGTCAGCTCCCACCACCACTCCACTGCTCTCCTCTTCAGACATTATGGACACTCTCATCCACCTTGATCCCTACTCTGCTGCTCCTTGTCCTGTGGGCTCCCTGTTTTCATTCTTTTACGGACATTTTAGAAACTTTCAGGAGGAGCAGAGATGAAAGTATATGTGCCACCTGCCATGTTCAGGACACCTCTGCCCATGCCAGTCATAGACTCTACAAGGAGGATATGAAGGTCTTCTGGGAGGCCGGTCCACAGAGGTATGCAGGACAGACTGGGAGATTCTTCTCTTTCTCTCACACCATTGGGCTATCACCAGCACATCCTGTCTGTCGGCTCTGCTGTAAAATACACCAGACTCTAAGCTCATCTCCTCACCTCCTTCACTACCACCAGGTCCAAGTCACCTGATCCATCTCTCTTTGGGATTGCTACCGACACCTCTGACCTGACCTACCTACCTTGCCCCCTTCAGTCCGTTCTCAGCACATCAGATGGAGAGATGCCTGTTAAAACAGAAGTCAGATCTGTGATTCCCTCACTCTAAACCCTCCAGTGATTTCCCATTTCATTCATGATAATATCCCCAGGTCTTACCATGAGCTACAGAGTCAACACACTCCATCCCCACTACCTCTTGCTGCCGGCCTCCCCACTCTGCACCAGGCATGGTAGACTCTTCACTGTTTCTCACACACACTGAGCCTATTCCAGCCCCAGGGCCTTTGCACGTGCTGCTCTAGGTCCAGACACCTCTATGGTCATATCTTCACTTACTCCCATGCTCAGCTAAATGTCACCTTATCAAAGAAGCCTCCATGGTTTTATCAATGGGCTTGTGGCCTGAAAAAGCTCATTGTAATTCCTGGGCTCCAAACACTCTGTCAATACTTCAGCCCCTGATATTACAACCACAAATTCATGCTAGTTGTTGCTGTTCTGATTTCTATTTGGAATTGACCAAGACTCTGAGGCCAACACTTCTCAAACTTTGATATGCATGTGAACTGGGAAGATGCCAGCCAGTCCTTCACATACTTTTACATCAAAGGAATCACCTGGGGATCTTGCCAAAATGTAGATTCTGATTTAGCAAGTTTGAGACCGGGCCTGAGATTTGCCTCTCTAACAGGTTCCCAGTGATGCTGCTCCCCAGCCCACACCTTAAGCAGCAAGATCTAGGTGAGGTGAGGACACTGTCTGTCTCAGCCCAGCACACAGGAGAGAGAAGCTAGGCCCTCACCCCTCTGGTCCCCACCTGTGGGCAGGTTGATTCATCCCCACAGTGCGAGCAGCTGCTCCAGCCCCAGGGGTCTAATGGTGTGACAACTGTAGCACCTGTTCCCTGGGTGCCTGCCTGGGGGTGAGTCAGCTGGACTGAGACGAGAGCCCAGGGCATGACTCCTAGGACCATGCCTGTGGCCTGGGCTTGGGGCCAGACTCTAGCTGTCAGCAACTGGATACGCCCGGAAGGCTCTCCTTCGCTCTGCAGCTCCCACCAGCTTCCTGACCTGCTTTCTACCAGCCCCCCACCCCCACCTGCCCTTAATGGCCTTCCTCACCCTGGTTAGGTCCAACAGCTTGCTTTTTGAGGGTAGTCTCTCCCCAGGGAAGAAACCTTGTAAGATGCAGTTTATTTTAACTTTACCCAGTTGAGTCTAATAAGTCTTTATTATCACTAATAGTGCTAATGACAATGGCCTTAACCGTCTATTGAGACTCTTTTATCTGCCAAGCAGAGTTGTAGGCATTTCACTTTCATCATTTGGCTTAAACCTCGCGGTTGTGCTATGGGATGACTGTCCTGACCCTCTCTCAAGATGAGGAAACTGAAACACAGTGATGGTAACTATCTTGCTCAAGATGGCAAAGCTGGGAAGTAGTGGAGACAGGACCCCAGCCTGGCTCTCGGATTCTATCACAGGGAGGTAACGTGACCTCTGTGCACTCATCCTGCTCACTGTCCACCAAGCTCCCCTGCCCCCTTGTCTCAGTGGACACGTGGGGAAGGAAGGCCTGATCTTCATGCAGAGAAGTGTTCCCCTCCAGCTCTCTGCAGCCTGACACCAAGGGACAGAGAAGCACCCAACTCCAGTCCCAGCTAGCTTTCCTGCCTCACTCAACATGGGGTGGGTTAGTAACTGAGAATCACTGTGAAGTTCACAGCCCAAGTTCATACACACTAAAAAAACTGAGACCTCATCATAGGACTACAGAATGCTTTCCCTCCCCCCGTCTGACCAGCACATCAACAGAGCTCTTGTGTGGTAACACAGGAATACATTGGAAAGAACTGTATGTCTCAGATATTACTTAAGAAGCTTCTATGGAAACTCAAAACAAATAGGGGAGACACAAAAACAAGAGGACATTTTAGCCTCTGACACAGACAGAGGTACAGCAGGAAGTAAACACAGCCTAACTCCTAGCCTGACAAGCGTAAAACCTCATGCTGAAAGACTGTTCACCTCAGTGTCCTTTAACTAATACATCATGTCTGGGTTTCAACAAGGCACACTAAAAGGAAAAAACACAGTTTGAAAAGACAGCAAGCACCTGAAACAGACTCAGATACAGCAGGGATTTTGAAATGGTCAGACTTGAAATTTAAAATAAGTATGATTAGTAGGCTAGGGTAGTAATAGAAACAATAAACCACTTGTGAGAATACATATGTAAAATAAGCATAGAGATGGAAATTCTAAGGTCAAATCAAAAGGAAGTGCTAGGATTCAAAACACCATAACAGAAATGAGGAAGGCCTCCAAGGGGCTTATCAGTAGACAGAACATGACCAAGTACAGAATCAGGGAGCTTGAAGAATTATTAATAGAAACTACTCAAACTGAAAATCAAAGAAGAAAAAGACAGGAAAAAATAGAACACAACATCTATAGAACTGTGGGACAATTACAAAAGGTATAATGTACATGTAATGGGAATACCAGAAAGAGAAGAAAGAGAGAAAGAAACAAATATTTAAAGTAACAATGAACAAGAATTTTCCAAAATTAATGAGACATCAAACCACAGATCCAGCAAATGAATTGAACACCAAGCAGGATGGATATTTAAAAATTTTACACCTGGGCATATTGTATTCAAACTGCACAAAATGAAAGACACAGAAAAGATCTTGAAAAAATCCAGGGCAGGGGGTGGGGGAACACCTTACATGTACAGGAGCGAGAGTAACATTACATCAGATGTCTCTTCAGAAGCCATGCAAGCAAGAGAGAGTGAAGTGAAATATTTACTGTTGAAATAAAAATATATATATTACTAGCTCTGAATAGAATTCTGGACCCAGTAAAATTATCTTTCAAAAATGAATGACAAATAAAGACTTCCTCAGACGAACAAAAAACTGAGGGAATTTGCTGCCAGGAGAACTGCCTTGCAAAAGTTGTTAAATGAATTTCTTTAAAGAGAAGGAATATTATATAGGTGAGATAATAATGTACCAATATTAGTTCATCAATTGTAACAAATGTACCACAACAATGCAAGATGTTAATAGTGGGGATGCTGTGTGGAGGAGTAAGAGGGTATACATGAACTCTCTTTTCTTTCTGTTCGATTTTTCTTTAATCCTAAAACTGCTCTAAAAAATAAAGTCCAATTAAAAACAGAAAAAGAAAACTATCACTTCAGGCATTTGCTGGCCTCCGTCCCTCACCACACAGCCTGGTCAGGGCCTTAGTCCTCTACAGCTATGGGTACCTATGGCCTGAGCCCTGAGACACCTCACGACCCATAGACCGGCCTTGGCTGACAGTTCTCTAACTTCCTCCAGGGATGAAGGGACTGGGATGAGTGGCTTATGGCTGAGTCCCAGGGGATGCACAAGGAGGCTCTAAGCCCGAGTCTGCCAGCAAGACACTAGGAGAGCTGGATGTAGCTTAAGGAAATAAGAGGTGACAAGCTGAGCTGAAAGAAGCCTGCCCCCCGGATAGACGCACCTCTGAAGGTGATTCAGTGGACTGGAGAACTTCCCTGGAGCCACCGTGGGAGGCACATGCTAAAGATAACAAGTCCATATGAGGGAAAGTGCCTGGGTCAGCGTGTCATCCCAGGAGGACAGTCATCCTCATCCAGGACACTCAGCTGAACAAGAATAAGCTGGCTGTGCAGAAAATTCATGAAATTTTTGACCCCATCAGTTTCACTTATTTCTCCTGAGTTCTTACAATTGAAATCTGGTCTCTTAGTTGATACGTTTGGAGACACCCTTTAGTCATCTGCCCCCTTCTGCCAGCATTGACCAAACACAAAGGAGCCTCAGAGGAGGGCGGTTCCTGGGACCTCGGTAGGCAGGACCTGGCTTCCCTGCACAGAAGGAAACTTTAAATCAGGAGAAAGAGCCTCACCCAGCACCACTCTGTCCTGACAAGATCTTATGTACCGAAAGAGACACAGCATGGCCCTGCTTGGACATCGAGGTTTGCTGTAGGGCCAGGTGGGGCCAGGAGGGCATAGCACAAGTAATGTCCCTTTCTCTGCATGCAGGGAGCAGAGCAAGGGCAGGGACACTGTTCTAGAACCTGGCTGGCTCCCTTCCCCTAGCTCCTGGTCTGCTCTGGTTGTGGACCCTTGTTTGCATTAGAGGAACACTTGGGGTCCCAAGGGGTCAGCTGTGGCTCACAGGACACCGGCAAGCAGATGCAGAGCTATAAGACCTCGGAGCTGGGAAGCATCTGCTGCGGCCACTGCAGTGTCTATGCAGCCACTCCTGGAGCCGCTGTGGCTGTTCTGCTGCTGACAACCCAGAGCTTGGGATAAGCCCCGGGGTCCCTGGTCACACTTGGGTTGGGAGGTCCTGGCTTGTGCTGCTGTGGTCTGTCAATCGTCAGGAGACGTAGAGGAAGAGAGGTGAGTGACAGGTGGTGTTCCTGCCAGGGGGTCTGTGGAAAAGGCAATGGGAATATTGGACTGAAGACACAAGCCATGGAAGCCCCCTGGTGCCGTGGAGGAGGCCAGGCCTCCCCACTCTGATCCGCCTGCTGTTGTCCCTTCATGACAACCTGAGAGGGTCTTCCCTGCAGGATGCAGTAGTGTTTCTGGCAAACACACTGAAAAGTGAACCACCTAAATTTGTCCAAGTGACTGATGCAAGACACGTATTAAAATATCAAAGAACAACAGAGAAAAACTTCAAAAGGAGATGACAGACAGCTTGAATGAAAACAGTCATCTTGTGGACAGTCCAGAAGTGCTTGACCAAGAAATTTCGAGATGGAATCAAAGAGTACAGGAGAGGAAGGGGAGAAGAAAGGCTGGATCCTCCAGTACACAAATGAAACAGGTCGTGAAGGAAACCGTGAGCGACTGAAATCCAGGGCTGCAAACACGCTGGACATGTCCAGTGGCCAGATTTCCTCAGGGACCCGCAGATGACGGGAACTCAGACACAGAGCGAAGGAGGGAAGCAGGAAAGGAAGGCTCCGTCTGTGGGTCAGACGTGGATCTGAAGAGCGTCCTTGGGGAAGGTGACTTAAACGTGTCCTGTGAAGTCAAGAAAACCAAGGAGCAGCCAGACGATTGTGGGAAGAAAAGGTCATGAATGAAGAGCTTATGGGACAAATAAAAATTCTCCAGACTGAGCGAGCTTCTTTGCAGCTTCAGAATTCTCAGCTCGAAGGTGAGATCCAGAGCCTTCAGCTGACGCTTCGATCCTGCCTGAATTACATCAAGATCGTGTCATGCGACTTCAGAGAAAGTCAACCAAGGAGGAAAGACACCGCTTAGACACGGAGAGGAAACTCCCCAGTGAGTGTAGAAATATGAATGTCACACATCAGACTTACAACCTCCATGAGATGATGGCCAGAGACACGGACAGAGAATTGGAGATAGCCACCTCCTCCCATCCAAAGGAGATTGTCTTCTATGAGCAAAGAGCTCGAGAGAGATGGGAGGCAGCTGTGTCTACAGAGAGGACGCTCACGAGCTAAGACACAAAGATGACCTCAACAGGCCCTTTTGCTCCTGCCACTGCAGCACAGCCCAGAAAGGCCGGAAGTACCAGGGGGCCCTCTGGGTCATCAGATCCCCCATGGAGGAGGAGGGTGACTCTGTGAAGCTCAGGAATCCAGGGTCACCTGCAGGTGTGACTCAGCTCTCACAGCAGCAGGGCCCTGATCACCACAACCACGCAGGACAGCTGCCTGCCGGGTCTCTTCAGAGTGATTTTAATTTACTTCTTTTTAGTCCAGTGACTGTTACTTTATTAATACCACAATTTGCTCTTTGTATAGCATTATCATTTCATGGTAGTATTTTAAAACATGGATTTGTAAAAAAAAAAAAAAAAAAAAAGGTCACATTCAGGAGAGAGTTCCGCATCACTTGACGTTTTCTTTTGTATTTTTTTTTTTTTTTTTTTGTCGTTTTTTCGTGACCGGCACTCAGCCAGTGAGTGCACTGGTCAGTCCTATATAGGATCCGAACCCGCGGCGGGAGCGTCGCCGCGCTCCCAGCGCAGCACTCTACCAAGTGCGCCACGGGCTCGGCCCTTCTTTTGTATTTTGATTGAAGTGAACCTCCTCTATTACTTAAACCATCATCTAAGTTTGAGATGGTAGACACATTTAAAACAAAGTCTATATCTCTATGCTATAAACTGTTATCATAAGTCTGTACAAGTAATTTCATGTTTACCTAAATAAATTCTAATATTTTTAAAAAACAATGCAAAAAAAACCCTTAAGAGCAACATGCCATCAAACTACGTAATATTTTTATTAGTTTAGTCCTAAATTCATATGTTGATTTTGGGTAGTAGATATTTTGCAATGATTTATTTCTTGTTTTGTATTTTTTTCTTAACCATTTTTGTTTTGTTTACGATAATGTTTGTTGTTTAAACATTTCTAAATTTTATGCTGTCAAAAAGAAGTTTTTCCTTGATGGCAAACAGCACACACACACACAATGTAGATATAGGGCCTTCTTAGATATGTCAGTCAGTACCTTTATTCATTTAATAATAAAGAGTTGGAAAATTTTTTTAATTTTTAAATAAATAAATAAATAAATAATTGTGTGTACACATTTTATATGTGCAAAAAAGATACCTAAATCACACGCACATAGCAGGAGAGTTGTCTGATGTGTGGGACAGGATTCTGACAAGAAACACTTCATCCCAAATGGTGCAGATGGAGAGACTTTGATGAAGACAATTTCCTGAGCTGTGGGCAGGACTCGGGGCTAAGAAAGTGAGTGAGGTGCCCAGAGCCAGCAACAGGGGGACGTGGTCCCACCCCTAGAACAGAAGGGGGGAGGGAGGAGGTGCTGTCATCCGAGCCCAGGAGGAGCTGTCAAAGCACAAGGGCAGACTGCCCCCACGTTGTCCCCTCCTATCCTCCCATTTCCTGCTGTTGCATAGCAGCCACCAGCCAGAGGGCCTGGCAGTGCAGGCCAAAGCACCCAGAAAAGGGAGAGAACGAATTTGGAGAATGACCAGCACAGAAAACGGAGAGAATGAATTTAGAAAGTGACCAGCACTGTATTTGGTCAAAAATGTGCTTTATTACATTCATTCATATCCATTTGTTCCATAAATATCAACTGAGCTTCTACCATGTTCTACGGGGTAGGACTGCAGCAACTGAAAAACAACCCGTGGACCCTGGAGCTCACATGCTAGTGAGGGGCAAGGTAAGATAATAAAGGACAAATGAGCAAATGATGGTGATGCTCTGCAGACATGTCCAACAGAGGGACAGGGCAACAGAGGTGGTAGGATAACACCCGGAAGGTGACAACCTCAGATCTAAAGTAAGAAGGAGGCAGCCTGGGAAGGTCAGGGGGCAGAATATTCCAGGAAGAAAGGGCAGGTCATATAAGACCCTGAGAACTCAGCTTCTGGGTCCAGGAGAGGGAGCCAGGGTGACAGGGAGTGGAGGGTGGCAGGGGGGGTGCACGGGGCTCTGTGAGCAGATGTAGTCTTGATACAGTGCCATCACCCAGGGGAGGGTTTGGGCTCTGTAGGGGAAAGGGTTGAGGGAGGGGGACATGGTGTGTAGTGTATCCTACATAGATCTCTTTGGTTGTGGAAAGAGTAGAATATGGGGTGTGGGAAGGCAGGATTCGGAGAGGAGCCTTACAGGCATCTGGACCCAGGGTAGCCAACTCAGAGATGGAAAAGCAAGGATGGATTTTTTGGTGGTTGTGGGAGGCAGAGAAGAGGAATGAAGGACACTCTTAGACATTTTCTAATAACCCTGTGTGCTGTTTGTCACTACTATAAACACCTTAGTAAAATCTCTGCAGGGGAGCCCTGGAGAAAATTCAGCAAGGCTGATGCATTACACAGCCAAAGCCTGCATTTCTGGAGAATAGTGTGGCATAAGACATGGCTCTCCTGCCCTTCCATTTGGTTCCTACAGCACCTGAAGGTTCGTGATCAGGTGGTCTCAGCTCTTAGGTGCTCCCACAACAGGGGCTACAGGAGCAGGTACAGGTAGGGCTCCAGTGCAGGGCGGGGGTTCCCGGATATGATGCATTTAGCACCTGGGCTGAGCCCATACAATGCTCCTTGTTGGGAATTCCTAGAAGAATCATCAGTTTACTCCACCAGAGCACACAGCCATTGAACAAGAAAGACTCATGAACTAGAACTGCTCACGAGTGTGGCAGGCACATACTGCCAGGGCTGGGCCCAGCTCTCTGTCACAGCAGCCAGCTGGGGTGGGTAAGAGGGTCAAGGCAGGCTCTGGAGGAGGTAGCCCCCGCACTGAATACTTAACCATGAGTAGGAGTCATCTGCAATGCTTTTCGAACTTGAAGGGGCTTAAGAATTACTTGCAGATCTTGTTACTGAGCAGATTCTGGTTCATCAGGTCTTGGTGCAGAACTGAGACCTTGCTTTGCTCCCAGGTGATACCTGTGTTGGAAAGAGACATGGACTAGCGAGATCTTTAGATAGTTATGGGGTAGAAGTTGGGGCATTTCCTGCAGAAGGCACAGCACAGGCAAAGACACAAAGGCACAAACAGCCTGGTCTGGGTGAGCAGGAGAGTTTGTGCGATTACCATTCTGGAGGACTTGGGAGGGTAGGACCAGGAGGCAGAACAGATTTATGACTTATGCAGATGGGCTCTTCCCAATTATCTTCTCCAAAGCTCCTGTCTACCACAGATGATCCTTATCCCCAGAACACTCTGTTTTTCAGAGCAGCATGAAGGACCACAGACTCTGCTCAGAATCAGAAACAATTTTGCACAGAACAAAGCTCTTTAAAAGGAATAGCCTGCAGATAAAGTCAAAGACTTCAAACCACAAGCCAACTCACATGCCCTGGACAAGCTCATGTGTTGCATGAGTGGAATGTTTGATAACTCAGCTGTCCATGCGTCCTAGTGGATACGTCAGGTACAAGCTCACCTCGTGTCCAAGTATTGGTGACAAATGGGTATTTTTATCTCCTGTGGCATAAAATACTGCTATACAGTTCACTTCAGCTGAAGATATATATATATATATATATATATATATATCTTATAATGCATCACAAAATCTGTTTTCTCATTTCATTCTACAAAAATTCTCAGTTAACTCTGACCACCACAATAGGTACAAGTTTCAAAAAGATAAGCCAAATAGATTGCTTGCACTTTTTCGAGGGTTATATCCTGGTTAAACTTTTATTTTTTCATTCATTCATTCAACAAAGATTTATTAAGCACCTTCTATGTGCCAGGCACCAGGCAGGTTTTGGAGATACTACTGTGAACAAGACAGAAAAAGGTGAACCTGACCAAGAAGCAGGTGGTGACTGAGACTCCGTGGACAGCAAGGCTTCCTTCCAGGATCCCTCTCCCGTTCAGTTTCACCTGAGCCAGGAAAGGAGCTGCCCTTCAGCATAGCATGGTCAGGGAAACATAATGACAGTGTTGATTAGGACAGATTACAGAGCCAAAAGAATTGCATCGTTAAAAGAACAATAAAATAGAAAAAGACATTAAGCAAAAACCACAGACGAAAAGCCATGCATTAGCCAACTCTCACAAGACTCACAAGATAGAAGTTACATGTTGAAATCTCCACCTCAGCCCCTGACCTGCTCAGCATTTTTCTCAGGAATGGACCAATCAAATCTTCTCCCTTCCTGAGCCCAGGGCCTCCTCTTCCTCAGCTGTGTGTATGGCCAGGAGATGCCTTTGCAGAGGCTAAGGGCACGGGATTGACCTTGAGCAGATGACTTGACTCCAAAGAGCCTCAGTTTACTTAACTGTAAAACATGAATAATAAGTTTTGCCTTGCAGTGTTGCCATAAGGAAGCATACTTGTTTAGTGCCCAGCACATAAATTCTCAAAGGGGGATAACTCTTAGTGGCAAGGCAATCCATATCAGAGCCTGGGGCAAAAGGAAAATTCATAAAGACTGATCCTCTTTATTTAAAAATTTGTTATTTTGTTCATCATGGCATTAATTTTGATTTTTTAAAAAATATTGCATTAAAATATTATCTATCTTGATTACTGAGATTTTTGGAACCCCTTAAAATTTTTTTATTTTGGTAAAATACACATAACCTAAAATTTACTACTTTAACCATTTTTAAGTGCAAAGTGGCATTAAGTACATTCACATTGTTGTGCAAACATCCCCACCATCCATCTCCAGAACTTTTTCATCTTCCCAAACTTAAACTCTATACCCATTAAACACTGACCCCTATTTCCCTCTCCCTGCAGACTCTGGCAGCCACCATTCTACTTTCTGTCTCTATGAATTTGACTACTCTAGACACCTCATGTAAGTAGAATCATAAAGTATTCATCCTTTAGGGTCTGGCTTATTTTGTTTAGTGTAACGATTTCAAGGTTCATCCATGCCGTAGAATGCATAAGAATCTCATTTTTTCCTAAGGCTGAATAACACCCCACTGTATGGATATACTGCATTTTGTTTATCTGTTATCCATTCATGAAAATTTGGGTTATTTCTACCTTTTGGCTGCTGTGAATAATACTGTTATGAACATGGTGTACTATCTGTTGGAGCCCCTGCCTTTAGTCTTCTGAGTACACACACAGATGTGACACTACTGGCGTCTACTGTGTGTACTACTACAGTGTCACATGGTGACACTGCTTAACCTTTTCAGGAACAGCCACACCATTTGTCACAGAGGCTGTATCATCTCACGTTCCCACCAGCCATGCTCCAGGGCTCCATTTCCTCCACATCCTCTTCAACACTTATTTTCTGTTTTGTTTTTTGTTTGCTTCTTTTTGTTTTTCTTGTAATAGTTTTGTAACCTATCCAGCGGATGTGAAGCGAGACACCCCTCAGGTTTTGTGGCTGAGGTGAGTCATGGCCTTCCCCAGTCTCCCATGTGTGGCACAGGAAGGAGACCCTCCCCGATTCACGGATTAAGGCTCTCCCCCCAGGAACTCAAAGGGGGATTTTCTGTATCCTCACATTACCAGATGAGCGCTGCTTGGTGCCTTGACTATGATCACAGGCTGTGTCCCTGGACCCAGGGGACAATTCCACACAGATGTGGGTAAATTGATGGAAAAGTGGACAGGACCAGGGTCCTTCAGGGCAGGTCCCTACCACTTTGAAGCCAGACATCCTGAGCTGGGTCATCAGAAAGGCCATCTCTCTGCTGGTGGCTGGCTCAGACTGGGCACAAGCAGAGCGGGCTGCCGTTCCAGTGGGGGGGCTGCCCTCCCCTCAAAGCACATTGCCTCAGCCTCCAAGGAAGGGTCCCGAACATTCCAGGCTGAGGGGTCATGGGTGCCACGGTGCCACAGGCTGAAGGCAGGACTCTGGCAAGCCCCTCTGCAGCCGCATCAGTGTGGAGACCCACTCTCTTGACCCTCAGCACTCACTGTTCTGATCCTGGACAACATTCCTACACACATGTGACTCGTTTCCACACATGGGAAGTGCCCTGGCACGTGGGGAAGTGGTGTCTTTACAGAGATCAGAGCAGAACCCAGGAACTCATTCCACTTTGCTTGTCTGTTTTCTTCACAAAACCGCATGAAGACACTGGGGCGCCCTCCTGCTAGGCAGGACAGACGGACATGTATGTATACGTCCCCCTCTACCTCATTCCACAATGGATTCAAGGTGGCAGGCGGGACACAAAGTCTGCAACTGAAAACTGGCTGTGGGAGTGCGTCAGCAATCAGGGCAGAGAGGAGAGGGGAGCTGGCTGGGATGATCAAGAGATCTAGAATTCACACAGCTGAGTCCCAAACTGAATCCGAGCTTTTGGGGCCAACAGAATGAGAAACAAGATCGGGGGTGAAGCATGCCCCTTCCTTAGGAGAAGCACATTTTCTCAGGGCTTGGCTTTAAAAGAGCTTTTCCTTGCGGGATCCACATAGGAGGCCCTGAGTAATGTCATGGGCGGGGGTCTAAAAACCGCAGGGCATCTGAGGGTCCCTCAGGGACATCCCTGAGAGAGGAATGTAGACTCCCCTGCCACCCACAGCATGCAAGTCCCACCCTCTGGGCACACTCCTGGTCTGCCTGACGCAGTGGGGTCTGCCTGCTTGAACTCCTGCTGCTCCTTTGAGGGCAGGAACTGGGTGGTGAGCACATTGCAGCCCTCCCAGGAACACACAGGCAGCACAGGGCAGGCCCTCTGCTGAACTTGTAGGGTTGAATTAGGCTCCTCATGGGTGGGCAGAACCTCTTCCCCCTTGTGAGGAAAATAGAATAGTTTGTTCAGGCCCCCCACCTCAGGTCCAGTTGGGGGTGGTGCAGCACATTTCTTGTAAACAACTTGTGTGTGGGTGGAGTTAGTGCGCATGTGCACCCACATATCTTTTTAGTTTGTTGCTATTGTGTGTTCTTCAGTTTGTGAAGCAGAAGCTGGCCAGCAGAGCGCGTGTCTAAAAAAAGAGCATGTTTACTCTGCTGGCAGCTGCTCAGTTTTCCTTTGGACTTTGCCAGTAGCAGTTGAGTTTCTGAGTTTCTCTTTGTACTGCCTAGCTCTCAGACGTGCGTGTGCTGAATAAAGACTATTATCTCTTCAACCAAGGCTCCAAGGACCCTTTTGCCAGTTACCTAGCTCATAGACCTACGTGTGAAGGATCTGTGAATGGGCTCAAGGGGTCTGTGAGCTCCAGACCCAGCCCGAGCTCTACACCCTTCTAGCCCCTCTGTCTGTGTGGGGGATGTTGGTGTCCAGAGAGGAGTCGTCCTGTAATCAAGATCAGCTCTCCACTATCCCATGCTCTTCTGTGGGAGGGTTAATTACCACCTCTCCCCTTTCTTGGGTAATTTGGAGTCATAAAACATCTTAATATTAGGCTGCATCCATTCCGTAAGCAGCAGGTAAGTCCCTTTTAAAAGATAGCCTCTGCTCAGCCTTCTGACGTGGTGTGTCCTCCCCTCCCCCCACACCAGCCCAAGCTAGGATTGCAGCATCCATCCTGAGGGGTGACCGTGTGAAGACCTTGTCTCCCATCCAGGGCCCAGCTGCTGTCCAGTTATGGCTGGAACCCACAAGACTCCTGATGAGTCACGCAGGAAAAACGTTCTGCCCCAGCCATTGATCTGGGGCCACAGCTCTCCTCCTGAGCTTGTAGCCATGGCACACTCTTCACCCTCCATCCAGGCAGCAATCAGAGGACAGGTCACACACCCAGGGCAGGGAATCTATACTGGTCACAGCAGCCAGTTATTAGGACCAGGGAACCGAGGCTGTAATCTTACAGGTCGCTCCCACCTGGAGGGCGGTATGGCCTTGTTCTTGGGGCCAGCGCAGTTTACCAAAGGATGTTTGGGAAAAGGACGTGTTGTTTATACTATTTAAGCTGTGCAAGTGAAGATTCTGGGAAGAGATAGCGAGGAACAGAGTGGGTTGGGTTGGTTTTTTTCCCCAGGGAGGACAACGCTGCCAGGAAATCTGAAACCCATGGTATGGCTTCAGAGCCCAGGCGTAGGGATTCTGGACTCCACGGTGTTCAGGTCACTGTGAAGATGCTGAGATGCACAAGGAGTGAGATGAAAAGACAGGGCCCCAAGTCGACTCCCATGGGACTGGGGCCAACGTTGACAAGTGCACATGCCCTCCTTGGTGTTGAAGGCTTCAGAAGGAAAGCTGCTGGCTGACAACTGGGTTTTCCTGGGTCCTCCTTGGACCATCCCACTGGTCTCTGTTGCTGCAGCTCATCTGGTGGTGACTGGGGTCATCTGAACCAGAAGGAGCCCTACAGGAAGAGCAGTCGGAGAACAGCGAGCAGTTTTCAATCACGGCACACATGACTGAGAAAGACACTGAAGAAAGTTCTATCCTCTAAGCCCAAGTGAGCAGCAGATATTGGTGAAAGGGTGATGTCAGGTCCCCATGTCACCTGCATTTCTATTCACTGAGCCAGGCTCTGCTCTGTGTTCTGCAGGCCCAGCTGACAATCCTCATGCCAGTTGTCCAAGGTTTATGTGTGGTCCTCAGTCTATAACCGAAGATCAGAATCATGTAGTTGGTGAAGCCAGAACAAAATTTGAACCCACTCCATGTCTGTCAAGGGCAAAGTCTACACTCCTTTCCGTCTTCTCTAATCTGCCCATGTTCAGTCTTTGCCTCTGTCTACCACCCCATCTCTCATCGTTTCTCCTTCCTGACTCTTTCTCTCTCCCTTTCCTTTCCTGACTCCTTTTCTCCTTTATCTTCTCTCCTCTTCCCACCTCAATCCAGCTTAACTGCCCTGCATAGACTGAGCACTTTGCTGGACACTGGGTATGGAGGATGCATGAATATTCTCCCTGACTTGGAGTCCCTAGATGCTATTTAAAAAGTTTGTGTTCAGTGTTTTTCAAAAATCAAGGTAAGGTAAATACTTTATTCATCTCTCTTTGGTTGGTTACTACACATATGTATCATTCAATTAACTATTTCAAGTGAACCCTGCTAAAGCTTAATTCAGGGAGAGGAGCTTCAGAGGAAGAGGGACCTACTAGGTGGTTGAGGATGTGCCAGGGGGTGGGACGGGAAAGGCGGAAAATTTAGCATTCCCCGGCATGACTCAAGGCTTTCTTGGAAGTTCCTATAATCTTTCAGAAAATTGAGCCTTCTTCAGTGAGAAATCTCCCCCTAACTTTTGGATCCATTTTAGATTTACGTCTTTTTGAACCACTGAATATTTATTTACTGCCAGTCTCTATAACCTTTAAATGTGAGCTAGGATTTAAACTTTAAAGAATAATGAGAGGGATTTATCCCTGGGATTCAAGGATGGTGCAACATTCATAAATCAATGAAAGCAATGCACCACATCAACAGAGTGAAGGACAAAAACCATGTAATTATCTCAACAGATGCAGAAAAGGCATTGTTCAGCACAGCATCTTTCCATTGTAAAACTCTCGGCAAATGGGGCATAAAGAGAATGTTCCTCAACACAATAAAGGCCATACATGACAAGCTCATAACTAGTATCACACTCAACAGTGAAAAGTTGGAGGCTTTTCCTCTAAGATCAGGAACAAGACAAGGACGCCCACTATCACCACTTCTATCAAACATAGCACTGGGAGTCCTAGCCAGAGAAATTAGGCAAGAAAAAGAAAAGGCATCCGCATTGGAAAAAAATAAGTCAAATTGTCTCTGTTTGCAGATGACATGATCTTACATATAAAAAATTCTAAAGGCCCTACCAAAAAACTATTAGAACTGGTAAACAAATTGAGTAAAGTAGCAGGACACAAAATTAACAGGCAAAAGTCAGTAGCATTCCTATATGCTGTTAGCCAGTTTTTAACAAACTAACCAAAAGAGGAATCAAGAAAGCAAAAAATTGTATTATTATAAACAATTATGCTATATTATTATAGCATCAAAAAAATTACTTGGGTGTAAATTTAACCAAATTGGTGAAAGATCTATAAGTATACACTGAAAACTATAAACATTGATAAAAGAAATTTAAGACATAAATAAATTAAAAGATATCCTGTGTTCATGGATTAGAAAAATTTATACTGTTAAAAGGTCCATACTACCTGAAGTGATGTACAGATTCAACACAATCCCTATCAAAATTCCAATGCCATTTTTCACAGAAATAGCAAAAACAATCCTAAAATTCATATGAAACCACAGAAGATGACAAATAGCGAAAACAGCATGGTACTGACATAAAAACAGGTGCAGACCAATAGAATAGCATAAGGAGCCTGGAAATAAATCAACACACTTAAAGCCAATTGATTTTCAACAAAGAGGCCGAGAACAAACAATAGGTAAGGATGGTCTCATCAGCAAGTGGTGCTGCAGAAACTGGATAGTCACATGCATAAAAATAAAATTAGAGCCTCATCCCACACCACACAAAAATCAACTCAAAATGGATTAAGGACTTAAACATGAGACTTGAAACCATAAAACTACTAAAAGAAAACATAGGGGGAAAGCTTCATGACATTTGTTTGGGCATTGATTTCTTAGATAAGACCCTAAAAGCACAAGCAACAAAAGCAAAAATAGACAAAATGGATCACATCAAACTAAGAAGCTTCTGCACAGTAAAGGAAACAATCAACAGAGTGAAGAGACAACCTATGGAATAGAAAAATGTATCTGTAAACCATACATCTGATAAGGGGTTAATATACAGAATATATAAGAAACTTAACTCAATAGCAGAAAACCAAATCACCCAATTAAAAAATGGGCAAAGGATCTAAATAGACATTTCTCAAAAGAAGATATACAAATGCCCGAGTATATGAACAGATGCCCAACAGCACTAATCATCAGGAAAATCTAAATTGAAAGCACAATGAGATATCATCTCACACCTGTTAGAATAGCTATTATCAAAAAGATGAAAGATAACAAGTGTTGGCGAGGATGTGGAGAAAAGAGAACCCTTCTTGAAAGCTGTTGGGAATGTAGATTAATACAGCCATTATGGAAAACAGTATGTAGGTTCCTGGAAAAGTTAAAAATACAACTACCATGTGATCCAGCAATTCCACTTCTGGGTATATACCCAAAGGAAATGAAATCAGTACCTTGAAGAAATATCTGCACTCCCATGTTCATTGCAGCACGATTCACAGTAGCCAAGATACGGAATGAACCTAAGCGTCCATTGACGAATGAATGGATAAAGAAAATACTATTCAACCTTAAAAAAGAAAAAAATCCTATCATTTGCACTAACTTGGATGAACCTGGAGGACATTATATTAAGTGAAATAAGCAGGCACAGAAAAACAAACACTGCATACTCTCATATGTGGAAGCTAAGTCAAACTTAAAGAAACAAAGTACAGTGGCAGTTAACCAGAGGCTGGGTGGGGGGTAGAGGGTTTGAGGACACAAAATTTTAGTTAGAAAGGAGAAATAAGTTTGAGAGATCTAGTATACATTGTGGTGACTACAGTTAATAACAATATATTGCACACCTGAAAATTGCTAAGAAAGTAGATTTGAAGTGTTCTCAGAACAAAAATATAAGTATATGAGGTTGTGCATACATTAAATAGCTTGATGTAGCCATTCTACAATGTATACATATATCAAAACATCATGTTGTACACCATAAATATATACCATTTTTATTTGTCAATTAAAAAGTAACATTGAGAAATAATGGGTCAAGTTCTCTATCATCAACGCAGATGGAGAGATCTTGGGGAAAGAGTGAAAATATACGTCTCTCACTGATCAGAAACTGATCATGTTACCAACCTACAGCACTGCATTTCCTTTTTATTATTTTAAAATTTCTGGTAACTCCGTTTAAACAATTTGCCTAAAATTCATCTAAGGGGAAATCAAATGTCCACTAAGTGATCACAGATGATAAAAGTTTGGGAAACCTTTGCAAGGATTGTTGGGGGGCAGGGGACCCTCCCTTGCATGGCCCATGGCAAGACTTCCTGTGTTCTTGCTACAGCCCTCCCCTCAAGTGTGACTTCAAAGCCCCTCAGGTAGCCTGTGGGCATCTGCTCAGTTCAGACCTTTCTCTGAACATCTTTGGGGGAAGCACTGAGCTTGAGGCCAGGGCTGGCACCTGCCCCCTCTCTGGACCATCATGAGATTTTCACCTTATAGCAAGTACAAGAGGCTCAGGGGCCAGGTATTCTGGATTTGGATTCCAACTCTGCCACTTACTGGCTTTGTGTTCTTGGGGAATTTATGTACTCTTCAAGCATCAATTTTTTAATCTTAATTATTAATACATACCTGATAGTGTGATTGTGAGGATTTACTTAATAATACATATAAAGCCATAAAATAGTACCTGACACACAGGAAATACCATGGCCCCACTGGTAAGCTAGTGAAGCCTATGGGCCTCCACCACTCAGAGCCGTAATTTTATTTTTTCCAGCTTTATTAAGGTATAATTGACAAATAAAAATTGTATATATTTAAGATGTACAACATGATGTTTTTACATATGTACATATTATAAAATGATTATCACAATCAAGCTAATTAACATCACCCCACATAGCTACCTTTTTTGTGTGAGTGGTGAAAATACTTAAGATCTACTCTCACAGCAATTTTCAAGTATGTATTACATTCTATATTTTATATATAAATATATATATATATATATATATATATTTTTTTTTTTTTTGTCTTTTTCGTGACCGGTACTCAGCCAGTGAGTGCACTGGCCATTCCTTTTTTTTTTTTTTTTTTTTTTTTTTTTTTTAAATTTTATTTTGTCGATATACATTGTAGCTGATTAATGCTCCCCATCACCAAAACCTCCCTCCCTCCCCCCTCCCCTCCTCCCCCCCAACAATGTCCTTTCTGTTTGTTTGTTGTATCAACTTCAAATAATTGTGGTTGTTATATCTTCTTCCTCCCCGCCCCCCGGTTTGTGTGTGTATGTGTGTATGTGTGTGTGTGAATTTATATATTAATTTTTAGCTCCCTCCAATAAGTGAGAACATGTGGTATTTCTCTTTCTGTGCCTGACTTGTTTCACTTAATATAATTCTCTCAAGGTCCATCCATGTTGTTGCAAATGGCAGTATTTCATTCGTTTTTATAGCTGAGTAGTATTCCATTGTGTAGATGTACCACATTTTCCGTATCCACTCATCTGATGATGGGCATTTGGGCTGGTTCCAACTCTTGGCTATTGTAAAGAGTGCTGCGATGAACATTGGGGAACAGGTATACCTTCGACTTGATGATTTCCATTCCTCTGGGTATATTCCCAACAGTGGGATGGCTGGGTCGTATGGTAGATCTATTTGCAATTGTTTAAGGAACCTCCATACCATTTTCCATAGAGGCTGCACCATTTTGCAGTCCCACCAACAATGTATGAGAGTTCCTTTTTCTCCGCAGCCTCGCCAGCATTTATCGTTCATAGTCTTTTGGATTTTAGCCATCCTAACTGGGGTTAGATGGTATCTCAATGTGGTTTTGATTTGCATTTCCCGGATGCTGAGTGATGTTGAGCATTTTTTCATATGTCTGTTGGCCATTTGGATATCTTCCTTAGAGAAATGCCTACTTAGCTCTTTTGCCCATTTTTTAATTGGGTTGCTTGTTTTCTTCTTGTAAAGTTGTTTGAGTTCCTTATATATTCTGGATATTAATCCTTTGTCAGATGTATATTTTGCAAATATTTTCTCCCACTCTGTTGGTTGTCTTTTAACTCTTTTAATTGTTTCTTTTGCTGTGCAGAAGCTTTTTAGTTTGATATAATCCCATTTGTTTATTTTTCCTTTGGTTGCCCGTGCTTTTGGGGTCGTATTCATGAAGTCTGTGCCCAGTCCTATTTCCTGAAGTGTTTCCCCTATGTTTTCTTTAAGAAGTTTTATTGTCTCAGGGTGTATATTTAAATCCTTAATCCATTTTGAGTTGATTTTAGTATACGGTGAGAGGTATGGATCTAGTTTCATTCTCCTGCATATCGATATCCAGTTATCCCAGCACCACTTGCTGAAGAGGCAGTCCCTTCCCCAGTGAATAGGTTTGGTGCCTTTGTCAAAGATCAGATGGCAGTAAGTGTGTGGGTTGATTTCTGGATTCTCTATTCTATTCCATTGGTCAGTGTGTCTGTTTTTATGCCAGTACCATACTGTTTTGGTTATTATAGCTTTGTAGTATAGCTTAAAGTCAGGTAGTGTTATGCCTCCAGCTTTATTTTTTTTGCTGAGCATTGCTTTGGCTATTCGTGGTCTTTTATTGTTCCATATAAATGTCTGAATAGTTTTTTCCATTTCTGAGAAAAATGTCTTTGGAATTTTGATGGGGATTGCATTGAATTTGTATATCACTTTGGGTAGTATGGACATTTTCACTATGTTGATTCTTCCAATCCAAGAGCATGGAATATCTTTCCATCTTCTTGTATCCTCTCTAATTTCTCTCAGCAGTGGTTTGTAGTTCTCATTATAGAGATTTTTCACCTCCTTGGTTAACTCAATTCCTAAGTATTTTATTTTTTTGGTGGCTATTGTAAATGGGCAGGCTTTCTTGATTTCTCCTTCTGCATGTTCACTATTGGAGAAAAGAAATGCTACTGATTTTTGTGTGTTGATTTTGTATCCTGCTACTGTGCTGAAATCATTTATCAATTCCAACAGTTTTTTTGTAGAGGTTTTAGGCTGTTCGATATATAGGATCATGTCATCTGCAAACAGGGACAGTTTGACTTCATCTTTTCCAATCTGGATGCCCTTTATTTCCTTCTCTTCTCTGATTGCTCTGGCTAGTACTTCCAACACTATGTTGAATAGGAGTGGTGAGAGTGGGCATCCTTGTCTAGTGCCTGTTCTTAAAGGAAAAGCTTTCAGCTTTTCCCCATTCAGGATGATATTGGCAGTGGGTTTGGCATATATGGCTTTAATTATGTTGAGATACTTTCCCTCTATACCTAACTTATTGAGGGTCTTTGTCATGAATGAGTGCTGAACTTTATCAAATGCTTTTTCAGCATCTATAGAGATGATCATATGGTCCTTGTGTTTGAGTTTATTAATATGGTGTATCACATTTATTGATTTGCGTATGTTGAACCAACCTTGCATCCCTGGGATGAATCCCACTTGATCGTGATGAATAATTTTTCGTATGTGTTGCTGTATTCTGTTTGCTAGTATTTTAGTGAGGATTTTTGCATCTATATTCATCAAGGATATCGGCCTGTAGTTTTCTTTTTTGGTTATATCTTTACCTGGTTTTGGTATCAGGATGATGTTTGCTTCATAGAATGAGTTTGGGAGATTTGCGTCCGTTTCAATCTTTTGGAATAGTTTGTAAAGAATCGGTGTCAATTCCTCTTTGAATGTTTGGTAAAATTCTGCTGTGAATCCATCTGGTCCTGGGCTTTTCTTTGTTGGGAGCCTTCTGATAACAGCTTCAATCTCCTTTATTGTTATTGGTCTGTTCAGATTTTCTACGTCTTCACGGTTCAGTTTTGGGAGCTTGTGTGTGTCCAGAAATTTATCCATTTCCTCCAGATTTTCAAATTTGTTGGCGTACAGTTGTTTATAGTAGTCTCGAATGATTCCTTGTATTTCAGATGAATCAGTTGTAATATCGCCTTTTTCATTTCTAATTTTTGTTATTTGAGTCTTCTCTCTTCTTTTTTTTGTTAGCCATGCTAATGGTTTGTCAATTTTATTTATCTTTTCAAAAAACCAACTTTTTGATTCGTTGATCTTTTGAATTGTTTTTTGGTTTTCAATTTCATTCAGTTCTGCTCTGATCTTAATGATTTCTTTCCGTCTGCTAACTTTAGGATTGGATTGTTCTTGTTTTTCTAGTTCTTTAAGGTGAAGTGTTAGGTTGTTCACTTGCCATCTTTCCATTCTTCTGAAGTGAGCATTTAATGCAATAAATTTTCCCCTCAATACTGCTTTTGCAGTATCCCACAGGTTTTGGTATGATGTATCATTGTTTTCATTAGTTTCAATAAACTTTTTGATTTCCTGCTTGATTTCTTCTTGGACCCATATGTCATTAAGTAGAATGCTGTTTAATTTCCATGTGTTTGTATAGTTTCCAGAGTTTTGTTTGTTATTAATTTCTAGTTTTAATCCATTGTGGTCTGAGAAGATACATGGGATAATTCCAATTTTTTTGAATTTACTGAGACTTGATTTGTGACCTAATATGTGATCTATCCTGGAGAATGATCCATGTGCTGATGAGAAGAATGAATATTCTGAGGTTGTTGGGTGGAATGTTCTGTAGATATCTGCCAATTCCAATTGGTCTAGAGTCTTGTTTAGATCTTGTGTTTCTCTACTGATTCTTTGCCTAGATGATCTGTCTAATATTGACAGTGGAGTGTTCAGGTCCCCTGCTATTATGGTATTAGTGTCTATTTCCTTCTTTAGGTCTAATAGAGTTTGTTTTATAAATCTGGCTGCTCCAACATTGGGTGCGTACATATTTATGATTGTTATGTCTTCTTGATGGATCAGTCCTTTTATCATTAAGTAGTGTCCCTCATTGTCTCTTTTTATGGTTTTTAGTTTAAAGTCTATTTTGTCAGATATAAGAATAGCCACTCCAGCTCGTTTTTCTTTTCTGTTTGCATGGTAAATCTTTTTCCATCCTTTCACTCTTAGTCTGTGTGAATCTTTATGGGTGAGGTGGGTCTCTTGTAGGCAGCATATAGTTGGGTCCTGTTTTTTGATCCAGTCAGCCAGTCTGTGTCTTTTAATTGGGGAATTTAAGCCTTTAACATTAAGAGTTGTTATTGAAAGGTGTTGATTTATTCCTAGCATTTTATTGGTTGTTTGGTTGTCTTAGGTGTCTTTTGTTCCTTGCTTTCTGATTTACTGTTTGGTTTCTTTGTTTGTTGGTTCCTTAGGTTGTAGATAGTGTTTTTGTTAGCTTGTTTTCTCTTCATGAATGCCATTTTTATTGTACTAGCGGGTTTAGATTTTTCTTAGGTTTTTATGGCAGTGGTAGTTATTTTTCAGGAACCAAACCCAGTACTCCCATGAGGATTTCTTGTAAGGGTGGTCTTGTGGTAGTGAACTCCCGCAGTTTTTGTTTGTCTGAGAAATATACTATTTGCCCCTCATTTCGGAAGGATAGCCTTGCAGGGTAGAGTATTCTTGGCTGGCAATCTTTGTCTTTTAGTATTTTGAAAATATCATCCCATTCCTTTCTAGCTTTTAGGGTTTGTGATGAAAAGTCTGATGTTAACCTGATTGGGGCTCCCTTATAGGTGATTTGACGCTTCTCTCTTGCAGCTTTTAAGATTCTCTCTTTGTCTCTGAGTTTTGCCAATTTGACTATGACATGTCTTGGAGAAGGCCTTTTTGGGTTGAATACGTTTGGAGATCGTTGAGCTTCCTGGATCTGAAGATCTGTGATTTTTCCTATACCGGGGAAGTTTTCTGCCACTATTTTTTTGAATATGTTTTCAATGGAATCTCCATTTTCTTCCCCTTCTGGAATACCCATGACTCGGATATTTGAGCGCTTGAGGTTGTCTGATATCTCTCTCAGATTTTCTTCCATGTCCTTGATTCTTTTTTCTTTCTTTTTGTCTGCTTGTGTTATTTCAAACAGCCCATCTTCAAGTTCAGAGGTTCTCTCTTCAACTTCGACAAGCCTGCTGGTTAAACTCTCCATTGTGTTTTTTATTTCGCTGAATAACTTCTTCAGTTCAGCAAGTTCTGCTACATTTTTTTTCAGGACATTGATTTCCTTGTATATTTCCTCTTTCAGATCCTGTATACTTTTCCTCATTTCATCATGATGTCTAGCTGAGTTTTCTTGTATCTCATTCAGTTTCCTTAGAATTATCACTCGAAATTCCTTGTCAGTTATTTCAAGGGCTTCTTGTTCTATAGGATCTAGAGTATGAGATTTATTAACTTTTGGTGGTGTACTTTCTTGATTTTTTGTATTTCTGGTGTCTTTTTTTTGGTGTTTATTCATTGTTGCAGGGGGTTTCACAGTCCACCGGTTTAAGACTAATGACTAACTAGGATGTTGCTGTGGTTGCCAATTTGGTATGGCTCCCGCCGTGACTGCTCAGTTGGCCTCTAGTGTCTTGTGTGTGTGGTTGCCTCGGGTCTTGGGCTTCTCCGGGGATCCACCTTTCTGGTCAGCTTGTACTCTGCTGGGCTGGTGGATCACGTACCACAGGGTGTGTGATCTCTGTTGAGCTTTCACTTTCTGTACACGACTTCTCCCCTTTCCGTGTGCTCTGGCCCAGGCTGTTAGATCGTGCAGTGGCGACCCCACCGGGTGTGTGGTTTCTGTCGAGACTCCGCCTCCCTGGCCGCACGTCTCCCCCCTCTGTGAACACTGTGCTGGGCTGGGGCGTGTCTTCTGCACCCCTCGTCTATCAGCTGGGCCTTCAAGACCCTGCTCAGCACCGCCTCGCCCAGGAAGTCTACCAGGTTTCTGCTAGGCACAGACGACCGGTCTCTCTGGGTGCCTTTGTAGCACTGTGTAGATCTTTCTCGGGTCTTGTTCACCTTTGTATCCCCCCGGTATAAACCGAGTCTAGTGCCCGCCTGCAGCCTGCTCTCCGGCAGGTTCAAGCGGACCTGGGAACTCTCCTACCGCACTATTCCCAACCAGAAATTCGTTAGGCTTTTTTCCAAACTGGTGGTCGCAGAGATGGTATCTGCCTCCCAGTAACAGGAAGTTTACCGGGGCCGGAGTCCAGGGTGTGGTGGAGTGACAGTCGGCCCGCCCGTACTTCCTAGCCCTCCCAAAACTGGTCGGGACGCCCCACACCCCCAGTCCTGCCAGAGAACCGCGGAGGGAGTGGGAGAGGAGGTCGGCCCGCAGGGTCCGGAAAGCCCCGCGCCAGGCCAAGCAAATGGGCTCAGTGATGGCCGAGCAGGGCGGAGCTGCCCGCACCTGGGAAAATGGAGGCAGCACCGGGGTAGTGAGTGGCCTGGTGGTGCAGGCGGAAGCCGCGTGGGCATTCACCCCCCGAACCGAGCTGTGCCAGGGATCACTCACAGTGCTGTGCACTGGCCATTCCTATACAGGATCCGAACCCGCGGCGGGAGCGTCGCCGCGCTCCCAGCGCCGCACTCTCCCGAGTGCGCCACGGGCTCGGCCCTATAAATATATTTATAAATACAAATATATAAATACATTTATGTTTATATATTATACTGTATACACTTCAAGTATATAATACATTAATATTAACTATAGTCACCATGCTGTACATTAGGTTTCCAGAATTTATCTTATAACTGAAAGTTTGTACCCTTTAACCATCATCTCCCCATTTTCCACCCTCCGCTCCCAGCCCCTGGTAACCACTCTTCTAACCTCAGTTTCTATGACTTTGACTTTCTTAGATTACATAAATAAGTGAGATCACGTAGTGTTTGTCTGTGTGTGGATTATTTTACTTAGCATAATATCCTCTACATCCATCCGTATTGTCACAGATGGCAAAATTTCCTTCTTTTTTAAGGCTGAATAATATTTGTGTGTGTGTGTGTGTGTGTGTGTGTCACATTTTCTTTATCCATTCGTCATCAATGGACACTTAGGTTGATTCTGTATCTTGGCTATAGTGCTGCAATGGACATGGGAATGCAGATATCTCCATGAAGTGCTGATTTCATTTCCTATGGATACATAATCAGAAGTGGGATTGCTGGATATGTGGTAATGCTATTTTGAGTTTTTTCAGGAAGCTCCATACCATTTTCCATACTGCCTGTATTAATCTATATTCGCACCAACAGTGTACAAGGGTTCACTTTTCTCCACATCTTCACCAACACTAATCTTTCATCTTTTTGATAATGGCCTTTCCAACAGGTGTGAAGTGATATTTCACTGTGGTTTTAATTTGCATTTCCCTGATTAGTAATGTTGAACATTTTTTTCATATACCCATTGGCCATTTGTATGCCTCTTTTTGAGAAATGTCTATTCAGATTCTTTGCCCACTTTTAATTGGGTCATCTGGATTTTTACTATTGAGCTGTTTGTGTTCCTTATATATTTTTGGATATTACCCCTTCTCAGATGTATGGTTGGCAAATATATTCTCCCATTCCATAGGCTGGATCTTCACTCTGTTGATTGTTTCCTTTGCTGTGCAGACTTTTTAGTCTGATGTAATCCATTTTTCTATTTCTGCTTTTGTTGCTCTTGCTTATGGGATGATATCCAAGAAATCAATGGTAGACCAATGCCATGGAATGTTTCTTCTATGTTTTCTTCCAGTAGTTTTATAGTTTTGGATCTTACATTTAAGTCTTTAATCCATTTTGAGTTGATTTTTGCGCATGATTTAAGGATCAAATTTCTTTTTCTTTTTTTTGCATGTGGTTATCCAATTTTTCAAACACCGTTTATCGAAAAGTCTATTCTTTCCCCATTGTGTATCCTTGGCATCAGAATAATATTTTTAAATACATGAAACAAAACTCAGAGAGTGACAAAGGAAAGCAATTATATTGAAATGAATATTGAATTATAATTGTGAAAGAGTAATACATGTGCTTCTTTATTAATGCATATAATAAGATCCAGTGGCAGGTCTAATAACTATTGCAATTTCCCAGACATGATGAGTAAAAGGAGTATTTTAAGATTTTGAAACAGCAGTCACGTGGTGTGAAATGTCTGTGAATCTCATCAGTGATGAAATTACAGGTCCTGCTAACGCTGCTGTCATCTGTTGCCTTCATTTAATAACTGAAGAAAATTCTTGACATCAGCTAGAAGACAGTGAAAATAAAAACGTATTTTTCCCTATCCGAATTTATTCTTCCCTGAGTTTTGCAGCAAATACCCAGCCTGGGGCAGCAGGGTTTAGGAGACTGGAAAGAACGTGCACTTTGTTCTCAGCTGCAAACCACACAGCAACTTTAGATGTCAAAGAAGAATTCTACCATTTCGTTTTCCTTCTTGTAGTTCTCCTAGGAAACAAGTATTAAGTGACAAGATTTTCAGAAGAGGTAATTTTCTCCCAAGCTCTCTCTTTATTTACCTGAATGTTAAATTCAGAGATACTCTAGTCTCTCAAAAGAAACCCGTGGGTGGAACATATTTTAAAATGTCAAACCCAAAATGAATCTGAAGGGCACAGCCTGGAGAAGGCTCTGGGCTCACCAGCAGCAGCCTACCTGGGGCAGCTGACGCAAAGGACTTGACAGCCCTTCATTGTCATTATTTACATAACATTTTCAAGTTTTCAGAGTTGTGTGGCTGTCAGTGTGGAGGAGTTTTCAAGGCTCTTTTTTTTTTTTTTTTTTTCCTACTATCAAATTTATTCCTCCTCCTACTTCTACCAATTGCAGTCACCAAGCTCTCACCAGGTGCCCACGTAGCACTTCCCGCCTGGCAGGCTGGCCTCCCAACACCCAGCAGTGGAAGCCTGATGCTGGGCCCACCCTGCATCTCTGCCCTCTTCTCCTGCCTTCTGGCAACTGCCTTCCTCAACCTGGAATGACCTCCAACTCCCCACTACAGAGGTGGGCATGAGACCCTAGTAGGTCCAGGTTCTCCTTTTGGAATCATAAGCATCAAGAATCCTGTAATCCTGGGCTACCAGCAGCCATATCATTCCCTTTGGAGATATCCAGTTTGAGAACTAAGCTGTCACAGAGGAAGCAGTAGAACTAAAAGACACACAGAGACAGAATCCTGATAAAATCTGTGACCTGGGACACAGCTGTTCCTCACCTTGGAGGCTTAAGCCAATTTAAATTGAGTTTCTGCCACTTGCAAGTGAAGGAATCCTGACAGTATATTTTATAATAATTCTACCAGTGAGCAAATTCCATGTAAGTAGAATGCTGGGTCAGAATGGCAAAGTGCATCAGCACAGATAGGGTGACAGGCTCACAGCTTGGGGGGGGCGCTGCAGCTACACTTGTACCTTCCAGCAGTAGCAAACCTCATCTGTGCAGAGTGTCTACACATTCTCCCTCCTACTTTCCACCAAGTTGCATTCTCTCTGTGGGGCCGTGGGGGAGTGGGATTGTTTCTGCCCTGCTTCTGAACCTGCCCCGGGACCGCAGCAGGGACACCAAGTTTAAAGCCCAGCCTTGGCTATTGACCCTTCAGTCCTTTGCAGGCTCCTCCTGGGAGCAGATCCCGTGCCCAGGGGCTCTGAGCTTCTGTGCACAGGGGGCACCTTCCTCCCTGGTAGCTTCTGGGAAGGAGCTACCCCTCCCCTGGGGACGCGTCTCTTGAGCTTTCCCAAGGCTGGAGGGACTGAGCAAACACAGCCCATACTTGCCCAAAGATCCTCAGTAGCTTTATCCTCACACAGTGAAGAGAGAACAGGGGAAGTGGGTCCAGACTGTGATGCTCAGGCCCCGCAGAAGCCGCCAGCGATGCAGAAGCAGAGGTGCCTCCTTGAACAGGTGGGCCCTCTACGGTTCCACCCACACCAGCCTCGGATCCTCGACCTCCGCGGACACTCACTACTGTGACTTCATCATTAGTCTCTGGCATGGCCCATTTGGGGCAGGTTCATACTTAAATATTCATTCCTTTTCCCACTGCTGATGGAATCCCATGTGGGAATCATAAGGTTAGGATGGATGAAACCCGGTAGAAAAGAGTAATTGTAAAACTGATGCAAAAGGACAGTTCTGTCCTTATGCCCTTAAATATCTAATTTCAGGCATCAGACACCATCTTTAAGCTGAAATAAAACCTCTACCTAGCCTAACCACTGGATTTTCTGAATGGGATATGAAAACAAGGCAGCTCTTACCCCATCTATAAAATTTACAAAAAATAGTCTGGAAATAAGAGATAATTTTTCCCCTGGGCAAAATTAATGCTGAGCTATCTTAGTTAATTCTCTGAGGGAGACAAAGGGGTGCAGGGAACGGTGTTTGTGGAATCTGAGCCATGCAGGAGTACCCGGGACTCCCCAGGCAGGCTAGACCTTCCACCCAAATACCCTGATAGAAAAAGCCCCGTGAGAAGTTCCCAGGTGCAGTTTTCAAAGCAAAGCCCCCACCCAGTAAGTTCCAGAACCTAAGAGTGATGACACGAAATCTTGAAGGCTCTTCTGTATGTTGGCCTAAAACCCCAACTAAAAGCTTAGAAGCTCATCACCGAAGGCTGAGCCCCTAGGAGGAGCTGTGAGCTGTGGTATCTTCGTTGTCCTGAGGGATCCCACCTTCCACCCCTCCCTCCACTGCAGGGTAGCACAGGGAGCCTGTGCCTCCCTCGGCGGACACAAACAGGCTCACTCTCCTCCAAGGGCAGGCCTTCCCTGACCCATCCCAGAGGAGCTGCCTCTCTCAACCCCAAATTACTGCACCAGGAGGGAAGGCTACTGGCCGCTGCACACCCCTGTGTGTAGGGTGGGTTGATTCAGGAAAAACCTGGACCCATGGAGGAGGAACAGGACCCTGGGGAGCTGGGAAGACCATGGAGATAAGAGAGGGAGTCGCCATGGCAACCTGTTCTCCAACCCTCTCCTCTTCACCTTTGCCTGGTGCAGACCTTTTCCTCTAGAACGTGTGGCCTGAGGCCCACCCACATGCTGTGATGTGCTCCCAGCAGTGCTGTCTGCCCCTTAGCAAAGAGCTAAGTGACCGACATAAGCATTTGGTGCATGGTTCTTGTCTCAGCATGTTTTCTGCTGCTATAACAGAATACCACAGGGTGGGTAATTTATAAACAAAATAAATTTATTTCTCACAATTCTGAAGGTTGGGAAGTCCAGGAGCATGGCTCTGGCATCTGGCAAGGGTCATCCCATGGCACAAGGGTGGATAGCAGAAGAGGGCACACACAGAGAGAGCAAGAGAGGACTGCTTTTATAACAGCCTGCTCCCAAGATAACAATCCACTCCCACAATAACAACCTTAACCCATCCGTGGAGATGGACTTTCCAGGATCTAATCAATTCTTAAAGGCGCCATCTCCCGGTGCCATCACCGTGGCAATTAATTTTCAACATGAGCTTTGGAGAGAACGTTCAAATCATAGCAGTGTTTGTACTGGGTTTAGTAGTATCTCCCCAAAATTCACGTCCTTCCCAGAACCCCAGAATGTGACCTTATTTGGAAATAGAGTCTTTGAAGATGTAATTAGTTAGGATAATGTCATACTGGGTTAGGGTTGGCCTTAAATCCAATGTCGGTGTCCCTAAAAAGAGAGAAAACAGACAGAGGAAGATACACTGGAAGAAGCAATGAAAAGACAGAGGCATAGACTGGAGCAGTGCAGCTACCAGCCATGGAATGCCGTGGACTGGCAGCAAGCACCAGAAGCTAGGAGAGGGGCCTGCATGGATTCTCCCTGAGAGCTTCTAGAAGGCGCCAATCCCTGCAACTCCTTGATTTTAGACTCCGGATATTCAAAACAATAAAAGAATACATTTCTACTGTTTTAAGTCATCCAGTGTGTGGTACTTTTATTAAGGCAGCTGCGAGAACCTAATCCAGTGCCACACAGACACTTCAAAATGCAGCGCTGCAAAACCTCAGAGCTGGAATCCAGCTAGCCTAAACTGTGACTCAAAGAAAACTTGACATATATCTGATACTCATTGTCCATACTTTTAAGGAGACAGAGCTAATAAGAAAACAACACAGGAAAATTAAACCCCTCCTGTTAAATGTTTGTTTTACCTCTACCCCTCTAGGGAATGCCCTGGTATGCCACAGGTGCATTATGAACTTGACAGTGGAGTTGAGCTCACTGTCTGAACTGGGTGGAAAACTGCAAGGTGTGAAAGGAAACCAGTTGTTTGGTTTGCTCTGCTGCCTCAGCAGGGAGGCTCAGCCCTGCCACAGGACGGGCGGGAGGAAAGGTGGGGATGCAGACCCCTCACTCCTACAACCACCATTCCATTCTCATAAAGGTCTCCTTGCGGAGTGCTCACAGGAGGGTTGGAGATTCTGAGACTGACCTCACTTCTGTGGGGCTCCTCTCCTCTCTTCTCTCCACAGTGAGTGCAGAGACGGCTTTAAGTCAAGCCCACCTGGGAAAGGCATTTATGGACCTAGCAAACCCTGAACTGTGCTAACTGAGCACTTTGGGGTGGGCAGTGTTACAGTGTGTGGTGATGGGGGAACAGGCACATTTCTCGTTTGGCTCCAGCACTCCACAACTGTATGATCCATCTAGACCCAGAATCCCAGCACACATGAAACAGAAAGTTATTGGGTGCTGTGCCTGGATTGTCTGGGAGCTGCAGAGGATCCAAATCACCTAGTAGAAAACATTCACTTCGCCTTGGAGACTGGGAGGGCAGCTGCATTACTTTGCTCGTTCACATCTGTGACTGCCCGTGCCAGCACCCTAGGCTCATGGGGGTGGGGGCATATTCCTGTCTGAGCCGTGATGGGCTGATCCCAGTCAGTATTTGCTCTGTAAGGTCAGGTGTGGGCTCATTAAGAAATGACTTCGTCCTTGTGCTGTTACCTCCTAGATGATCATGGGACACGTTGACCCTGTGGAGGGCACGTCCTCCTGCCACATCCACTGCTGAATGAACAGGGAAGGTTCTCACTGCACCCTGGATGCAGGGGTTGGTGCAGGGAGTGGCATTAGTCTGGGTTGTTGGTCCTCTCAGTAGACGTCCTGTCAAACATACACCCATCAGAGATCGTGAACAAGGAAATCAGTTAGTCTTCTTGGCTTTGACATGGAATCGGTTATTATGGAGAACTTTATTACAAAAACAAAATTAAACTCTCAAGTTTTAATTCTTCTTAGGTCAAAACTTAAAAGGTTTTGCAGTTTGTGTGTTAGTTAAAACATCACTCTGTATTATCCACTGCTGGCATAAGGTTCAAGTCCAAAAGGATCCACAGTCTTCTCTTTAATATTTTCCTTGTTTACTAAGGTATAACATTCTACCTTCTACTGTAGGTGCTCAAATCTTAGGTGTATATTCAATGACCTTATGTCAACAACCATGTAACCGCTTCCCACAGCAAGATCTAGCACATCCCCAGGCCCTAGCAGGCTCCCTGGTGTCCCTTTCCCGTCAGTATGAGTCCCCCAATCCTACAGATACCTGCGATTCTGACTTCTAGCACCACATGCTAACGAACTTCACATAGGTAGAATTGAACGATGGGGACTTTTGGGGATCTGCTTTCTTTTGCTTGTCATCATGTCTGTGAAATATGCTTGCAGGGAGAAATAGTTTATTTTTTCAATTGCTATATGCTAGTCCATCATGTCTATATACCACAATTTATGTTGACGGACATTTGGGTTGTTTTACGTTTGGAGCTGTTATGAATAAAGGTGCTAGAACCATTCTCTTACGTGTCTCTTGATGGCCACAGCTCTCATTTCCTTTGTGTATACACCCAGGAATTGCTGAGCCAGGGAGATATGTATGGTTAGCTGTAGTAGGTACTGCCAAACCTATTTCCAAAGCTGAACTTCAACCATCAGTGTATGAGCTGCTGCTGTTCCCCATTTCTGTCAACACTTGTCATTGTCAGTCTTTTTAGTTTTAGCCATTGCGATGGGTCATAATGGTATCTTACTATGGGTTTAATTTGCATTTTCCTGTTGGCTAATAATGTTGGGCACCTTTTCATATGCTTATTGCCACCTTGGATTTCCTCTATTACAGGGGTCTGCAAATTTTTCTGTAAAGGCCCTGATTGTAAATATCTCTGGCTTTGAAGACCATATGGTCTTTTTCCAATTACTCAACTGCACTGTTGTAGAGCAAAAGCAGCCATAGAAAATATGTGAATGAATGGGTGTGGCTGTGTGCTGATAAAAGTTATTTATCAAAGCAGGCTGGGGAACACAGATTTGGTCTTGAGGACCTTAATTATCAGATTCCTGCTCTACTGTAAAATGGCTGCTCAAGACTTTTGTCCATTTTTAAATTAGTTTTTTTGTCTTTTTCTTATTGATTTGTACATGTTCTCTATGAGTTCTGAATCCCAGTTTTGTATTCTTAATCATTTATCATATTCTAGAACTTAAAATAAATTATGATTATTATATTGGGCCATTACTATAGATTTGCCTTTGATGTTTCTATCACAAGGGCCATAAGAGATGTTGTCACAGGGATCTTCCTTCTGAAACTTGGACCCAGGAGAGCTGTCTACTGCCATGTTCACGCTGGACCGCTGTGCTCCTCCTCGTACCCCTTGGTGAGCCTTGCTGTGCCCAGGACAGGTGGGGTGAAAATGGCCCTGGCTTGTTAGAATGGACGGTTTTCAAAAGGAATATAGATTTAATGTGACAATTAGTGTATATACCATAAGGAATTTTTTAATTGAAGGAAGTTTTCATCCTTCACATCAAAGATGGTCAGAACTGAGGGAGCTGATAAGGGCTTCTTTTCCGTTATTAGCCAAATGCTTTTTACGTTGGGCATGAGCTGACGGTGGGATTGAGGGGAATGTGCCTAAATGTTTTGTCACTTCACTAGCAAAATGATTATCGTCTCTGCATTGCAAAACCCTCTTCCACATGTGAGCTCCCTGAGGGAGCAATGGCCATTACCTGTGGGTGTCAGGAGCCATGGCGATCTCTCTGCCTGTGTTATCTCATTTGAGCAAACATTATCATCTCTTTTTGCAGCAAAGAAACTGAGGCTCAGGGTTGTTAAATGAATCGATTGAGATCAGAGATTAAATAACTGACCGAGCCAGAAATGCTTTGTTCCGAAGCCCTTGCTCTTCCCCCTGGGCTTTCCCTTCATGTGAAGATGTGGTTGCAAGGGCTGTTACTGGAAACCCGGTCGAGTCCCCTCACACACTGGATGGATCTCGAGGTCTAGAGGGAGGCAAAGGACTCATCACTCAGGGCTCCCCAACAAGAGAAAGAGCCCAAATCTCCAGAGTCCAAAGTCCTCCTCACCTCTTCTTTTCTTTATTTAAATAATTTTGGCTTTACTAGGTCAGCTGCAATGTAAGCTGGTTAAGAACAGCGGTTCATTTCATCCTTGTTTTCCGCTGTGCCTGGTGTCTGTAACAGCACCGAGCCCTTGCGATGCTCCATTTGTGCAGCAAATGCATCATAAGAAACAGTAGCAAGTGGTTCGATCTCGTCCTACGGAGGGTTTTGTGCTCTTCCTGCCTGTTGCTGCCTCTCACATCCCCGTTCTGGACAGAGAGCATCTTGAGTGCCCAAACATCAGCCAAGACCCAAGGCCAGAAGGGAATTCATATGTCAGGCCTCTTTTCCTTCTACATTAATAAAATTAGTAAGCATGTAATAGTGTGTTTCCTTTACAGATACTCTAATCACACAGAGATAAATCAAAATATGGGAAATTATGCTTGTTTCATTCAACGTGGTTTTAGAATGCCAGTTATCCTTACTTTCAATTTAATCTGTTTCCAAATACACAGTTCCTTAGAAATGGAGAAAAGCTGTTCTTAGCCCCTAAATGTGGGATTTATCAACTCTTGTATTGTTTATTCTTGTGCAATTGGCTACACCATTTCTGAAAAAAAGCAGTTTCAGGACTGATAAATCTATTTGTGTCATTTTCCTAGCAGCATCTTGCTTCTTTATGCAATCTCTCATTTCATACTTAGCTTAGTTTATGAGAAGTTTGGGTAAACAGAGTTCTTATGAGTAATTAGTATCCAGTTAGGCCAAGGTTTCATGTCTGTGTAAGTCAAGCCTCTTTTTCAAACCTCTGGGAAGAATTAAGTAGGTCAGGCCTCTGTTTACAAAGCAAGGCCCAACGCTGACTGCCCTGGTCATTTTACAAGTTATCCCTAGTGGCTGGACATGTAGATAAACCTACTCAATATTTTTTCTTGGCCCCTGCTGCTAATGAAAGGGCCAAGACAGACCTCCCAGTGATCCAGGTCCTTCTTCTCTTGTTTGTCCTGTGGGAGGTTCCACAGTCCACCAAGATTACTGCAAAGCTTCATCCCGATACATAAGGAAGATCACAACACTGTCCTCTGAGCAAAAGTGTCCTGACACTGTCCTTATGTCCTCAGCCCTGTTTCAGATGATTAATCTGGAGTGAGAGCCTCTCTACTGAGAAGCATTTGTGCCTGATTTATTTTTCCCAACTTTTTATTACAAAACCTCAAATATACAGAAAAAGCAAAGAAGAATACAATGGACATTTGCATACTGACTAAGATTCAACAGTTGTTCACATTTCGCTGAACCATTTGAAAGTGAGTTGTACTTTATTTCTGCACATAGCTCCTAAGAATAAAGACATTCTCTAATACAAACAACATAACATTGTAACAAAGAATTTATTTCATTTAAGTTATCAAAACAATTGGAATACAAGTGGTCATAATATTTTCTTATTATCCTTTTAAAGGCTGTAGAATCTGTAGTAATGCATATCTTTCATTCCTAACGTGGTAATTTGTGTCTTCCCTCTTTTTTTCTGGCCAAGTCTAGAGGTTTATCAATTTCATTGAATTTTTATTCCCAAAGGGCCAGCTAGCAGGTTTCATTCATGTTACTGTTTTCTTCTTTTCAGTTTTTTTATGTCATTGATGTCTACCTTTATGTTTATTATTTCTTTCTTCCTAATTTCAGATTAAATTTACTTTTTTTTCTTAAGGCAGAAGTTTAGATCTTTTTTCAGCTGTATCTTACAAATTTCAACATGTTGTGGTTTTATTCTTATTTAGTTGAAAATGTTTTTAATCCCCCTGTGATTTCTTTTTTGACCCATAGGTTATTTAGAAGTATGTTGTTTAATTTCCAAATATTTGGGTATTTTTCCAGATTCTTCTGTTGCTGACTTCTTAAATTTTGTTGTGGGCAGAACGTAAACTTTGTATGATTTCAATCCTTTTAAATGTGTTGAGGCTTGTTCTTACACCTAGCACATGGTCTATCTAAGTGAAGGATCATGTGGACTTGAAAAGAATGGATATTCTGTTGCTGTTGTATACACATAATTATATCAATTAGTTAAGTTGGTAAATAGAGTTATTCACACTTTTTATATCTTTACTGAGTTTCTGTTTACTTGTTCTATAAATTATTAGAAAAGGAGAGCTGAAATTTCCAAGTGTAATTGTGGATTTGCCTATTCTTCTTTTGGGACCATCAGTTTTTATTTCATTTATTGTCCATATACACATCTAGGACTGCTGTGTCTTTGTGATGAAACGACCCTGTCTCAATATGAAATGTCCCTCTTCATCCCTGCTAATGATTCTTTTCCTGAAGTTTATTTTCTCTGATGTTAATATGGACAGTCTTGCTTCATTTTGATTACTGTCTGCATGTTATATCTGCTTCCATCCTTTCTTTTACCTGTTTTCACCATCACATTTCAAGTGTATTTCTTGCGGATCACACACAATTTTGTCTTTTTTTTTCTCTTACAAGCTCTGTGTTTTAATTGGAGTGTACACTATTACATGTTATATAATTATCATATGGTTAAGTTTAAATCTACCATCTTATTTTTTTCTACTTGTTCCATCCCCACTTTATTTATTTTTTCCTCAATTCCAACTTTTTTTGGATTAGATGTATATATATTTTTACTATTCTATTTATATGCACTATTGACTAATAAGCTATACTATTTTATTATTTTTTAAATGGTTATTCTAAGATTTACAATATTTAACTTATCACAGTCCATATAGAAATAATATTATGGCACTTCATGTATAATGTAGAATTCTTAGAATGCTACACTTCTATTTATGCCTTCTATTCTTTTTGCTAATATTGTCATATATTTTATTTCTCATATAATTTTAACTGAAAAACATTTTTGCTATTTTTGCCTTAATTATTCAATTATCATTGAAATAAATTTTTAAAAGAGGCAATATTTTTATATTTACCAATTTCAGCACCCTCTAGTCTTTTGTATGGATCCAAGTTTCCACATAATCCTAAATTTTATATTCCTGTGTTTTAAAGGACTTGATTTAAACTTATTACAGTGGAGATCTCCCGGAAGTGAATTTTTGCAGCTTGCGTTTGTCTGGAAAATATTTTATTTTACTTCCATTTTCAAATAATTATTTTCCATAAATATACAACTTTAGGTTAATATCACATTTATTAGCTATCTATCATCACTCTCTAAAAATATCTTTTTTTGTCTTCTGGTCTGCATAGCTTCTGACAAGAAGTCTGCAGTTATTCTTAATTTGTTCCTTTGTATGTATGTCTCTTTTCTCTCTGCTTTTAAGAATTTTTCTAGCACTGTTTTTTAGCTATTTTATTATGATGTCTCATCATGTAGTGTGTGTTATGTGTATGTGTATGTTTATTTTACTTCAAGTTTGTTGAGCTTCTTGGACCTCTGGCTATATAACTTTTATAAATTTGGCAAAATTTCAGACATTATTTATTCAAATACTTTTTTCTCTCCTCTCTTTCAGGGATTCCAATTACGATTATGTTAGAGGACTTCACATTTTTCTACAGATCACTGAATCACAATCCATTTTTTCTCAATCTTCTTTCTCTTTATGCTTCATTTTAGATAAATGCTATTGCTCTATCTAGAAGTTCATTGATATGTTCTTCTTCATTATCTAATCTATATTATTTCTTCCACTACATTTTTTGTTTCAGCTGTTGTATTGTTCATTACTTGAAGTTCCATTTGGTTCTTTTAAATTTATTCTATGAAGATATTCAAAAAGTTCGTGGAAAGATTTGTATTATCTTTTAATGCCATTTGTCCACAGACTTTTTGAAACACCCTAGTATTTCTCTCCTCCCTATGTTTTTCATTTTCTTTTTAATATTTAAATATAGTTATAATATCTATCATAATGTCCTTGTCTGCTAAGTCTATCATCTCTGTCATTTCTGATTTGCTTCTGATTGATATTTCTCCTAGTTATTGGACTTTTTTTTTTTTTTTTGGCTTGTAATTTTTGGCAGGATACTGTAAAAGGTAAGTTTTAAAGTCTGGATTTTGTTGTTTTCTTTTATAGAGTGGTGAGCTTTGTTTTGGAAGGCAGCTAAGTTACCTAAAGATGAGATTGACCTCCGTGAAGGCTGTTTTTAAGCTTTCCTAGGGCAGGTCTAGAGTAACTCCATTCCACCAATAGTTCAGTCCTAACAATATGGCATGACTGCTCTGGGGTATTCAGTGACTGCTCCAGGTTGTTAATGAGGACTCTCCACTCTGACTAGTCCAAATTTAAACATGTCCCTTCCTGTGTGACCTAGTAGTCCCCAGACACTCTGCCCATCTTTGTTGAGGTTTACTCTACACAGGCACAAGGAGACCCTATGCAAATTTCTGCAGCTGTTTTTCTGGCAGCTCCCTCCTCTTTGGTAATCTGCCCTACAGCTTGTTGCAGCCTCAGCCTCCCCAAACCTGGATCTCCATCCCTTCCACTCTCTAAGGCCACCAGGTTCTGCTGGAGTTGCTGCTTCTACATCCATGGTCTGAAAAATGCCTCCGGGCAGAAAGTTGGGGCAATCACAGGGCTTATCTCTTTCGTATGTCTATTATTAGGCATCACATTGCTACCTATTGTCTAATGTCTGGAAACAGTTGTCTAATACTTTGTCCAGTTTTCAAGTTGTTTACAATGACAGGGGAAGTCTGGGCCTCATTATTCCCTCATGGCCAGAGGTGACGTGCTCATTATTTTTTAGACTTCCTCAGTTTCAATTGTTACTTCCCCCTTGTCATTTATTTGTATTTGTGTTTTCTTCCTTCTTTTTCTTAAATAGGCTTCTCTGCTTTGTTGTTTTTCAACTAGATATGAATTATTATATCCATTGTTTTTTAAACTTCTAACTCATTAATTGTTGCCTTTATTTATATTCTCTCCTTTCTTCTGCTTTGTTTCAGTATTTTCTTTAAAAACTTTTGAATTTGGAACTTCAATTTTTTACTGTCTGTTTCTTAACTTTTTAAATTTTTACTGAAGTTATAACTATACCTCATGTAATGAGCATATCATGAATAAATCTTTAAGTGAACAGTGCTTTTTGTGAAATTCAAATAATATTCTCATGCATTACTTTTTTAAATTACAGCTTTATTGAGATATAATTTCCATACCACGAAATTTGCCTTTTTAAAGTGTACAAATCTGTGCTTTTTAGTATACTCACAGAGTTGTGCAATTCAGCATTCTTTCATTTTAGAACATTTTTATCACCCCAAAAAGAAAAACTGCACCCATTAGCAATCTCTCCACCTCTATCCTCTAAGTCCCTGGCAACCACTAATTTCTCTCTTGATGGACTTGCCTATTATGGACATATAATATAAATGAAATCATACAATATGTGGTATTTTGTGACTGGTTCCTTTCACTTAACACACTGTTTTCAAGATTTATCCATGTTCAGCATGTATCAGTACTTTATTTCTTTTTACAGTGAATGGTATGCCACATTTTGTTTATCCATTCATCAGCTGGTGCATATTTGGGCTTTTCCACTCTTTGGCAATTATAAATAATGCTGCTATAAACATTTGTGTACATTTTTTTGTGTGTGCAGGCATATGTTTTCAATACTCATGGAGTGGAATTTATGGGTAATACAGTATCTTTATGTTTAACTTTTTGAAAAACTGCCAAACCATTTTCTAAAGCAGTTGTATTATTTTAAATTCCCACCAGCAATGAACGATGGTTCCAGTTTCTCTCCACCCTTGCCAACACCTGTTATTGTCTCATTTTTTGTTTTTTTTGTTTTTTACTTTAGCCATCCTAGTGGGTGTGAGTGTATCACACACTGGTTTTATTTTGCATTTTTGAAAGAAGAATGACATTGAGCACCTTTTCATGTGCTTATTGACCATTTACGTATCTCATATTTTGTCTTACACTTTTGGCTCTTACACTTAGGCTTATTTGGACTTAATTTTTGTGTGTGTTGTAAGTTAAGGTTCCAGCTTTATTCTTTTGCATGTAGATATCCAGTTGTTCTAGAACCATTTGTGAAAAGCCATGCATCATTTTTGTCAAGGAAAAGAAACACTCTTTTAATATATAAACAAATGACTTTGTAGTTTTATAAAATCATAGGACATTACCTCTAGAATTCTGCTTAGAAGTGACTTGGACCAAGTGCCTTCAAACAGGTCAATTGGTTTGTCCAAAACTATCTCTGCATTAATTCTGTTCCAAGCTCATGCACCAGGATCTATACCAGCCCAGAAATTGTGTAGCAGGTCCTGTACCGTGTCGGTAGTCAGAATTTCTCTCTTCTTTTTCTCCTCACATATTTGCCAGAGACTAAAACTCTCAAAACACTGGTGGGTGTGGGGGACTGCAGTGTGAAGGGTTTGTGGAGAGATTGTTGGTGACATGTTTCATTTGAGAAAATAAATTTCTGTGGGAGGGAGATGCAGGCAGGAGGAGCTTTAGAGTATGCAAGAAGGGATTGGGACTTTTTAAAAAAATATATTCTTCTTTGGTACAGAGTTCCAAAAAATCAGTGGTTTGATGGAAGACGCACTCTTGCACAGTGAAGCCCCCATGGATGAAGGTCTTCTAGACCTGGGGTTGTGGGTGGGGATGTTCCACCCAGAACTAAACTTGTTTAACGCAGCAAATTTTTCATTGGCTCACTCAACTCCCATTTCTAATTTTTTTTTAGTGAGGCTTCCAGTACAACAGATACTAGAAAACTAAAAAAACCACCTGCACAAGCCAGGATTTGGGGTGTGGATTAGATTCTGCCAAGCAGATGCCCACGTGAGATGAGAAGGATGTAATAATGTGAGGCGGTGGCCGTGCTTAGGGGATTGGAAGCCTTTGCAAGAAAGATGGTAGTCATGCTGGCTCCTGGGTCAGTTGGGCAGTTTCTGAAGTCTTGTTCCCTGAAGCTTAGGTCCTGAGCAGTAGGTGATAGCAACGCCAGTGTTTTTCCAGTAGAATGGTTCCAGGGATGGTTGGGCACCCACTTGATTGTTGTTGTTTCTAATCTTGTAGCAATCAAATCTTGTTCTCTGCACCTCGCTGAGGTTCTGTCAGATTTATCACACCATCTGATAAATCACTTTATTCTTAAAGTAACTAGAGTGCATTCTGTTGTCTGCCACCATGGCCCATAACCAGTAGTCTCACCAATGACAACAGGGCAGTTAGATTTTTCTGTAGGCTGTCCTCAAGTCCACATAGATGTTTCTTCTTATGAAAGTAAATCTAAAAGGAAAAAAATCAGTATGCTGCCAATTGGAATAAAAAATTCAAAAAAGTTGAAAGAAATGACTCAGAGGAGGGTGAAGGGACTTCTGAAAATGATTTACTACACAAACTGGAAATAAATTATTGTGGAAACAATTTGCCATTCCTAATGGAATATATGAAGACAGCATCTCTACAAAACAAGATCAGAAAATCAAAATCTAAAAACAGGCTGTGATAAAAGAGAAAATATGATGAGCATTAAAAACAGAAAGACAGCAGGTCGTGTGCTATACAGAGAGCAAATTTTTCACTAATAACATGAGAGTCTCTACCCAGTAAGTGAGGGTTGATAGTACTTTTAGTATGTGAGAGCTTTAAGGAACTGAAACAAGTGAAAATGGCTAGGAGCTCTCTCAGGGGTTTTGATGTGGTAGACTCTGGCCCGGGAAGATCTACAGATGGTGGCATCTCCTGGGAGCACCCACAGGAAGTTGTGTCTGACCTCTGCTTCCACAGAGGTCCAGAAGAGACCAAAGGAAGAACAGTGGCTGCTGAAAAGGCCATGACCAAGGAAGAATGTCAGAGTGAATGGACTGCTCCGGCTCCTGCGTTTATGCTCACTTAAGCTGACGTTGCAGACTGCAGCGGGTGCAAGGGCTATCTGGTCTACACAGCAGGCCTCTACTCACGACCAGAGCGCCCAGCCTGCCACTGACGAGCATCCCACAGCCCAGGCCACTGAATGGGTTGGAATAACGACCGAGAGGTCCCAACTGATCTTCCACAGAAAACAGAAATAAGAGTAATGGAAAATTACATCACTTAAAAAAAATAACAACACAGTAAAACAGTAAAATAAACCAAGACCACAAAGTGAAGAGATAAACAGGCTTGGTGAGATGAGAAAGGATTTTAAGGAAACTAAAATTGCAATAAGATAAATGTTTTGGCGGAGGCAGAGAGAACAATGTCAGATTTTATGTAATGCAATGTTTGGTTCTCTAAAAAATGTACTAGATAAACTCTAGGCAAATATAATCAGAAAAACAGGAAAAAAATGAATAACTATAGAAATAGGAAAGAGATAAAATAGATAAACTTCTGGCAAATACAATCAAGACAAAATGGGCAAATAAAAAATTAGAAAAGAGAAATATCAAGAGAAAAAAGAGTTGGAAGGGGAAACTTATAATAATAAAAATGCAGGAGACACAGCAACTGATTTGCTAACGTATGGACTCAAACAAATCATATAAAAGTAGAAGGCAATTGTGGAAATATGAACATTGAATGGATATTTGGCTATTTTAAGAAATTTTTGTTAACATGTTAGTAGGTATTCATAATTTCATTGTTTTTGGAGTCCCTGTGTTGTAGGGGTATATGCTGAAATATTTATAGATGAAATTATGATGAGGGGGTTTTTCAAAGTGGAGAGGAAGTGGCGGAGAGTGAGGAAGTGGATGGGGAGTTGGATAGAACAAGGTTGTTCGTGAGCTGATTGGTATTAAAGCTAAAGGATGAGACAATAGTACATTGTACTATTCTCTATAATTTTGTATAATAAAATGTTTTAAAAATTAAATTGAGGTGAGAACAAAAGTGATAGATTATAATATTGTACTCTATGCAAAATATAATTGAAACTCTTACAATAAAGGACACTTTCCTGGGTATATTACCAAAATTGACATAAGAAGAAATTTAAATTGTAAATATATTACGAACCATCAAAGAAATTTAAAATATAATTAACATATCTCAAATGGTTCTTTCAAACTTTTAAGGAATTAGGTTATATCAACTCTTTCAGAGACTAAAAAACAGTGGAAAGCTACACAGTCTACTTCATGAAGCTAGGTTAATCCTGACTTCAGCACCCAACGAAGATAATGCAAAAGAAGAAAACTATAAACCAGCCTCACTTAGAGATAATTTGAAAATCCTAAATAAAGTAACTGCAAAAGAAATAGTATCTTGAAAGAATTTTCTTTTCTTTTTTTTTCACCTCTTCCCATTAAAAAAATTTTCTAGCATAATCAAGGAAAGCTCATCTTATCTTGGAACTGCAAAAGGATTCAATATTAGAAAATCCAGCATTGTAACACCTTATGTCAGTAGTCCCCACTTTTAATAGTGGCTTAAAGGGCATTAAATAACACCTAAAACACATTCCCACATTTAAAAAAGTCCTTAGGGAAAATTAGAACTAAAAAATACTTCTTTCATCTCATAATTAGATAAGCAAATGGCCAGCATTCTACTTAATGGTGAAACATCGAAAGTATTCTTGTTAAAGTCAGACATAAGGCAGATGTGTCTACTACAAGCTTTACTACCTCACATGGTTTAAGAAGATCTGAGTCACGTAATAAGATCTGAAATAGAAATACAAGCAATAACCATTGGAAACAAGAAGATAAAAAGTTCATTATATACTAACAATATGATTAGATAAACTAAACACCCAAGAGAATCAACTCTAAACACCTGGAATTTAAAAGAAAGCTTAGTAAAGAGGTCATATTTAAAGCATAATAAATGTATAGCAGTCACTAGCTTTTCCACACACCAACATGAAGCAAATGGAAAATATACTCTCATTGGTAGAAAAGATTTCACTCTTATTAGGAACTTGAAAAAAAAAACAATAAAACTTGACCGAGACACAACACAAACACAATGGGCAAACAATATGTAATAAAAAGTTACACAGCTATTAAAAATCTGTAATTAGTTGTAAAAATCATTCTGGGAAAAAAATGAAACAAAATAAACAAAACCCAGAATCCAGTATTATTTTTTTGGTAAAATTTTTTTTGCAAAACAGTATGATTATTTTTGTAAAATAGAGATTATATATAATCCCAAAAAATAAAAATAAAAAAGATTGCAAATAAACCTAAGAGATTTTAGTAGGTTTAATAGTAATTATTTTATGTGATTGAGTTTCAGTTTATTTTTTATTTTTTCTATGCTTTTGTGCTATATTTTATACAACAATTTTTATGCTATATTTTCTTTTGAGATCAGAAACAAATATTTTAATATGCTAAATTGACTTGAGTTTAAAACCAATCAATTGAAAAATAATCAATTCACTGGCTACATATAATTTTCAAGATTCAAGGTTATGATTCTTTGAATCAACCCGGGGACTAGAGCTCTTCTAAAACATGGGGTAACACACAGGAGCAGAGTCTGGAGCAAAGTGCATACGGATGAGAGTGGAATATTTCTCTGGCTTTTCCAAGCTAGCTAGTCTGCCTAAAGCCTAATTTAAGAAGATGAGGATGATATCACTGCAGGTGTTCTTTCAAAGGAGAACATAAATTTATAATGCGTCTGGCAGACAACACTGGAAGGGAGACAAGGTTCAAAAAGCTTCAGATACTCTCGTTGTCAATGCTCACCATCTTTATCTTCAAATAAAAGTATTTATATTTCTTCTTTCTGCCTCTTGGGCTCTGATTCTTGGTTAACAAATGTCTCATAAACTTCAGAAGAGGAGAGAAAATAAGGTGATAGTACAGAATGTTCTATTTTTGAAGACTATAAATATTTTAACTTCTAGAAGAGACCACCTATCATGAAAACTTCAGATCTTCCTAAGCATTATCAAAATTGACTATAAAGTTTATTATAGTTTCCAACCTTGAGTAGTATATGCCAGATTGGCTTAACACATTTGGAAATGAATACCCTGAATGTTAGCAAAAGGTCAACATACGGGAGGAGAGTAATGTCAAACACAAACACTGAAAAGTAAGAGACTCTGCCAATTAAAAAGTGAAACACCTAAACTTGACTGCATTATTTTAATAAAATCTACAGGCTGTGCCACTGCACTCAGCAGACAGAGCTACTACATTGTGCTGATAGTCCCATAAGTACTTATTAAGTATCTGCTATTCATAAAAAATCATGGTGGGCACTGGGGAAAGAACTGATTAAACTATTTCAAGGAATTTAGAGGGTAACCATGGGAAAAGACAAGTACAAAAATAAATAGTAGAACTCTTGCATATTAACATGAAACCCCAGATAACCTAGTTTTAAACATGGGCAAAAGATTTCAACACTTCACAAAAGAAGATATATGAATGGTCAATCTGCACATGACAAGTTGCTCAATGTTATTAGTCAGCAGAGAAATGGTAATTAAAACTACATCAAGATGCCATTTCATACCCACTAGGGCAGCTAAAATAAAAACGATTGACAACGCTGAATGTTGGCCAGCATTTAGAGCAACTGGAACTATTGGATGTTACAAGGGGAGAGTGAAATGGGACAACCATGTTGGAGATCTGCTTGGCAGTCCCTTTAAAGCTAAATATGCATCTACTTTATGACCCAGCAATTCCACTTCTAGGTACTTACTCAAGAGAAATGAAACATATGTCTACAGAAAGGGAGAATGTTACAATAGCCAGGGCAGAAAAGTGTCCATCAACAGGAGGATGGAGAAACAAACTGTGGTATAATCATGCAGCAGAATACTATTCAGCAATGAAAAAGAACAAATTACTGATAGGTGTGACAATGCAAACACATCTCAAAAGCCTCTCACTGAGTGACAGAAGTCACATGCACAAAGAATACATATGGGAAGAACCCATTTGTCTGAAACTCTAGAACAGACAAAGCTAAACTATGCTGATAAAAGGCAGAAAGCAGTTGCCTCCAAGGCTGTGGGAGTGGGCCCATAGTTAACTGGAAAGAGGCAGAAGAGTGGTGGGTATGTTCTGGACTAGGATGATGGCTACATAGGTTTACAATTGTCCAAACAAAGCATTGAAGAGCTGTGCATTTTATTATACTTATATTATAATCAAATATTTTTAAATGCTCAGAAAAGGTAAAAATACAAATGGTAAACATTTGACGTTTGTGGGTTTGCATTGTGAGGACTACAGAAACACTCACATTTGTTAATAGCACCATGGAACACAACTTCACCAATAAAATACTCACTCTGTCACAGGAGGGGGAGCTGGATGATAAAGTCACACGCAGCCAGATCCTGGTGGAACAGGAGCCCACCCTGGGGACCATCCCTGCAGGGTCTGAGACTCACACATGGCCTCAGAAAATTGTAATCCACCACACATCACAATCCTCTACAGTAGCTTACAAATTCTCAAATGGAGAGAAGTTTAAAGCCAGAAACATAACTACTGTGCAAGACTGAATATTAGAAATGCCAGAAGGAAGCCATAGAGAACATTTCACATGAGGTTTAAAATGACAAGAAAAATCTCACCTCTTGGAGAGTAAAACCACATTAACTAAGACATTTACCCATCAAATAGTCACCACTCCTCAAGGAATCTGGCCCCATCCAAAAGTCATGAAGCTTGAATTGGTTCTGTAATCTGACGCAGGCATTGGGAAGACTCTACTACGGCGTTCGGTTGCTACATGGATACACTCCTTAAGGGCCTTAAAAAATTGTACCATGTTATCTAGTGTGTTTCAGTTCAGGATATCTTGGAGGACTCTAAATGATAAAAGGAATTGCCTTAGAGGAAAGTTTGCACATACTAAGCAATAATAAATATTAATTAATTTTAATATATCTGCAGCATTGGTCTTCAGTCTTTTCCTGGCCCCCACCATTTGCGTAGCAAGATGTGTCCTTGCCTTTTGGTACTGATGCCTCCATTAAACAGTGGTTTTCAAAGGAGGGAATGGTGTGAAGATGTCCCAGGTCTGGGGGGCAGGTGGGTTGTGATACACAGTTCCCCCTCCCCACCATGAGAATCACTGATTCAATCAGTGGTTAAATTAAGCAGGCACCAATATGCCTGTTACCTTTTTTTCTGCTCAGGCACAAGGCCATCCTGGATCCTTCTCTTTCTCCTTAAGACCCCACAGGGTCTGGCCCCATCCTTCTCTGCCCCAGCCTTCCTCTTCTTCTCCTCCCTTGAGACTCCAGTCACACTGGTCCCCTTGCTATTCTTGAACATGGCAGATGCTCCCGCCTTGAGATCTTCGCAGTGGCTGTTCCACCAGCCCAAAGACTCTTCCCCAGACCCCAATGTCTAATTCCTTCAGCTCTTGCCAGTCTTTTTGTAAATGTCATCCTCTTTGATATCCCTATTTAAAATTGCACTCTGTCCTCCCACAGGCAGGTTCTCTGCCCTCCTCTCCTGCTCTGTGTATTCTTTCTTTCCAGTGCACTCATCACCTTCGACGTACTGTGACCTCTGCTTATTTTATTATATTTATTACCTTATTGTATCATACGTGTTATCTAATACATTGTTAACTTATTATATTTCTTGTTTCTTGCCTGCTCCCCCTGCTACAATATCGGGGCCCCATGGCAGGGGTCTTTGTTTAATTCATTAGCATCTCCTAAGCACCTAGGATGCTACCTATCATGTTGTAGATGTTCAATAAATATTTATCAATGAATGAATGTATATTTTCTTTGCTCTTCTAGCTAACTTAAATAATGACTATAAGATGACCATTGTGAACAGTTTTCTCCTCGTCTCTTTCTCTCACCTACACAGTCCTCCACTCAGGAGATCTATAAGTACGTTCTGAACATCAAAGACTAGATTAGCAAATTGAGTTGTCTGGAAAGGCCACGATGATGGACATAGGGGAAAACAACTTGGGAAGCAGCCCCTAACCCTAAGTTTCCCTGTCCTCTGGAATCTGTGGCTACTATGTCTACACAAGGCTGGGTCCCCAGCCCTATATTGTTGCCTCCTTCTCCCTCTGCTTTCCCAATGTTGAGCTTATCCAGCCAACAAAGTAAGGAAATAGGTCAGAAAGCCTTTGAAGTATGGGTCTTTACTTGAACTTGGACTCCAGTCAATCTGGAAAGTCAAGTGGGATGATGTCATGGGCATTAGTTTGTCATGTATGGTATATAAATTGGTTCATCTCATTTGATGGTGAGGAATAGGCTCATTCAGGTCACCTTGAGAATGGGGATTTTATGATTTATTTAAGGAATCATCTGGTAATAAGATACACAGGAGCAGGAAAGATTCCAATGTACTGGTCCACAGAGGATGGACCTAGGAGGCTGTTCAGGACTGAAGGTGGTCTTATGGCCCCACAAGCTTCAGGCATTCTTGCACCTTCACCATGACACTCCCATCAGCACAGATCCCCTACCATCTATTAGTTCCTGCTTCTCTCTAAGTGTCTCCTTTTTTCTCCTCTTGGTACCATCTGACTGACTCCATCCATGTCTCTAGGAGACAGAATATGGCCATCCTTGCTAATTACTATGGTCCCTGCATAGGGCTTCTATCCCATGGCCCTTCACAGGTCATCACTCAGCCCACAGAGTGTCTGTCCTTGGTTTGGGCAGAACTCCCAAACAAGCTCAGTCTCTCCAAGGATGGGAATTGTGGTAGAGAACACTGGGATAGTTAATTTTATGTGTGAACTTGACTGGGGCCATAGGGTGCCCAGACATTTGGTCAGACATTATTCTGGATGTGTCTCTGAGGGTATTTCTGGATAAGATTAACGTTTGAATTGGTAGACTGAATAAAGCAGATTGCCCTCCCTAATGGGTGTGGGTCTCATCTAATCAATTGATGATTCAAACAGAACTGGCTGACTAATAGGGAACTGCTTCTTCCCGACTACTTGAGCCAGGACATTGACCTTTTCCAATCTTCAGAATCAGACTGAAACATTGGCTCTTCGTTTCCAGGTTGCTGACTGCAGAGCTTAGAACCACACGGCCTCTATAATCACATGAGCCAGTTCCTCATATTAAATCAATCTCTCTCTCTCTCTCTCTCTCTCTCTCTCTCTATATATATATATATATATATATATATATATATATATATATGTAAACATGAGAGTACTTCAAAAAGTTTGTGGAAAAATAGAAATGAATCTTTCCAGGAGCTTTTTGAAATGTATATATATCCTATTGGTTCTGTTTCTCTGGAGAACCCTAATTCAGACACGGAGATCCCTGAACAAGGAACAGCTTAAGCGGCTGAGCAGCTCCTTCAGACGGGGCAGCCACAGCTGGTGTGTGAATCATGGCCTCAGCATGGTCCACATGGCTGTGTGAGCCAAAGTGGGAAACCCAGCGGGCTTGTGCTTGACCATAATTATGACCAACTCCTCCTGGAGACCATTCTCCTGAGGACCCCTGGGGTATAGCAAGCACACTGCACTGCCCCAAGTACACAGGAGACCAGACCTGAGTCTCTGGTCCCCACTCGGAACCCATTGCCCCTGCTCTCCCCTTCCCAACAGTCTAACCCTCCTGTCTTCCATTTGAGGAGGGTGGTGACAGCTTAATACAAAATAGCATCAATAGAAGACAATCCTACTGGTTTCCAGTAACTCCCCAGCTCCTAGCCTAAGGCATCCAGGACAACCCGAAGTCCCATTTCAATGAAATCCAGAATGGATTTTGTTAATCATCAAGAATATCGGAAAAGGCTGCAGGCTCAACAAATCACCTGTATTCCCCGCAACTTTCCTTATAGAGAGTGTGGAGGGTGATGCAGTGACCACGTATAAGGAAAGGAAAACAAAGGTTCTCAAGCCTACATGAAGCCGAGACAGTTCCATGGCACAGACCCGCAGATATTTCACTTTGGGAAAATTGCAGGCCTGGGACTTACCAGTTCAGAAAACAGCCCGCTGGCTGCCACTGGCTGCATTCCATGCTCTGTGCAGCAGGCACAGGTCAAGAGAGCTACCTGGAATTAATAGGATCCTCGATGTTTGTTTTCAACAGATATTTTCTGAATGCCTACTATGCACCAAACCCCATGGCTAAGAGCAGGCCCCATCCTGTCGGTGTTTTCGTTTCAGTCTCTCAGTGCCGTCCTTAACTTGCTTGAAGCTGCAAGGAATTTAGAGCTCGGGGACAGGCCTCCACAGGTCCAGTGCAGTTGGCTGAGTCTCTGATTCACTTCTTCATCCAAAAATAAAAATAGCGTCTGATCCATTCAGATGATCCTGGGAGATTAAAAGATTTCTAAACCAAAGCAAGACCCAAGATAAGCTGCCTACGTGTGTGGAGGCAAGCTCCGGGATGCCAGCGGCTCCGGGAAGGGCTCCCTGCAGCCTGACAGGTCTTGTCCTGGGGCCTCTTCCCACGCAGTCCTGTCACGTGTGTGCCAGACGGTGTGGCAGCGGCTCCAACAAAGCCCTCCAGGCCACCAGGATCCCTCTCACGGGGTCGCTGCCCCTACCTCTTTTTCATTGGCAAGCTCCAGTTAAAACGCAGCTGTTCGTGTTTTTTAAAATGTCCGTTCCACTTATCACAAACACCTTAAATAACAAATCGCTCTCCTTCATTTGCTAAACTTTTACATCTTCCCTATCCCCCATGAAAATTGAATTGGACAATTTCTCGGCTTTGACACAGGTTTCTTGTCTTCTCAAGGGCTCTCAGAGTGTGGCCCGGACAGCAGTGAGGCACTGAGATGTGTGGCGGGACCTCCCTCTACCCGAGACAGGTGGCGTGAGAGACCCCCTGTGATTCCCCTACGCCCAGTGGGCGGTCAGTGTTTTTGAGTGAAAAATCAGGGATTTTGACATTGGGCTTAAGTGAATCCAAGAGGGAAGACCTCTCCAGGGGTGTGGGTATGAAGGGGAGAAACCTGACCACCCCTGGTCCCCTCACCTCTCTGCCTCTCACTCCCTAAACATCTGGAAGCTGACACCTGGACCAGGACACCTTGGCAGACGGAAGAAGACTGGCCAAGCGGGTGGAAAGGATCTGACATGCTTCTCTGGAAGATGCGTTCCCAGTCTTCTTCTTTTCCCTACCTGGGGAGACACCGCAATAGTTAGTTTCGGAAGTTCGTTAACTTAATGAGGCAGAGCCTCCCCATTAAGTCATTCCCCTGCGGAGGGAATGAAGCTTGATTGATTTTCTGGATCGCTGCTTTAGAACTGTACAGATGCCCCCTAATGCAGGCCACTCTGACCTACCCAGCAGAACCTGTGTCCTTCATGTGTAAAACACAGGGGCTGGCGCCTGCCTGTGAGCACTGCTGGGCAGAAGACTGGAGACCAGTGTGGGGAGCCCTCACCAAAGGCGTGGCATGCTCGAGGGTCTGTTCTGGAGAGAGGGGAAGATGTGCCCACTTTCTAGAAAAACCCGAGCTGCCACAGGAGACTCAGAATGCCTGAGTCTGTCATCCCTGCCACCTCTGATGAGACCCTACCCCTCCATGCCCCCCATAGCCGTCTTCCTCCTCACCCAGCATCAAAGCGGCTGCCGTATTAGATTCCTAGGGCTGCTGAAACAAAGTACCACAAATCGGGTGGCTTAAAACAACAGAAATGTCTTCTCTCACAGTTCTGGAGCCCACAAATCTAAAACCAAGGTGCCGGCAGGGCTGGTTCTTTCCTGGGGCCCAGAGGGAGAGTCAGCCCGCCCCCCTCCCAGCTCTGGTGGCTGCTGTCCATTCTCGGCATCCGTGCCTTTCACAGCTGTGTCGCTCCCACCTCTGCTTCCATCATCACATGGTGTCTTCCCTCTGCATGACTGAGTCATCCTGCAGCATTCTCCTCTCTAGGTATCCCTGTCTCTGTGTCTCTTCTCTTCTTATGAAGACACCAGTCATGTGGGATTAAGCATCCACCCTCCTACAGCATGACCATATTTTATCTTGATTACATCCGCAAAGACCCTATTTCCAAAGACAGTCCCACTCACAGGTGCCAGAGTTAGGACTTCAGCACATCTTTTGGAGGACACTGTTCAACCCACAACAGTTGCCAAAAGAGCTCTCACAACTGCATGCTTCCCATCAAGCTCTGTGGCCCCAGTTCAGGGCCTTGTGTCCACCCTCCTGTCCCCTCTCCAGTCTCACCTTACACCAGTCTCCTGAGTGCCCTCAGGCCCTTGCTGCTCTTCACCCTGTATGCACCAGCTGCCATGCACCAGGCAGGGAGCTCTTCCCTGTCTGCCCAAGCCTCCCAGAGTGTCCTCCTTTGCCCTTTGATGGCTTTTGTTTGTAACTTGTGTGTGTGTGTGTGTGTGTGTGTGTGTATTTCTGCCTCCCTTCTATGTCTGTAGACTCTAGAAGACCAGGAACCACATCCAACCACCTCCATGTCCTCTGCACAATCACCAAAGTGTAAAACATAAATGTGATGATTAATTTTATCTGTCAATTTGACTGGGTCATGGGGTGCCCAGATATTTGGTTAAACACTATTTCTGGGTGTGTCTGTCAGGGTGTTTCTGGAAGAGATTAGCACTTGAATTGGTAGATTGAGTAAAGCAGATTGGCCTCTGCAATGGGGGTGGGTGTCATCCAATCCATTAAGACCTTGAATAGAAGAAAAAAGTGGAGGAAGGGAGAGTTCTTTCTGCCTAACTGCTTGAGTTGGCACATTGGTCTTCTCCTGCCCTCAGACTGGAACTTACACTGTGGGCTCTTCAGTTTCAGTCCTTCAGACATGGAATAGAACTCACATCATCAGCTGTCCTGGTTCTCAAGCCTTCAGATTCAGACTGGAAGCACACTACCAGTTTTCCTGGGTCTCCAGCTTGCAAACAGCAGATCACAGGACTTCTCAGCCTCCATAATCTTGTGAACCATTTCTTCATAATACATCTTTCTCTCTCTGTCTCTATCTATCTGTCTATGTAAATGAATATATATCCATCTACACCAGGTGGCAGCTGGGGGAGGATCTCCCTAGAAGAGGAAAAGCGTGAAGGGCAACCCCAGCACTGGAGCCTATTCCCTGCAGGAGGCGATATGGATAATAATATATCTGCAACACAACCAGCACCATTTTAGACAAGCCCAAGTATGAAATAGCGCCACCCACCTCCTCCCCTCCACTCCCCTTTCCCTTTACAAGAAGCCTCCTCACTTAAACAGAAACCCCTTTTGCTTCTGCAAGGACAAGGACACAGTTCTCTACCCTGATTCACATTAGCATAATGACCCTCCTTGATGGTATCACCCAGCTCTTGGTGCCAACATACCAATATAAGCTCTACCACCCCCACACCTGGTGCTGCCCACCATTGTCAGGGCAGCCCTGGGCTGCCTGCTACTTTGAGCACAGCCCAGCAGATTTCTTTCTTTAATAAAGCTTGAACGGTACCCGGCATCTCGGCTCACTTTCTTTCAAGCACACCTATCCTGTTTGGGTTTATTGCCTCTCAACCGATGACATGGGAGCATGGGAAGACAAATCACAAATGTCTTTGTGCTTTTTTCAGGTTTTGAAGAGTCAACTATAAACTACATTGTTTTGCTTTAGAAAGACACCATATTCAGAACCAGAAGACATGCTTTCTAGTCCTATCTCTGTCTCTGATCATCCACATGACCTTAGACAACCTCTCTTGCCTCAGTTTCTTACCCGTACCTCATAGATAACACTGTCTGTCCCACCTTGCAGGGCTGTCAGGAGGATTCCAATGAGATAATACACTGGAAAATGCTGCAAGTCTGCAGAAAGAGGAATTTATTGTTATTATTGTTATTCTCTTTCACCCCAAATGGACAGCTTGATCTTTGCCTTAGGGATACTGTTGCAAATAAAAAGTGACTGACTATATTTTAGGGATCTTAGTGAAACGGAAGTGGAGGTTTTGGTAACTTCCATCAGAAGGCAGGAGGAGAGCCAGTGGTCTTTTATTACATCACAGATAACCAAATGTTTGAGGGAAGGTCTCAGAAGCTGGCACACAGTGCTGGCTCTCCACAAAGCCCTCTACAAACGCTCATTGGTGGCACTGTACTGATAGGAGCTTCTGTGTACTGAGCACTTATGAGGTGCCTGCTGCTCTGCTGAGAGGTCTATGTGCTTTACAGCAGCCTTGAGAGATCACAGGTACCTAAATGTCTCCACTTAACACATGAAAAGATGGCATCTTGGCAGGGTAAGGCCTTTCCCATATCCCACGTCCAGAAAGACAAAGGACTGGACCCAGGAGCCCGTGTGCCTAATGCTGTGCTATGCTGCTGCCCACGGAGGAATCACTGAATGAATGCCCTTTCTGTACAGGTAGAGAACCTGACGCTCAAAGAAGAGAAATTATTTGCCTGTGGAAGTCAGCAACCTGAGACCAATTCCTACTCCTAGACCAAGGTCCCTTGGCCACTTGGACCTTCTCAAGAAGAAATTCTACTAAAATTGACTCTTCCAAAGTGCAGCCTATACTGTACTCCTGGGTGGCGCTCATGTGGCCATCTGGTCTACCCCCAGCTCTTTGCATCAGGTGATTTATTGGATAGCTAATTAATCTCACCTTTCCTGGACTCTCACTCTTTCCTGGCCCACGTGCTGCCCGAGTCACACACTCAGTGCTGTAAATGATGGTGTCATGGTGTGTGCTCAGGTCTTACTGGAAGTGCAGCTGTTAAAAGGCAATCTGATAAACAGCCAGCCCAGTAAAGCGTCAGCAGCCCTGCCCCAGGGCTCCAACGTCAGCAAAGGCAGGGCTGAGGCCTTGGAGCCAAAGCCTTTTCCAGCTGCCATCCTGTAATCAGGCCAACCTCACCAGCAATATCTGAAGGCTGAGGGCAGCAGGGTGCCCCACAGTCCTGACCCTCACCTGCTGGCTTCTAGAGCTTCCAGAATTTCCTTGGGAAAAGAGACCCATGCTTAAAATTGGTACCTAAAAGTGTTCTCTCAGGCAACTGCATTTCCTTCTATGGCTGTGCAGGAAAAATGAACCAGAATATGGATAAAGATGCAGAAAAGTGAGACCCTAAGCTGAAATTGCATGAGTTGGCAACTACAACATTTATTTTGTGCATCAGTAACACATGTCTCCTGTCTACGCTGGTCCTATTTGGGGTCTTCTTGTCAACTCATGGCAAATAAGAAAGGTTTGCTTGTAAAAATCACAGTTCAGCAACAGTCCATAGGAGGGCTAAATGATGTACTGAAAGAAAGAAGTGAAAACTAACTGGCTTCTTTAAAATATCAGTAAGAAAGAAAATTACAATATGAAATCATTAAGCCTATTACAATGTTTGATAAAGGTTGAAAGGAGAATTTTTCCCTCTGTCTAAAAGTCCTTCACCCCTGCAGAGGACTCCGCTGGTAGGTAAAGAGCCACAGTCGGATATAAAAGTGAACGTCAAACCACTTATAGCAACAAGTAATCTTAACAACTATGACCGACTAGCTCATAAAACATATGCTCAGAAGGCAAGGACTTCGTCTTGTTCCGTACAGTATCTCTAGCCCAGAACAGTCCTTGGCACACAGCAGCTTGATATGTGCATTTAGGACTGATTAGTGCATGCATGAACTTGTTGTGCCAGACAGGTATTTCACACTGTTTGTGTGTCATTGTTAACAGTCTTTTCCGCCCCATGAAGCCTGTGTGATTCCCATTTTGCAGACGTGGAAAGGAAGAGTTGGAGAGGTTAGGAACTTATCGGAGTGTTCTCACCTGCAAAGCAGCAGAGCTTGGCCAGGAGCCCTGCTCAGTCTGCTTCCAGAGCTCACGCAATTAACCACAACACCGAAGCCCCTCTCCACGTGCTGCCATCTTTAGCTTATTGGACAGGTTCGTGGATCCCTAAATTCTCCCTTGAATTGTGAAGAGGATCTCAGCACCCCTGAAATCTCACACATATGTGCCAATGTATGCTGTCCTGGAGAGAGAGAGAGCCCATGGCCTTCGGACTTTCAGAGAGACTAGAATCCAAAAAAGTCTAAGAATCACTACTCTAAACTCTAAAGAAGTAACTGGCAGGGAAGTTGACCAGCTGCAACTTTGCCTGGGTCTGTCCTTTTATTAGCACTAAAAATCTCATGTTCTAGAAAAGCTCCCATTGGTTACAGGCCGTGTGCTGCCCCCAGGAGGAGAGGATTGTGTGCCAAGTCCACATTCCTGGCATTTCTCTTATCTGCGCGGGAGAGAAAAGGCTAAGGAGCAGCAGGGAAGTGGGCTGCAGGTGCACAGCTTAGAAACCTGAGGGGGGTTGGGAAGGCCTCGGAGGAAGTCCTGGGACAGGTGAAGCGGGAAGAGTGAGGAACATAGTGCTTCAGTGTTCCTGGGCTAAGGTTCTGCTGCTAGATTCCCCGTGAAGGGACACCTTGCTTTTCTTTAGTTGACACTGTCTCCGGGCAAGTTGAAGGAGGAACACCAGGCCATGGAGGCTTTTGAGGAGTGAAAGCGTGGTCAGAAGTCCACCTCACCCCAAGTCCTGTGGCTGGGGTCTGATCAGATGAGAACCTGTGTTGCACTGTGTGATGACAGTTGGCAATGTGCTGGCATCATTCACATTTTGAGAGTGAGTCTCCCCTTCCCAGATCCACTGGGCAGTCCCTAGGGTGAGGAGTCCCCAGGAACCCCAAGAACAGGCCCCCCTGTGGACCAGCAGCTCTAGATGGGTCAGACTCTGAACCCTAGTGAATCACGTGCAGGAATGTTCCCTGGAAGCACCCCAATACCAATACAGTGACCAGAACATGGGCTGTGTTTGATGCAGCTCTGGGCAAGATGTACAGGACAGGCGGTCCCCAGGCCTTAGCTCCCCGTGACAGATAGATGGCAAGGTCAGGGTCTGGCTCACCCCTGAGGGGCCTGAGTCTGCCTGGTCATTGTTGCTGATCAGCATTTACAGCCCCTGGCTTGCTAAGCAAGGAAAGCGAGAGAGGGCAGGGCTGACAGTGGCAGAACCCCCAGGAGAGCAGCTTCCCTGATTGGCACACTGCAGCCCTGCGGCCAGAGCAGCATGAGTCAGTTTTCAGGATTACAGTGAATGATTCCTCCTGTGCTGCTCTTTTGTCTCCTAAGTTCAGGGTGCCCTTGTCCACTAAACACTTTGGAATGTGTCATTCTCGTCTGCTAGTGGCTGAGCTCCAGCTTTCCAGGTGCCTTTTGCCCTAAGGACAGGGCAGCCCTCGGCTCACAGAAACACCAGGAGGGAGTCGTGTGTTAGTCCTACTGCAAGGCACGGCTCTCCCAAAGCAAGCCCTCTCCTCCTGAAAGGCAGTGACACTCAGTACTCAGGCCACCTGGGCCTTGCCTTCTATTTACATTGAGTACAGCAAGGAGGAACGTGCTGTCCAAACAATCCATAGAGTGTCACCTCAGCTTGGCCTGTCCGAGACTTCAGCCACTTAAAAACAGAGCCTGACCCAGGCCTTGGGATGCACTGTTTGGCCACCTATGGCTGGAATCCATCAGGGTCTGTAAGAACTGACCATTAACATTGAGAATGTCACCGGCCATCTCCAGGAACAGCAAGGCCACCCAACTCACCGACCACACACTTTGCCTGCAGAAGAAAGCCCAAGGCTACTTTGGTGGAGAAATGGCCAGTTGTGCTATATTAGAAGGTTTTCACGCCTAGAGCAGGAAGCAGCCATAGGGTTCCTAATTTTAGTATATGTGCTGCCGAAGCGAGCACAGCCATAGGGTTCCCTTTCCTCCTCATGAAATTCTCAGGGTACGAGAGACAACCCCTGCAACTGGCTTCTCCAATCCCAGGCAGGGCCCAGCCCTGCACCTAGCTTGTCATCCAGGGCACGAGGCTGGTGTTTCAGGAAGAAACCAGCTTTCAAAGTGACTTCAAATTGCTGTGAATAACCCTATCTGATTCAAATGAGGGCTTATGTGTCTTTAGAGATAGCTGATTGCCTCAGAAAGTAATTACCTCTAGGAGTTCCTGGTACTAAAGAGAACCATGCATTTGCATATCAGGTCTAAACCCACAGTCTTGGCAGGCCATTCCTTTGGCCATTCTCCCTCCCCTAGCACATCTAAGCGCCATTCATTTTGTCTCAGAGATAAAAAGGGTGTTTCTTCACGTATGGGGACACTCTCTCTGTCTTGTTCTTTGCAGACCCGAACCCCATGCTCTTCCTAATGCATCATGTTCTGGAGCTCCCCACCATCTTACCCATCCTCCTGCAGGCTTGCTTTTGTTGGTGGCCTTGATCTCAGAATGTGGCAGCCACACCAGAGGGGGTCTCACCAATGTCACCTCCCTTGTTCCAGCCACTATACTCCTATTAATATAATCTAAAATCACACTGGTTGTTTAAGCATCTCACCCCAGTGGTGACTCATAATGAGATCTATCTACAGTCAACCAAAACCCTTTTATAAATGGCACTGTCTGGACACATCTCCCCCAGCCATAGCTGTTCTGTGGGTTTTGGAGCTAAACGCCAGACTTTACATCTGTCCCAGTTATATTTTCTTCCGTTTAATTTGGCCTGCCATTCCTTCTCTGTCATTCAATGCAGTTTACTATTGTTTGTAAACCTGGTAAAATGCCTTCTGTAGATTGATCCAGGTGACTGTTTAAAGAACAGTTTCAGTTATGGAAGAACCTAACCATGTCAGTCTATAGCCTGCTCCTCTGTACCTTTTCCAAAGTGGTCATATGAGGCTGTTCATTAATTGCTTTGCTGAAATAGCTTTAAGTGTGAGAGCCAGAAGAGATACTAGAGACCATGAGTAGTTAAAGCCCTTCATTTCACATATGAAGAAACTGAGGCCAGGCAAGGTAATGGAGCTGCTGAAAGACTACACAGTGACTTGGTCTGTGGCAGAGCAAACATCTCCACTCCAGTATTCCAATACTCAGGTGCCCCTTGGTTATTTGCTCAGCAAGGACATAGGCACAGCACACCACACCTACAGGAAAGTTCTGCCATGGTGGACAACAGACCCCTTGCCTTTGGGGAGTCCCTAGGTGGGTCCCACAAAGCAAGGACACTACAAGCTACAGCTGTCTATCAACTGACAAATAGATTGACAAAATGTGGTCTAGCCATAGGATGAAATACTACCCAACCACGCTACAAAGCAGATGAACCTTGAAAACATTACAGTAAGTGAAAAAAGAAAGCCAGTCACAGGAGACCACACAGTGTGTGATTCCATTTACATGAAATGTCCAGACTAGGCAAATTCATAGAGACAGAAAGCACATTTGTGGCTGCCAGAGGCTGGGGGGATAAGGGGACATGCAGAGTGACTGTCACGGGCACTGGGCTCCTTTCTGGGGTGACAGAAATGTTCTGGAATTAGTGATGACGGTTGCACAACAATTTGAATGTAGTCACAACCACTGAATCGTACACCTTAAATTGGTTAAAATGGTGAATTGTACCATATGTGAATGAATCTTGATTTTTTAAAACAACCTCAGCCTGTTTTTCCACCCATGGACAGTGAAGAAGGAAGGAAGTTCAAAGAACATGGAGCACGTCACCAACAAACTCCTTGCTCTGCTCCCAGCCTGAGCTTTACGGAGGGTGGCAGTGCTGCCGCAGTGTCCTTCCTGACACAGCCGAGTCCCCCTAGGCTGCCATCATGTGCACCTCCCCCACTCTACCTGGCCTGCCCTCCCCACCCCCACCTGGAGCTGTTCTGGGAAACTGTTTCACAGGCCCAGAGACTGTCTCTGACTGCTCTGCCTTAGCAGGAAGTTGGGGGATCACTTGTGGCTGCTCCTCAGCACCAGCTGTCATCCGTGTGAAGGGCGAAAGGTGTTGGTAGTCTCCTGCCCCTGCCCTCCGTTCCCTAGCTGCAGAGAGAGCAGGGCCAGCCGTCCTCATGCCACGGCTCATTCAGAAGAATTCGGGTGCGGCCACTGCACGATCATGATCAAGGGACAGCAGCCAGCCGGTCCCCTGGGGGAGGGGCGGTCCCCGCAGGCTGTCAGGGACGGGGTAGGGGAGAGGAGAGCACTGGCGGTGGGGATTCGGATAAGGTCTGCGGAATTCACGACGACGAAGAAGAGAAGCGATTCAGCCTGTTTCACAAAAAAATAAATTTTAAATCTGTCTGTCAGTCGGAAGCTAATGCCTCCATGTCGGCGCGGCTCGTTCCCGCGTGGGCGGCGCGGCTCTTGGCTGCAGCCCGGGAGCGTGGGCGGGTTCTCAGAACAAAAGTTCAGGGCGGCCACAGGGGGTGTCACCCCCTGGGACAACTCGGCCCCGTGCCCACCGGCGACGGCCTTCCTCCCCCAACGGCCCGCCTGAAGCCTGGCGGTGCAGCCCGGTCCACCTGCTGCTGGGGAGGGCGCATGTGCGCGAGCGTGTGCACACACCACATGTCACACGTCACACGTCACACATCATACATCTCACACACCACACATCACACATCACACGTCACACATCACGGCACATCAACACATCACACATCGTACACCACACACACACATCACACATCACACACACATATACACACACATCACACATCACACGCCACACATCACGTCACATCACATATCACACATAGTACACCACACACACACACACACACACACACACACATCTCACGTCATACATCACGTCACATCACACATCACACATCGTACACATCACACACACATCACATGTCACACACACACACATCACACACCGCACACACCACAACCGTACACACCATGCACAGACATACCACACACACCACCACATACAGAACACACACACTACAGACCATATACCACACACACACACCCCTGTCTCTCTCTCTCTCCCCATGGGCTTTATCCCATGTCCATCAGAGGAGCTCTTTAGCTCACTCAAGCCTACTGGGCTTTCACAAAAAAGAAGGGAAGAGAAAACATGACAGCCACTCTCCACCAGAAAGACTACAGCATGGGGTGCCGTCGTCACCAGCACAATGAGAGCAGCTTTCACAGAGGCTCCCTGTCCTCAAAGAACTGCGCAAACATTAACTAATCAAGCCACCCACGCCGCCTGAGGAGGTGGCAAAGCCGGGTCCCCCGTGGCAGAGGAGGGAAGAGGTGAGTGGCTCACCCCGGCTTGGGCACAGGGGGGACAGGGGAGCCCCAGCGCGCTATCCAGGGGACTTGCTCCTGTCCCAGCAAGAAGGGCAGAACAGGTCCGGAGTCAAGGAGCAGCTGTCCAGGTGTGCGGGGTCAGGGAAGGTGGAGGAGAGGCGGCCCAGGGCCCAGGTGGCCGTGAGCAGGTGTCAGCTGGCCAGGGAGCGCCCACCCCTGCGCTGGCGCTTTGTGTCCACACGGTTCATGCTCACAGCAGTGGCTCATTTCTAGGGGTCAGCACACCTCCCTCCAGGCAAGATCTTCACAGTGCCTCAGGAGGGGGAAGCGGGGGGGATCTTTCCATAAGATTAAAAACAAGAACACTCTGAAGCCAGAAATACACACAGCAATAAGGAGCAGCTATAGGTGACACCCTACGGACAACTGCAGAAGATGGAATGAGAACTACCTAGCACTTTGCAAATCTTACCCACTTTCATGTTTTCTAGATCTGGGATTTTAACTAAAACCATTTTCTAAATGTTGGCATATTTTCAGTACTAGCCACGACCTCGGTGCAGATGTCATTTTCAAGGACAATTTATCTAGGTGAATTGTATTTAAGTCAGGTGATTTAAAATACTAGTTGGATGGACTTAGATGGACTCTTTCTCAGCACAATGTAAGTGCATATTTTGCACAACCAAAATACATTCGTGTTAGGTGTAAATGGGCTGTTTTCAACCAGTGGCACTGGTTGCAGTAGCAAGAGCTCAGGAGGTCAAATGCTGCCTGAGCCATTTACCTGCTGAGTGATCTCGGGCTGGTGTCCCCATCTCTAAACAAACACCTCCCCTGGTGGGCCTGTTGTAAAGATTAATGAGATGTTGTCTGCAAAATACTGGCCCATAGTAGGTACTTCTCTTTGGCCTGGATTTTTTTCCACACAATAAATTGTGTGTAACTTAGAAAAATCAAATGATAATTTGGTTGTTTTATTTACTGAGCTAATCAAAAGATGCCTGTAAAGGTATTAAAATTTGTCCTTTTGTTTTCTAGGTCTTTTAGTTAGAAACAGGGATTGATGATAGAAAAAGAGGAGGGATGGAGGGAGGGAGGGAGGGAGGGAAGGGGAGAGAGGGATGGACAGGGAGAGAGGGGGAAGGGGCGATAGATGTGCTTGTTTTAACCAAACAAACACAAAGAGCTTAAAGAGGAGCGAACCTATCTCATCCCCACCTGTATATAAAAATTAGAAAGAAACAAAATATCCTTCTCTGCTTTTTGCACCTTCACCAGAGTGCTCACGGGCCTCTGCCTGGACAGGCCGTGTCCGGTTGTACCTATATATGAAGACCTCCTTTTTCTTGAAACAGTAAACTGAATAAATACCCCTGGAATTAGAAATATGTGAAAGCACCTGAAAAGGCTGGGGGCAGGGGGCTGAACTGCGATGACAAAGGCAATATGCATTATACACAGCAAGAGCTCGCCAGGTACTGACATTTGTTGAATGAGTGAATTCTAGCCTCTGATGATACCTCTGAATTTTAATATGTTATGTTTTCCGTAGGGTTGGCTGCAAACTGGTACCCCTTTTTAAATTTCTGTGTTTGAATTGTCATTGTGTTATGGGGGACGAAGGTCCCAGGAGGCTCGGTTCTTTTTCAGGTCAGTGAAGCATCAGAAACCCAAATCAACAGCAGCAGCAAAGCTTTAATGAGTATAGAAAATATAGGAAGAAAAGAAACACTTCAAGAGAAAAGTGGGCCATTCCCTCGAGTGGTGAATAGCCTTATATGTAAAAGTTAATATCTGTTTTATTCCACTAATTTGCATATGCATTTGTAAGCATGATTGACACCTTTGGTTGACATTTGGGGCTATATAACCTTTTTTCTAATGCCTATGTCTCTACCCATAATTCAGCCTGTTATAATGATATGTATTTATGGATTGCATACGTATTTAAAGATAATAAGCATTAGCATGTCCCAAGAGTACTTAAGGTCTCAAAATGTCCCTTCCACACATGTCCCTTCATCTGGGAAGTCCCTGGTGAGCCCCTGTGGTTAGACTGTGGGGTCTTTCTTCCGTAATGTTGCCTGCAAAAGGGTGGGTCTGGGCAGAGTTATGGGCGAAGTCAGTTTTCCATCCCCCCCACCTGCTCGTGACTGACTACCTGCCTGCCAAATGCACGAACCAGAGCCACCACTTTAGGTCACCTGTTCTGTAGGACTTAGAGTGCATTTCTCAGACTAAAAAAGCATATTCCAGGCCTTTCCAAATGCCAAAATCCCAGGATTCTGAAGATGAGTAGTGCTGTATATGACTGGTCCTAAATTAGCATCCTTTGGTGGCAAGAGGAAGGAGAAATTTCTGGCTTCTGGAGAGAAGAGCCAGTGAGAGCTGACGTGGCTTCCACAGCCAGCCGGTTCCAGGGTGGGGAGAAGTGGGGCAGCAGGAGCTCTAATACCATCTTTCAAACTGAGGGCCTGAGGGCCTGCGAGACACTGTTCAAGAAACATCAAATCAAGGCTTATTATCTAAACTTACAAAACAACCAGCTAAGAACCCATAAGAGTGTGAGCACTATATTAGCAGGTGGACAGGGGAAGCAGATCCTGGTTTCCTATGGCAGAAAGTCTACAGTAATGCCTGAAATGGGATTTTTGAAGTGGTGTACATATATTACCTAGCAACCAGGGGGTGTTTACCATCAGGACTAAAAACAGAAATAGTGACAAGATTTCATTTCAAATGGCTATTTCTGTGGAACCACCCTGCAATGGGGTGCGCAGGGCGGGTAACTCTTGTTTCCCACTGTAGAACCTTTCTATACTGGTTGATTTTTTTTTTTTTTTTTTCCAGCCTGAGCTAAGTTACAATTCATATGTGAAAAGCATTTGTGCTGGCTGAGTGCGCCTCTCTGGGTGGAGGCGCCCATGAAGGTGCATCTCAAAATGCTGCCACATGAGTGTCTGAACTGCTGGGAGACTTATCTGGCACTGGGTAACTTTGCAAAGTGAAAAAACAAATGAATAAGTAATACAGGAAGAATCTGAGAAGTCACCGCTGGCTGTTTGATCTGCACATGGATATGCCCATCCTGCCCATGGAGATGACATCCAACCAAAACCAAAAGGCAAAACCGCCTGTTGAGAAATGACGCAGACAGGCTGCTGCCACATGCCCCCTTCGGTTTTGGTTTTGGTTTGTTTTTTCATCTATTCTGATTTTACAATTAAGAAATTAAAATATTGAAAGTTACATCATATATGTAGTGGATTGAATTATGTCCCCCCAAAACTCATTGGAACTTGAATTGTGTCCCCCAAGTTTTATGTATTAGAAACTTAGCCCCCACTATGACTGTTAAGAGGGTGGGAAATCCTATTACGGCAATTAAAAGGTGGAGCCTTGAAGAGGTGATTGGGTTGTAGGACCATGCAGTAGTGAATGGATTAAAAATGGTGGTCAGGGATGTGGTTCTGAGGGCTTTAAAAGAAGAAAGAGAGTCTGTCTCTCTTGCTCTCTCTACTCTCTCTGCTACCACGGTCTTGCAATGTGAGACCCCTGGGTCACTGTTGCCACCACCAGATCGACTTTGGACTTCCCAGCCTTATTATTGCTTATAACTGTAAACAATAAATTTCATTTTTCTTTATAAGTCACCCATTTTGTTATAAGCAACAAAAACAGACGAATACAATATGCAAATCATTTCCAAAAATGTCCTTGGCTAGTGCATCACCCATGGGCTCCCCAGGGGGTAGTGATCACCGTTTCATTGAGACCCTTCAGCAATCTGTACCAAGAGTGGCCAGTTCAACCTGCAGAACCTTCCAGTAAACCTCAGTGCTTTCAAGACTTAAATCAAGGTCTTCAACCAAAAAGCCTGAGACAAACAAAAATAAGCAAACACATTCTGGTTTTCAACAAAGCTCAAAGAACCTTTGTGAAAGCAAATCAAAGCTCTCCCGCCTCACCAAGTTTAATCATCAACTGTGCTTATCAGATCCTTGATTTGGAAGTCCCTTGAAGAAAAAAGGTGCAAAAAGATTTCTTTTGTGCTTTGGAGATTGATTTCAAAGCAAGGCTTGAGGTGCTTTGAAATCACCTGCAGAGTTGCTGTAGGCAGAAATTATAAGCAGGAAACAATTTCTTAAAATTGGGCAGAACAGACCTCCTAGATGCCAACTTCCCACTGGAATCTAAGTATGGCAGAACCAATCCACGTGATCATTTTCCATTGGGGGGTAGGTATGGAGAAAGATCCACGGTTCAGGCCTGCTCTGATCCCCTAGAGGTACTCCTGCATCTTCACACCTGAGCTGAGACTGGAGGAGGCCTGTCAGCTTTACCCGCCCCTGAAATAAATGCTCACCTTGCTGTCCAAGACTCTGGGAAGGAGAATCCCTTGAATTGTTTAGGTTTTCCTTTCCTTGGCCAGTTCTTCACTCTGGTTTAGAGATTTGGTTTCTTTAGGTGGCCTCTGACTCAATCAAGGTGACCAGCCATCTAGTGAACTGTCCTGTTCCAACCTGATAAACCTGAGATCCATGGTTCCAATCCCAGTATCCTCTCCTAGGGACAGCAAGTGAGAAGACGTAAGGGTGGATAGTGATAACAGTAACAGTGAACAGTGCATGTTGTTACTGGTGAAACCTGCATCAAGTTGGGCTGACTTGTGGGCCCCCTGAGGCCAGCCATGGCACAGTGCCTGATACAAAAGCCAAACAACACAGCAGCCAAATAAGAAAGAAAGAAAGGAGCAAGTGGAGCCTCCACTGAATTCTCTCGAAAAGGCCAAAGGAAAATTCCATCCCAGCATCCAGCAAAACTCCTACCTTCTTTCTCCAGCCTTCTGTCTGTATCTCACATTTCTGCTCTTCAGGACTCTCTTTGCTCCAGACAAACTCTGCCTGTTCTCACGGGGCCCTTTTGCTTCCCCTCTTTTTATGAACAGTAGTTCTCAGACCTTTCCTTGGGAAATCTCACCAGTTTCTCCCTTCCCAGAACCCCCTCTCCTTTCCTTTCCTGATACCAAAGATCAAGACCAAGCTGGCATTACAGAGTAGGGGGATCCTTGGGGTGGGGTAGGAAAGAAAGACTCGGATTATTGGTGCACTCCATATGTGGTCCCTAAAACACCAATAATACTTTGTTGATGTCCTACTATGTGTTGGACACTGTTAAACTACTGAACTTAACAGGTGTCTAAATTGGGGCTTTCTTAGGTGTGTTCTGCAGACACTGCTTCAGGGAGATGCTCCTTGATAAGAGTACTTGCTGGTTGAATATATTTGGAAAACATGTTATCCTTATCCAGCTCCTAGAGATGCCCAATGCACATTAAATTTCTGATAATTCCTGTAGAAGATATACCATAAGCTATTGGTTAATCCAGTATTTTCCAAACTTATTTGATCACTAAACTTACCTGATCATGGAGAAAAAGGAGCTAATGTGACTATCACACTTGGTCACACTTGGCCACACAGATCCACAAAGTGAAAGTCACCAAGTACACCTGTTCTGATGTGCAGATTCCGGAGCCCCTGGTGGGTATTCACCCTGATTTACTGGAGTAGTGGTGGTAATGTAGACATGGGCCTGAATATTCTTGACCAGGAGGTTTGATTCCCCAGGCCCAGGGGATGGGTAAAGCTGAGCCCATGAGACAATTCAGTGCTGGCTTTAAACACCAGGGAGAAGAAACCTTGATGGCATCAAGCCCTCCTGGTGGGAGAAAGAGCCCAGGAGAGCACACTGGGGGAGGGAGGGACGGGTGGATGCTACAGAGACCAGGACATTTGGAAAATCTGGACCAGCTGGGAACACTGGCTCCCTTGGTGGCATAAATGATGTAATTCACAGCAACCAACCGAAGCCCTACATTTAAGCTTGCTCAAGACTTTGGCAGATAGCGAGAAATAGAAAAATCAGAAAAATCAATTTGGTGCTTTTGGATGGGATTTCTTTCCCAAAATGTTCTTGGGTTTTAAAAAGCCCCCAGATCCTTTTGTTTCCTTTCTCATACTTCCCTCCTCCACCACCCCACCCCTTCCTCAGTATCAGTGGTTTCTTAAGTCTAATAGAAGTCGGTGAGCCTGGCCTGCCTGAGCAACGGAGTCCCCTCCAGCCCAGAGCCAGCCCCAGGCTTCTGGTATCAGGGCTGCTAATTTGAAAGGTGCTTTGAGATCTGTGGCTCCAGGCATTTTGCTATTTTGCTGTTTGCTTTTGAAACTTCTTAAACAAACCTCAAAGAAAAGAAAACTCCTGTCCTAAATGAATTCCTTTTAGAATCCAAGAAATGACTCATAGAGGCTGTTTTGGCATTTATGCTCCCTGTTAAGATGATTAGACTCATAAATTCTATTTTTGAAATGTAGACTTTGTACCCTGAATATTCTTCCAGAACAACAACAAAAAAACACTGGGGGAGGGAAGAAATGACACTCCTATTTACATATTTAGTGTGTCTAACTACGGGCTATTTGCCCACTTTTGTATTTCATCACCTATTTTACCACAGGATTAAAGAGGTTGGGAAAATTCTTCATTAAGTTGCCTTAAATGTTCTTTAGAGTAAGTCTTGTCCATGTATGAGCTAGTAATACAAAAAATTCTGTCTTCACCCAAGTGTCCAATGACTGATGAATGAATAAGCAAAATGTAGAATACTATTCAGCCTAAAAAAGAAATAAAACTCTGACACTTGCTACAAGTATGCATAAAACTTGGGGACATTATGTTAAGTGAAATAAGTCAGTCCATAAAAGGACAAATACAGTATGATTCCACTTACATGAGGTCCCTAGAGTTGTCAAATTCATAGAGACCAAAGGTAGAAGTGGGGTTGCCAGGGGCTGGGGGAGTGTGGAGTTATTTAATAAGCACAGAGTTTGAGTACAGGGGTGAAGTTCTGGAGACAGATGGTGCTGATGCTTGTATCAATGTTAATGCACTTAATGCCACTGAGCCGTATGCTTAAAAATGGTTAAAATGGTAAATTTTTATGTTATGCATATTTTACCACAATAAAAAGAAGTTCTCTTTTCTCTGAGAGCAGACTTCGAGAAATCCTGGTGGCCTGAGGCTTCCCTTTGCTTGTTTTTGATCTTACCAACACTGCTACTCCATAAATAACCAAGTTCTTGTTCTTCAAAGCTAATGCTTGCCCAGACTGAAGTCCTATTTCATCACAAAACTGGTATGGTTCCATCTGAGTTCGGTGGTTTTCTTAGGGCCGTGCAGTAGACAGTCTTGGCAGGGGGCAGGTGCAGACTTCCTTCTTGGGAAAAAGTCTCAACTGTAGAAATGTGATGGCTCCTGAGATTTGTTGTATGTTATCGTAGCTGTTACATAAGTATACACCCTGCCACTTTGTTCTTGTGTAATAAACTGTCAACTGCGGGGTGTTCAAAGTAGCATGGACCTTCATTTGGCCATAAAATTAACCGTAATCTAAAAACCACTCTTTCATTTTCAACTGTAAGGCCAGTCCACATTTCTAAGAAGCTTTTTGTTTGTTAGGTAATTTTTGATAACTCCAGTGAAGCAATGTTGCTCGTGATAAAAGACTTCATGAGCCCCCTTCAAGAACAATGAGCTACGCAAAACTCAAACATCAAAAGAAGTATTCTGCTGTTTGAGTTTCCCATAAAAAACAAAGCAGCAAGAATAAAGATCTTTGGAGAACTTCATTTTTGAAAGTGTTTCTGCCATGACTGAAGATGTAAGAAATGCCCATCTCATAGACATTTTCATATTTTCCTTTTAAGGCACGTCACAATTTTCAGAATGACACATTAAAAGATGTATATAGTGGGGTGAGTGACCAACATAGCATTCCAAAAATAATCCCTGTGAAATATATTATCATCTTGTTAACTCAATTTGTCCAGAACATTTTGTTCATCAAGTTTCTCTCTTTATGATGCACCTAGATGAATTTTGGTAAAGTAGGAGTTGTGGAGGACTGATTTGATCAAACATAGACCAAATTGTTGGTAAACTTTAAAAATAAAAACTTTGTCATGTTTTTCCCACCTGCAGGCAACTCCCACTGTCCTCACTAGGACTCACTTGGAGTGATGCTAACACACCCAGCTGGCTTTGCCCTTCCCATTTCTAGACACTGCCAAGCGGATGCACCCTGGGGGCAAAGGAGGTGGGGAGATGGATAAGAATTCAATTCCCACCCATTTCCAGGATACCTCTTTAGGGAGGTCCCTTTTGGCTAAGGCTGGCGGAAGCACCTTATAAGTGCAAATCCAGAGGGAATTGTGTGGGACTTGGCAGGGTTGGGTTACTGCCACTTGGGATACGGGGCTGGGTGCCATATTACACCAGTGATGACCAAGCAGTTATGGGGCATGTCTATCTTCAATTCCATTCTCTTGACCTTCCCCATCCTCACTCCTTTTCTGACCTGTGTCTACAGTCTAGGCAGAAAGAAGGATGAGATTTCTTCTGGAGGTCCTAAGATAAGCCACAGGAGAGCCCCTCCCAACGAAGTCTACATTTGTGTTTGTGGAAGGCAGGCTATGGCTGGATCCCGGCACAGAAATTTAAAAAGCCCAACACCGACCCTGGAGAACACTGGGGGTGGGTGTTCCTTGCTCTGGAATGGAGGGCGGCTGCTGCCAGCACCTCCCTGACCTTTGGGGACTAGCTTGGCTGTGAAGAGCAAGAGGAAAGGACATGGGCAGGGGCAGCCCCGCCAAGCCCTCCTACAGATCCTGTACTGGCTTGTCTTCCAGCCCTCCGCCCTCAGCCCTGAGGACCTCCATCCTCTGGGCGGTGCTCCACCAGTCCCAAGAAAAGGTGATCAGTCCCAAGAGTGTCTGCACTTTAGCAGGAGACCAGTCCAGGCCCAAGGGGCTGTGGGAAAAACCAACTGATGAAGAGGACCGTCTGGTCTTTTGACTGACACTCTTAGGTGAGCTGCTGGCTTCGTTCACTCATTTATTCATTCATTCATTCATTCCAGAACTATTTACTGAATCCCTGCTCAGGGTTCCAGATGTTGGGAATTGGCAGCAAACAAGACACACAGGCCTCACTCTCATGGAGCTGAGGATCTAGGGACAGAAATCACTAAACAAGTAAACACAGATTTCAAATAATGGCATGTGCTATGAAGAAAACCAAATGGGGTGATGTCCTGAGGAGGGACTGGAGGTGGTTTTAGATGGGTGGTCAGGCAACAGACCTCAGTGATGAAAAAGAACAAAGCTTTGTGTCGGGGACAAAGGGCAGGTGCAAAGGCCCTGAGGCAGGAGGCTCTGGGGTGTGCTAGGAGCAACCAGTGTTTTGTGGCTGGGGTGGAAGGAAAGAAGGCTGTGCAGGGATCTGAGTTTACAGAAGTGGGCACAGTCACCTCACACAGAGTGTCATGGGGGAGGGGTGAAAATGCTGTCCAGATGTCATCTGAGAGCTCTCTCTTTTTTTATTTTATTCTTTTTTTTTTTTTTCCCTCTGACCGATAAGGGGATCACAACCCTCACACGCTGTGATCCACACCACGCTCAACCAGTGAGCGCACCGGCCATCCCTAAATAGGATCCGAACCTGCGCCTCGGCGCTACCAGTGCCGCACTCTCCCGAGTGAGCCACGGGGCCGGCCCTGAGAGCTCTCTCTATTCTCATTTGGAGCCATGAGTGTGGGCTTCTGAACCGCCCAGGAGGGGTGTGGGTCTGAACCACCCGGGGGCCTATGGGCTGTACTTTCCACCCATTCTGTTTTTCTCTACTGTTTAACTAGATCAGACCTTCTCAACTAGGGGGGTATTTTCCCCCCAGAGGAAATTGACATTTTTGGTTGGCACAAATGGGGCGGAGGTGCTACTGGCATCTAACAGGTAGGGGCAGAATGCTGCTAACATCCTCCAGTGCATGCAAAGCCTCACAACAGAAAATTATCCCATCCAAAACACAATAGATGGATTAGAAGGAAGGTCTCAGAATACTAGAGAGGATTATGTTCAAGGAAAAAAGTGACCATAATAAAGCTGGCTTGGCTCCTTTCAAAATTAATGTCTCCACGTTTGTGACACATTGGAAAACAAGGCAACGTCTATTTCTGTCTGTGGGGTGGGTTCACCGTCTCCTTGGCCAGCTTTTTGGCAAAGCCCTGATGTATCACGAGCAGCCAAGTGTGGTTTGCTGTGATTCAGGAGAAGTCTCAGAATGCGCCAGAGCATAAACCTGGGCGGGCAGACCACCCTCAGCTCTGGGGCTGCTTGGAGCTTCTGGAAGCTGGAACACACCCAGCTGGGTCCTCTCCCTTGGAAGTGACTGGATGTGAGGCTTAAAGCTGTAGGGAATTCCTGGCATCATGGGTTCTTATTTTTGAATTTTTCCCCCTTTATATTTGGCCATAAGAGATCCCAAATTCGAAGCTTAAGAATATCTTGAAATAGACATGCCAGTGCTATTATCACAATGTCAACACAACACAGTTCTATGGATGGAACTGTGACCCCCAAAATTCATATGTTGAAGTCCTAACCCCAGTACCTCAGAACTGACTATATTTGGAGGTGAGGTCTTTAAAGAGGTGATTAAGGTAAAGTGAGGCCATATGGGTGGGCCCTAATCTGACTGTTGTCCTTATAAGGAGAGGAGATCAGGACACAGACACACACAGAAGGATGAGCATGTGAGGACACAGGGAGAAGATGCCATCTACAAGCCAAGGAGAGAAGCCTCAGGAGAAACCAGCCCTGCCATACCTCGATCTTGGACTTCCAGCCTCCAGAACTGTGAGAAATAAGCCTCCATTATTTAAGCCCCCATTCTGTGATACTTTGTTACAGCAGCCTTTGCAAATGAATCCAACCATCTCAGAGCTGTGAGGCATTCAGAAGTTCTCCTAAGAGAACTGCCCCCAGGGCCACCCTGTCTCTCACAGGCACAGTCTGAGAAGCAGTTGGTTGCTGATCGCTGTTGGGGAGGGAGGTCTCACTGCCTCACAAAGAAAGTGTCTAGTATGGTATACAGTTCCCTCTTGCTGCTGTGACAAATTACCGTAATCTTTGGGGATTAAGATGATAGCAATTTACTCTCTCCCAGTTCCTGAGGCCAGAAGTCCAAAATCAGTGTCACTAGGCCAGCTCCTCCCGGGGTTGTAGGAGAGTCTGTGTCGTTGCCTCTTCTACCGCCCAGAGCTACATTTCACGCATTCCTTAGTTCTCAGCTCCTTCCTCCATTGTCAAAGCAGCAGTGTGGCATCCTGCTCCAGTGATCACGTGGCCTTCTCTACTGTCTACATCAACTCACCCCCTGCCTACTTCTACAGAAACACTGGCAACTGCATTTAGGGTCCACCTGGATGATCCAAGACAATCCCCTATCTCAAGATATATCCCTTAATATAATCACATCTACAAAGTCTTTGCCATATATAGTGACACATGCGCAGGTTCTAGGGATTAAGATGTGGATATCTTCAGGAAAGGAGGGCATAATTCAGCCCAGCACACATTGGCTTCCTCTCCTGAGCTGAAATTCTCCTTTCCATAATTTCTACCCACTACTCCTTATCCTGAACACAGAACCCACACCTAACTCTTCGTATCCAAAATCTTCCTCCACATTTCTGAGAACGGCTAATGTGTAACTTGAAAGGCTCTCATTTCCAGACTGGCTGCCCCCTGATTTCTGTCCTTCCTCATGGGGTATGCTTCTCGCGGCCTCCCCAGCCTGTTTTCTCTCCAACAGAATCCGGCTGGTCAACATCTCTTGTAAAACATGGCAACCAGAACGTGTGAGATGCTCCAAACTGATTCAACAGCCCAGTGAACAGCAGGCCCCTGTCCCTTAGGCCCATACACAGGCCATAGGCACAGACGTTGGTTAGGCTTCAGTATCTGCATTTCACCTGCGAGGACCAGAGGCCCAAACATAGAAAACTCCTGAGAGTAGAATCTTACACCTTGACCACCACTGAGGTCTCAGGGCCTAGAACACAGCCCTAGCCACAGCTGGAGCTCAAAAACTATATGTTAGCTAAATAAATGTGACATTAATTCTACTTCCCAGCCTATGAATGAATATTTATTTTTAATCTTCCAAGATTTTAATTTTGCCATAAATATAAATTTTTTTGTCTCATATTATCAGGTTTCTGGAAAAACAGAAGGATTTTGGACAAACAGAGAGAGACCAGCCAGAGGAGCCCTAAGAATGCTGCCTGACGCCCCGGCACTTTAAGATTTTAAAATACCAGCTATCATTTGCAGGTCAGGAAGGTGAGAAGTCACAGACCCATCTTCTTTGACCTCACTGGGGGCTGGGGAGAGGGAAAGAGAGAACATCATCCATGGGATGGTGGCACATCCAAGAGGAAATGAAATCATTTCCCACATCAAAAATTGCACATTCCAAAAAGCAAGATAGAGGTCTGACTGAGCCTAAATATCATCGGCTGTTACAGAGGAGGGATTTTATTGGAATAGCTGAACCTGTACATGTTTAAGGTTGAGAAAAAACTGGGCCTCAAGACACAACCATGTTTTCAATTGAACAGGAAAGACTCCACCCAAACAGGCCATGCACCGAGCCCCGAGCTGCTGTCTGCTGGCCGGACGCCTTCGGGTGCATGTTTGGTGTTCCCCAGATGTCCTCACTTCCTCTTCCCATGCCTGCTCAGTGAGGGCAATGCTGTCCCCAGTGGGGAGAAATCTGGTTCTCGAGGGACAAATAAATCTCAGCTATGATAATGGTTGTGGCCCTCTCTTTCATATTAAATCTCCCTTGTAGGGAAGAAACCAGATTAAATTTAAATTGATTTAATGTACTTTTTCTCCTGGAGGGGTGGTGAGCAGTACTGCCCCAAGCCCACACTGGTGCCCGCCTGTTCCCTTCCTTCCACACAGCAGCCCCGTGTGCTGAGGAGTGTCTCAGGCTCCTCATGCTCAGACATAAATGCTTGACAGGGACATCTGATGAATGGAACATTCCCCGCCAGCCACCGGCCCAGCCCTGCCAGGGTGTGCACGTGCAGGAAGGGAGCAGCAAGGAGGAGGAGCAGAAAGGACAGCAGTTCCCTCTTTGTCACTCCACAATGATGGTGGCTCTGTCCCCATCACAGGCAGCCCTTTGTCTGTCTCTCCTCCTACCCATGGTTTCTGCTTAGTCACAGGCCTGTGGCCTCCATGGCTGCTGGGTCCTCAGCCATTCTCAGTGGGTCTCCTCCTCATACTCTCCAGGAGGGCGACAGGTGGGTTGATCTGTCACTATCCAGTTTTCCTTTATCCGCTGTATTGGCTCCTTGCTGCTGCTGTAACAAATTACCAGGAACTCAGTGGCTTTACAACACACACTCACACACACACACACTCACACACACACACACTCACACACACACACACACACTCACACACACGCACACTCAGACACACACACACACACACTCACACACACACACACACACACACTTTTTGGGCTGTTGGGGAGGAAATGAACTTCTTCCCTCCACCCTCCCAGGCTGTCCAGCTAGGGCCCTGTAAATCCGACTGAGGCAAGACAGATTAATAGGAAGTGTGTTCTCATGGATGTCGTGCTCACACATACACACAGCAGTGTTCAGGCATGAGGAACCCAGGGATGGTTAGGACTTGGTGCATATAGCATCTTAACAAAAGGACAATGAGTTTTGTAGAGAAGTGTCAAGATGGAGGAAGAGGACTTTGAACTTCTAGTGGCTGCAAATTGTGGGAAGGCAAAGATAGGGGAAACTAACCACAGACCAGGGCTACTAAGTAAGGGTTGTTAGTAGTTCCCTCTGGTGCCTTCTCCTGGCTGATTCAGGTCTAGAGTTGTCTCTGGTGATTAACTTTTGTCCTTCCTGGTAGAGAGGGGAGAGGGGACACTGTTACAAATTTATGTCCTACTTTTAGACAAATAGGGTAGAGCAGAGAGCTTTTCTTTTATCTGCTTCTTCTCAATTGCCTTCAACTCAAAATAATTCCAATGCCAACATGGCATGTTTTGGGGTGGCAGATTCTGCTACCCCTTCAGGGCTCACCCAATAAAAAAAACCTTTAATTTAGTCACATCTGCAAAGTCCCTTTTGCCATGTAAGATAATACGATCACAGGTTCCAGGGATGAGGATGTGGACCTCTGTGGAGGAGGAGAGGGGGAATTATCCAGCCTACTACATGCCTTAGGCAGAGTTCTGTGCCAATACCCATGACTGACTGACAGGTCCCATCAGTGGCGGACAGAGTGGTTAAATCTTAGCACACAACCTCACTTGGCAGCCCGCAGATCAGGAGGCACTCCAGGAAGCTGTACTGTTGTAGAGCCTCTGTGGGGGCCTGCAAGACCTGCCCTAAATATTTTTTCAAAGGTATTTATATTTTTGAAAATAGCTTTGGATTAATCAGCTAAATGGCAAGGGCGGGATTGGGGATAAAGCCCTTTCCTTCGGCCAGCAGCCGCTCACTCTATAAAGGGACACACAGTATTCAAGCAGCCCCTGAGGCTTGAAAAGCTCCTGATGGGGGACATTCCCCCAGACCAGACCCCATTCTTCCTTCTGAGGTTGTGCAACTTACCGCTGTGGGAAGTGAGGTCACCTGATTCTCTGTCACTTTAGCCAAAGCAGAACGCGCTGCAATACACAAAGTGTTCGTGGAGGTCTGGATTAGCTCATTTTCTTACCCACACCCAGCAGATTTTTTTCCCTAAAAGCTTGCTTTTAAAGAAATGGCCCCCAAATAGTCACAGGGAACTTGAACACTAACAAACACATCATTAAACATATACGACTTCCTTTCAGTACATTCTGTCCAGATGCAGGGGACAGTTAAGGCATTTATTTTCAGACCACCCTCATTATTCCTCCCACCCACCCTTCATTTTATTAAATGAGGCAAAAAATAAAAAGTCATAAGGATCTGTTGTTGCTTTTCCTTTTTCTTTCTTCAGTTCAATGAAGCTAAATAGGCAATAGGTGATTGCAGAAAACAACCTAAGATATTTCTTTATTTTCTCTATCTTGCAGGTCTTGAGAAGCTGCCATCACCTCTCAAGGGTCTGGGAGTCCAGCTGATTGCTCCAGAGTGAAGTCCCCTCGGAGGAGGAGCAAACGCTTTCTGAGAAACTTCACAGCTGGTCAGAGCTGTCGCCTACCTCCTGCAGCCACAGAGCCAAGCAGGCTCATGGAGCCACCATCATTCCTAGTACCACTATGTACGTGCTGAGTGTGCAGGGTTGAATTATGTCCCCCCAAAAGACATATTGAAGTCCTAATCTGCAGTCCCTCAGAATGTGACTGTATCTGGAGAGAGGGTCTTTAAAGAGGTGATTAAGTGAAAATGAGGTCAGTGGTGTGGGCCCTAATCCAATCTGACTGGTGTCCATAAGAAGAGGAGATTAGGACATGGACACACAGAGGGATGGCCATGTGAAGACACAGGGAGGACTCAGCCATTTACATGCCAAGGAGAGAGGCTTCGGAGGAACCAGCCCCGCCAGCACCTTGCCCTCAGACTTGCAGCCTCAGGACTATGAGACGACCCACGCCTGCTGTTCCAGCTGCCTAGGCTGGGTGTTTTGTTACAGCAGCGGAGCTGACTGATACACATTGCATTTCCATCTCTCCACTGGACTGTGAACTCCTGGAGGACAGAAACTGTGTCTTTTCATCCTTGGATCCCCAACACTTAGCATGTCCCTGGCACAATTAAAGGACAAAATAATGATGATGCCAATAAAATAGTCATAATAATAGTTATCCCTTATTAAGCACTTAACTAAGTTCCAGGTCCTGTGCTAATCAATTGATATGTGTTTGTTTATTTACTTATATATTTATTTACGGTTTTTAATCTGATGAATATTCTTTTTTAAAACTGTTTAAAAGTATAATTGATATACAAAAATTGCACATATTTAATGTATATATGTTGGTGAGTTTGGACATATGCAGGCACCCGGATACCATCACCACAATCAAGGTACTAAACACATCTGTCACCTCTAAAAATTGCCTTGAGTTCATCTGGGCTTTTGTTTTCGTCTTTTGTGGTAAGAACACCTAACGTGGATCTACCCTGCTAACATATTTTAAGGAGCACAATACCGTACTGTTAACTACAGGTACTGTGTTGAACAGCAGATCTACAGAACGTATCTATCTCACATAACCAAACTTTTATACCCACTGAGCAACAACTCCCCGTTTCCTCCTCCTCTCAGCCACAGGCTACTCCCTGCTTCTGTGAGTCTGACTATTTTAGACACCTCATAGAAGTGGAATCATGCAGTATTTGTCTTTATGCGACTGGATAAGCACTTTATATTTAATTCTCACAGCTATGATGTACATACTATTATTATCTCCACTCTGAAAAATAAGGAACCTGAGGTCCAGAGGGGTGAAGAAACGCCTGCAGATGCACAGCTAGAACCTGTGACTGGCTGCATACGGGTCCATAAACATAGACACATTCTAATCCCCAGAACCTGTGAATGTTTCAGGACCCAAAGTCTTTTATATGGCTAAAGACACTTTTCAGAAGTAATTTAAGGATTTTGAGAGAAGGAGATTGTCCTGGATTATCCAGGTATGCCCTAAATACAGTCACAGGGTCCTTACAAGAAGGACACAGAGGAAGTTGTGCTGCAGAAGACAATGGCAATGTGACCACTGAAGCAAGATGCTATGCTCCTGGTTTGAAGAGGCAAGGAACGTATTCTCCCCCACAACCTTCAGAGCAAGCCCAGGCCTGCCCGTGCCTTGATTTTGGCCCAGTGAAAATAATTTCAGATTTCTGGGTTCCAGACCTGTACAGAATAAACTTGTGTTGTTTTAAGCCATAAGATTTGTGATCATTTGTTACAGCAGCCACAGGAAACAAATGCAGTGGAGAAAGGATTTAAGCCCAGGCGGTCTGACTTCAGGACCTGCACTCACTTTTTAAAGGTTGCTAAAAATTTATTTCTTAAGATTTTAAGATTTAAAACAATTTTTAACGAGATAAAATTTTGTAGAGTGAAATGCACAATATGTTTTGGCAAATTTAAACACCTGTGCAATAAAAATAAAAATAAAAACACCTTTGCAGCCCCCACCCAAATCAAGCTACGGAATAGACCATCCCCCTAGAAAATGCCCTCTTGCCCATTTCTAGTTGATCCACTCCCTGTCCAGAGGACGCTGTTCTGATTTCTATCAGCATATTAGCTCTGCCTGTTCTTGAATATCATATAAATAAAAGCATATAGATTGCTGCTGTTCCTTTTCATTCATCCATGGTATGAATATTCCGCACACTGCTATCATTTGCCTGTGGATGAACATCTGGGCTGTTTCCAGTTTTGGGTTATGACAAAGAAAGCTGCCACGGACACTCTTGGGCAAGTCTTTTTGCGGGCACGTGTTTTCATCCGTCTTGGGTAAACCCCTTCCCAGTAGTGGAATTTCTGGGTCATGGAATCGGTGTGTATTCTCTGCATAGGAAACTGCCACGCCGGTTTTCCTAAGTGCCCTCCACTTGGCAATGACCCCCACAGAGAGGAGAGCTTCTCTCGCTTCACATCCTCAAGGCCCCTCACTGTTGGGAACCTGCACTCTTGACGACTGAGACACAGAGCACCATGACATTTGTGCTTTCAGGGGGTTTGCTGTGAGGTTGAAACAAGACAACCTCCAAAACGCACTGAGCAAAGCACTGGGCAAGCAACCGGTTATTGCGCCAGAAATATTCCTTCCTCTTCCTTTTACTAAATAAACGGGCGTTATCTCATCTGAAGAAATCAACAGATTTGAACCATATAGCTGCAAAATGATATTTTGTAGATATTTCATTTAAAGCCTTGCTGAAACATTTGAGCTGCTCTTTATGTCCTCTTGCTACCCAATTAAAGTGCATGGTCCCAGGGATGAGTCCCCCAGACTCTGCTTAGGACATGCCGATCTCCGTTTGTGTTCATCGCCAACAGTTGTGAACAGAGAGAGTTCTCCTTTCCACGGAGTGACACGTTAGACGCAGGCCATTCATGAAACTGCCAAAAAGAGCCCCAAATACTTCTCTCTCTTTCTCTCTGATCTCAGGTTCACAGAAATAGGTTACCATCGCCTCCTCAATGGAAACACATGCGTGTGTGTGCATATGCTCAACCCAGGGAGCCACCAAGCAATGTGTGACCCAGAACATGAACCATAATTCATGTCCTCTGAGGTGTCCCTCTTCCTATGGATGCACCAGCTATTCTGACCCTGTGTTCAGCCTTTTTTTTTTTTTCAGTACTGTATAGTATCATATATATGTATTCCCAAGAGCACACCCTTTCATTTTAGCTGTTTTACATTTTTACAAAAGGTAAAACATGATAATGTTGCATACAATTTTCTGGGATTCATTTTTATCCCTCTATGTTAGGGCTCACAGTGCCAAGACCCCCCCCCCCCCACCTTAGACCATGAAGGAAGCTGAGGTTCAGAGAAGTGTGAGCTGCGGTCCACAGCACGGCAGTAACTCATGACACAGGTTAATGTAGAACCAACATGTTCACATTCAATGATCACTTTCTAGAAGCTGTAGGAGGAACTTCCGCACCCCACTAGTCAATTTACCTTGCCCTGTCTCGACCTTGGATATCGAGGATATTTTCTTCTACATTTCACAGGGGGAGGCAAGGATTCAGAGAAGGTGGATTTAACCCTGGGCACGTGGCTGGCAGACCAGGGTGGAACGTGGGCTGGTCTGACCTTCTGGGGAAGCCCACACCAGGCTGGCCCTGCCACCCAGATGCATAGCACGGGAATTCCTGCCAGCTGGAGCAGTCTATGCTTCCCTCCTCAGGAGGGGGCTGGCACTGCCCAGGCAGTAGGGAGACCAGCCATCCCGGGAGCCAGGAAACAGGGAAATGCCCCTTCCTGGGAGCAGGGGTCAGGTCAGCCTGGGGAAGCAGTTTGAACAAATGGAGGTTTTCTCATGTGTCTGGAGAGCACCTTGTAGCACCCATGGTGATAGTGATGACATGGCCTGGAGGAAGCCCCCCGAGGTCAGAGCTCTGCACCCACAAGAGTCCCAAGCAAGTGTGCGTGCACACACACACACACACACAACCATGTGTGGTAGGAGAGGCCCACCCTGGGATGTCAGGGCTCTGCTTGTATGTGCGCACATGCACACGCACACACATGCACGTAGTCCATGAGATTGATCTCTTTGAATGCTCACACTACCCTTGTTATGAAATCGGTATCATCAGCCCACCAAATCATACAGATTAGTAAGCTCAGGCACTAAGGTGAAGACTCGTCCAAGGAACCAGCTCATGAGTGGCACAGCCAACTTTCTTGTCACCCCCAGAAGACTCCAGGCCCGTCATCTTGACCCTGAGAAGGGGAGATCATGACACACCATGAGTCTACCCAGATCCCAAGACCACCGTAGATCCCAAGACCACCTTCGAGACATCATACATTTCTGTTTACTTATTGGGGACTTGGTCTCTGCTGTCTGCTTCGAAGGTAAGGAGGTAGGGTAGGAAGTTACTGTTGCACATAAGTATTTTTTTTAAATCATCCCCATGCCCCTTATTGCAAAATGGAAAACGTGCGAGAGAACAGGCTGTTGTAGCCCACCTGGTGCCTTTGTTCACATTGGAAAAGGATCCCCTCTCTCCAGGTAGGCACAGGTGCTCATCAGGCACACAGGTGCACTCTCGAACCCTCCTCTGGGTGCCTGGCACAGAGCACAACCTGTGCAACTGTACATAGCAGCCCTGCAATGGAAGAGGAGAGCAGCCTTGGGTGCCACAGGCTGGAGGCAGCTTTTGCTCTGTCTGGTTTTTCCAAACCTCCAGATACCAGGCTCAGAGAAGGAGAGAGCAGGGAGAGAGAGACAGGGACAGCCTACTCTCAGCCCTGGCAGCAAATCTGTCCAAAAAGAAGCGTGCCTTTTCCTCATATCACCAACAGCAATATTGCCAGAGGGGCCTTTCCCAGTCAGTCTGTCTGTCTGTCTGACTGTCTCTGTGTTGTTCTCTCCTCTCTCTCTCTCTCTCTCTTTCTCTCTCTCCATTAGATTCTGTTTAAATGTGTTGCAACAGATAGATGCTATCTTCACGTAGATGGCATTACAAAACCACAGAGCACTTTTCAGGAAGAGCTGTTTCCTTCACACCACAGGCCTGAACAGTGTCCTCGGACTGGCCACCAACCCGTTGCCGTGACAACGAGACTGCTTCCTGCCTCATGCAGACTCCCTGTGCTCAGCTTCACCTCCATTGCCCTGGGTGACAACACAGATTATTAAAGCCTTTTAATTAATTCAGCCTTAGAGTGGGGGTCTTCTTCATTGTTGCCAGGAACAAGGGCCCGTAAACCCTTGGGCTACATGTGCCACCTCTCAGAGGGCAGCCTGGATCCATTCGGGCCATTTCTCACATTTGGGGCCATGTGAAATTCATATCCAAATAGCACTCGATGAGATTCTAAGAAAACAGCTACAAGCTGAGATCCTTCTTCTAAGACACATTACTTTGATGTAAATAATAATGTCTTTGAGAAGAAAATTGTCTTAGTCCTTTCGGGCTGCTATAACAGAATTCCTTGGACTAATGATTTATAAACAACAGAAATTTATTTCTCATGGTTCTGGAGGCTGGAAGTCCGAGATCAAGACGTCCAAGGATTTGGTGTCTGGTGAGGAGCCGCTTCCTCGTGGACTTCTCATTCTGACGTGGTGGAAGGGGCCAGGGCACTGTCTGGGTCCCTTTAATAAGGGCACTAATCTCACTCATGAGGGCCCCCCATGACCTGACTGCTTCCCAAAGGCTCCACCTCCTAAAGCCACCACCTTGGGAATGCTAATTCCAACATATGAATTTTGGAGGGACACAAACAGTCAGACCATTGCAAAAATCAGCCCACTGTTAGACATGACCAAGAAGAATATAATCTGTGGTCCTTTTAGACCAGGGGATTCTGGTGCTGGGGAGACAGGCCCTGCCTTCCTGCTCCTGACCCCAGAAGGAGAGAGGAAGGAGCAGAGAGGGAGGGGACCGGGGAGGAAACAGGAGGGACCCACATCAAGCAGGCAGGGGGCTGTACACCTGGATCCGGGAATGTGAATGGTAAGAAATTACATTTTTATTTTCACTAGCCTGTAACTGAAATGTATCATTTCCTTCCACTATGCACGTAGGCAACAACCACAAGGACGTGTAGCAGTCCTTGTGACTTTGACCACAATGAAAATCACAAATCATTTCATACCATGTTACATCAACACATCATTTATGCTCATCGTTACTTCAAAATTACCACAGTTATTGGTCCTACCCATGGGTCCTGTTATGGATCTGCTTGTATTATAGCACACATACTGCTCTATAATTCATTTGTTTTATAATTGTGTCTTAATATAATTGGCTTCCTTTATCACCTATGTGTTTTACTTCATGCAATTAAAAACCTTATTCTGAAAAGCGGTCTACAGATTTCACAGACTGACAAAGGGTTCCATGGGCATACATGGCTAAGGACCCCAGAAAGGAAAATATAATATCACTAATGTCCATTATTATCGGTGTTTTTTCCATTCATAGGAGGCAGTGATTGGCACCTCTTTAAGAAAGAGATATATTTAGATCTATCAATCAACTCAGAGAGCTATAAAATTCTGGAGAGATATATAGACGTAGATAAAGATATAAATACCCTTATATCTATCTATATAAATATATAGATAGAGAAGTTTATTTGCATGGAAAATTAAAAATATCAACATTTATTTACCTCTATTTTTGACCACTCTAGTTCTCAAAAGGGCTGCAAACATGACATATGGAAATGAGAACAGATGAGGCTGACCCCGGCTTTCTGGTGGGAAAAATATACTTAAAACATTAAGACCCAAGGCACAAAAGATGGTAACACAAGACTCAACTACAGACCACAGAAGTCATTATGCTTGTCATTTAAAATCTAACCCTGTTTCCATCAATCTTCCAAAGTAAAGACACCAGAGTAGGAATGATACTGTCCAACATAACGTGAGTACGTGACACCCCGAACCAGCGTTAAAGTTTTACGTTATCACTGCATTTCATCTTCTGTTTGACAAATGCTCGTGTAGGACTTTCCGTGTGCCAGGCAATATTCTAAGTGCTTCAAAAGCATTAGTTCATCCAAACCTCACAACAACACTGAGGTAAGTACTATGATTGTCTTCAATTCTCAGGTGAAGAACTGAGGCTCAGAGAGAACAGTAACTTGTGCTTAGTTCCTGCAGCAAGTCACTGGCAGAGCCAGAAGCTGCCCCACAGCTCCTGAGTCTACCCACCATGCGTACTCTGGGCTCCCCTTCCTGCCAGGCTTACTGCTACCGACTACCCCAAGTCTTCCCCACTAATACATGGTAGAATTCAAACCCAGGTCTGTCTGAAGGAGGGCACAAGTCCACACGTTGCCAAGCCATTGTTCAGCTGGAGAGACAGGCATCAGAGCACTGTATGAGTTCGATGAGATCACATTTTGGGCTTCTTAAGAAATCGTCAGTGTAGCTCACCACCCCATCCATTAAGGAGAGGACATGAACCATGGAGTCTGTAAGGAAACACATACTTTTCTGACTTGGCTTGCTTCTGTTTCATCTTTCAAAGGACAGCTGTTGTGCAGATACTAAATCAACATCAGATAAAAGGAACAGCATCTAATCTAATCGCCATCTTTACCTGGGTGGCTACTTAACAGCCACCTGCCCAAACCAGTCCATCATTTGCATGCAAGACTGCGACTCAGCATTTACACCACACTTGGTAGTTCCTTCTAAGAGCTGCGTGGAACCCAGCAAGCACCTGAGATATCCTTCATTCTGTTGATGGAAAAGCAGAATATGGAGTCTCTGTGACTTGCCCCAGGCTCGACCTAATAATCATCGGCAAGATCTGAATTTAACTCAGTCCTGCAACGCTTCCTCTCTCAAGCAAAGGCTGTGGCACCCTTTTCTTTTAAATTATTATTGATATATAAGATACACACAGTAAAATGCACCCATTTCTGTTTGTACAGTCTGATGAGCTTTGACAAATGTGAACACTCGCATAACCAACACAACAATAAATATATAGAGCTGTGCCATAGCCCCAAAAGATTTTCTCATGTGCCTTTGCAATTGATCCCACCCCTGGCCCATGGCAACCTCTCAACGGCTCTCTGATACTGCAGATTTGATTTCCCTTTTCTAGAAGTTCATATAAATAAAATCAGATATAAACTTCATAGAAATGGAAGCTAGACACAACGGTTTCTCAGCACTGACAATTTGCTGTGCTCCAGAGAGATCAGTAGGATATTTATCCTCAATGCTATAGAAGGCACTTCTCTACCCTGAATAGGCACGCGTGTCATAGCTGCCTGTGACAGAGTCTGGCTGGAATGGGAAAGATGAAGCAGCGTCTCCTGGTCTTCCGTGCACTGGGAACTCAGCTCGCCTTCCACCAGCAGCTCCTCTACCTGCACACACCTGCCCCCGCATCCGCCTGGTTGCTAAGGAACATGTGCTCCATTTCATCTTTGTAGATGATGCAGCGCATTTCCCAGAGTCCTGCAGTGGGCTCTCCTCGCTTCTATTTCATTACTCCCTTCTCAGCACACAGCCCTCCCAGGGCTCTCCCTATAGTATGTTTTCACTAGAGAATCACAAGCTTGTAGTTCCTCCTGTTTCCTTCTCAGTGAACATAGATGAGAGAAATGAGAGAAGACAGGTGGGGGCTGCTCACAGAAGAACATTTTGGTTTAGAGCTTAGGCAGGTGTGGACTGAGCCCTGGGTCCCCCATTCTCAGACCTTTTGTCTCTCTGAGCCTCAGTTCCCCCATAAGAAGCCCGGGCTAGCATGGCTCCTATCTCCTCGAGTTGCAAGGGAGCCCTCATCAACACACTTGCATATAGCGTGAGTGCCCGGTCGATATTTACTGCTGTGAACACTCACCTCGCCACCGTAATGGGTGGTATTAATAAAAGTCAGTGAGAAAGGACTAAGAGAGTCACATCGTGGCCCAGCCCAGCTCAGAGTTTACCTTATGAAAGTGTTGTGCTCAGATAAATAAAACCATGTTCTCTTTTTTTTCAGAACTGTGGTAGGCAAAATGGTCCCCAAAGATCTCCAAGTCCTAATTTCTGAAACCCATGATATGTTCTGTTACACAGCAAAAGAGACTTTGCAGATGTAACTAAGGTTTTTTCTTAATCTCCCTTAAGAAAGGGAGATTGCCCTGGGATTTGCCAGATGGGCTCAATCTAATCTCATGAGGCCTTAAAAGCAGAGAGCTTTCTCAGGCTGGAAGCAGAGGAAAGGTCAGAGAGATTCCAGGAATAAGAAGGATTTCACAGGCCTTGTTTGCTCTTAGATGCAGGAGCCACATGCAAGGACCAGACAGAGGCTTCTGGGAGCTCAGGGCAGCTCCCAGCTGACAGTGGCAAGGAAACAGGACCTCAGCTCTGCAACCACAGGCAGCTGGCACTGCTAAAGACCTGCAAGAGCATAGAAGTGGATTTTCCTTGAGCCTCCTGAGAGGAGCCCAGCTGCTCAGCACTATGATTTTGGCCTGTGAGACCCAAAGCAGAGAAGCCAGCTGAGCCATGCTGGCCTTTGGAACTGCAGACCTGTGGGAGGGGAAATGGGGAGGGGTGGAAGGGAGCCAGCCTTCCTCTGCTGACTGCCCACTGTGGTCCCAGCATGTTCAGAGTCAGCTATGAGGTCCCACACGGACTGCCAGTACCTCTCTGTCTCTTGGCCCACTCCTCCAGGAGGACAGGCCTCCTGGTTTTGTGGGAGCACACCAGGCACCCCCACTCCCAGGGACCCTCCCCTGGAGACTTCTGCCCCAGCATGGTGGCTTCTTCCCTTACTTCTCAAGGACTTTATTCACATGTCACTTCTTGGTGAAATCTATCATGGCCCCACAGGCCCTCTCTCCATCTGCCTTATTTCTCATTATAATTTGGCATATATGTATTTACTTATTAATTTTATTTATTGTCTGGCTTTTCTATTAAACCAGTGGTTCTCGACTGGCATGATGTTGCTCCCCTCTCCCCCAAGGACAGTCAGTAATGTCTGGAGACAGTTGGGATGGTCACAACTTGGGGGTGCTGCTGGCATCTAGTGGGTAGAAGCCAGGGATGCTGCTCAGCCTCCTACTGTGCACAGGACAGCCCCTGCCACTAAGCATCAAACAGTCCAAAATGTCAGTAATGCTGCGGTTGAGAACCCCTGTCTTAACCTATCAACACGAGAACAGGAATTTGTTTCTCACTGCTGTGTCCTGGTGCTTAGAACAGAGCCTGGCCCATAGCACGTGCTCGATGGATGTGTCTGAAGGAGTGAGCACATAGCAGATTATTCTCGAGCGCTCAGTGAGTGCTCGTCCATCCAGAACCGGCTGCTCAGTCATTGCTCAGCATGAGAGTTCCCTCTCCCACAACCAGAAACCCGGGAGGCACTTTCCGCTGTTCCTTTTTGGTTTCTCCTCCAGGGCCCCTCACTGCTGGACGTGGGCCCCCCGCCTCCCACATCCTCCTGCACCCACCTCCATCTTCCCAACAGGAGTCTGCTCTGGAAGGTGGTGGATCCTATTGTCTCTGTTGCAGGAAGTGGAGCAAAGAAATCCAGGCAGGGCCCTTTCTCTCCCTTGCAGCCATCCGCCCCTTTCCTTCCTGGCTTCCCTGATGCCCACTGACATTCCAGATTCAGGACTGCAAGGAGTCCCACGTGAGTCCAGCTCACAGTGGAGACCCACACTCACATTTTCAGCTTTGGGATGACCAGGGTCAGCGCTGTGTGATTTACAGGAGCCACTTTAACAAAGCAGGTGAAGGGAACAACCCTGCATCATCATAAACAAACCCCGGCTCACTGGAAGCCTGCTGAGCTGCAAGCCACAGAGAGAAAGGGGAAGAGATATAAGCGTGGTTCTCAAATAAGACTTTCTCCAGGAACCTAATGTTCTGGAAAAATCTTTCTAATTAGTCATTAGTGAGTACATTATCAGCACCATGTGCCAAGGATTAAGTGGGTAATTCCCATTACTTCTAGAAGACAGGATAATGCGGCTACCCCGCTAGGCAGAGGCCGGTCAGCACTGCTCCTGGCGTCTGTAATCACCGCAGCTGAGGCCTCCCAGCAGCCAGCCCTCCACCACCCCAGGTCCCAGCTCTGCAGAAACACCATCTGCACCTTGGAAGCCACGCCTGAGACTTTCATTTCCCCAATAACACAGAGAAACTTTTCATCATTCAGGCGGATTTTCATTTGCTGCGTCTTTGGTATACATTTTTTGAAAATGGATTTTTCCTCTTAAAGGATGCTTTATTAAGTCTCAATATCTTGCTTAGAAACCTCGTGTTTTCTGGCCTCTCAGTCATTCAAGTAGAACACTGCAGGTAGTTTTACTATTAATAATTGGGCCTTATGAAGAAACATTTTAAATGACTGTGATTCAGCTCTTAATCATAGCATTTTATTATACTGTCATTACAAAAAAAAAAAAAAACCCTAGACTTTATTCTTCATTAAAGAAAATAATTATGTCATCTCAAAGTTTGGCCATTCTATATCGGTGAAAACTTTATTCCATATTTCTATATTACCCAGATGTTTGTGGACAAGGGAACTGTGGTACGTGCCGGGGGGGGAGAGAGAGAGAGAGATAGGCGCCAGCCCTGGAATCAGAAGTCCTGGGTTTGGCTTGAAAGTCCCAGTTCTTCTACTACTGACTATGTCTGCAGAGCAGTCCTCACCCTCTCTGAGACTGTCTTTTCTTCACTGTGGGGAGGATCTGCTGGGACCCCAAGATATCAGGGCAGCCCTGTCTCCAGAGGCAGGGAGGGGATGACTTTTCAGAAGGAAACGGGAAGGGGAGCTGGGCAGAGGCAGGGCAGGAACAGGGCGTCCCAAGCACTCCTGCAGGGCAGGTGCACCAGGAAGAGGCAGCACCTGACTAGGAGTGTCTCAGTGCAGACAAGGGACAGAGCGCCGCCTTGGCCTGTGGAAGGAGGCAGAGAGCGGGTGAGAGGGCTGCAGATGGGAAGAGTGTGGGGGATTTGAGAGAGCTCCAGGTCTCTTTGGATATGAAAAGAAAACACTCCTGTTCCTTTCTCTGTTCCTCCCAGGCCCCCAGAACCAGAGATGCTGAGGAGTACGACAGGTGGCCCAGCACAGCTCAGTGCTCCGCTGCAGCCCTGACCCAGCACAGCTGCCCCCCAGGGGAGGACAGGACAGGAGCATGCCAGGAAACATGCACCACTGGAAGAGTCAACAGGGTGGGGAAGGACCCCGTCCGCTAAGTGCCTGCAGATGCCTGGGAAGGAGCGTCTTGGGACCCTCCTGGATATCGTCCCTCCTCCATTTTTTTTTTCTTGCTCCTCTATCTTGGGTTGACACTTACAGTCAGACAACCTTCCATGTCACCTGAGGGTCAGGTTTATGACACATGTTCTGCCTTCCCTTTTTGTTGAGGGGTTCTGGACATCAGTGCATCACCTGCGGCCCCTCTGCGGTGTTCTCAGGCAGCTCACTGCACAGGAGGTGCATCAAGAAAAGCCTGCAGGAGCATACATAGGCATTTGCCTCATCTGTAGGCAAGGCCACTTTTTCCTTCCTGGGTGGCTGCGGTGACCAGAGACACCAAATAACAGTGGTTTATTAACAACATGAAAGTGAGCTCCCTTCCACCAAGCCCTCAGGCCCGGCTCCCTCTCTTCTTCCATTTGGCCACTCCGAGCTTAGGTCCTTGTCTCATGGTGAGAGATGGTACCCACCACCACGTCTGCACAGGGCAGTGGGAGGGTCCAGGCTCCATGGCGGGACTCAGTTGCTATCCTCCCCTTGGCCACAATCAGTCCCATGTCTTCAACCAGTCACAGAGAGACAGGGAAACGTAGTCGTTCTTCCAGGTGACCATGTGCCCAGCTAAAAACTCTATGGAAGAAGATCTGGGGGAATTGTAGCCAACTCTGCCTTGTGAATTATAGTGCAGGCACATGGTGGTTCTCATTCCAGAAAACAGAAATTCCTGTGATCATGGTTTCTGTGAGCCCCTCTCCCTTGGGTCCAGGCAACTCAGCAGGAAGGTGGGACCTAACACACAACAGCCCGGTCCAGGTGGGGGTGGCTGGTGTCCCGTTCCTGTGTCTTCCCTTCCCAATGGCCAGTGCTTCACCCCAAACCTCCTGTGAGGCTGAGACTGGCAAATGGGCAGCCTTATTCTCTCCGCATGGACCCACTGGGTGCCCATGGCAGGGCTCAGGCAGAGGGTCTTTCTTCCCCAGACTCCGCAACACAAGTCCTGTGGGGTTTCTTCACCAGTCCCCTCCTGAGCTCCCCCTGTGGGTCCCCTTCCCTAAACCAGAGTTTCCCATTGACATTTTGAGCTGCACATGCCTTTGTGTGGGTGCTGTCCTGTGCATTGTAGGATGTTAGCAGTGTCCTGCTCTCTACCAACTAGATGACAACCAAAAATGTTTCCAAATCTCCCTTGGGGAGCAAAATCACACACACCCCTTACCCACTGCGAGCCACTTCCCCAAGCCCAGTACTAATCATTTCAGCATTCCCAGCTGAAGCACCCACATGGTAAGATACAGAATAGGGGGGAGGGGTGGGACCTCGTCCGTCTGTGAGCAGGAGTGGTATTTGCTGAAGAAAGAGTACAGGATGTCATATGAACAAGTGGCAAACTCGAAAAAGAGAGGTGGATGAGACGAGGGAGGGCCACGAGGGGACACTCTAGTGTGGAGAGCCTGAGACTGGGACACATGGCTGCAGCCGCACAGGGGACAGACATACTCCCTTTTCCTCCTCTTGTTCTGCTTCTACAATTATATGCTGCTTGAAGCAGGTCTGGGTGTAGGTCACAGCTGTGTCCCCAGGGCTGGGCAGGCACTTGACCCTCCACTGATGCTTAATAAATACTTAATGAATCAATAAATGAATCAATGGGTGGACACTTATTTTCCCACTAATGGAACAGTTTCATGTTAGAAATATGTGGTTTAAACACCACCAGGCACAAGCAATTTGAGTACATAGCATCAATCCCTATGCGCCAGGCAGTAACCCAGGGCTGGGTATAAATTAGCTCTCTGCAGTCTCACAACAGTTGCATGGAGGAGGTACCAGCACCACCATTTCCAGGGCAGGAAAGTGAGGCACGAAGGGTTAAGTCACTTGCTCAAGGTCACACAGCTAGTACATGGTAGAGCCAGAACAAGAGCCCAGATTAGCGATTTCACCATCGGGTTGTGCTGCTTCTCCAGTATTTCCTTCCAGCACTGCCCTTCCCTTCAGAGAACAGCGCACCACAGCCACGCCATGTGGCCTGCTCCATGTCCCTTCTTTCGGAACCTGTCCTTCCTCCCTTCTACATATGTCTGCTCTGTGGTGCTATTTGTCATGTGATCCTCGTGACCCACCCAGGAGTAAGTGGTCACCAGGCCAGTGAGAGGATCGTGTCCCCCAGACATTGTGATTGTCCCAGAGGTAGCCCAATAAGAACTTTTTTAGGGAACTGAAATGGAGTTTAGGATGAGAAATCACTCTTTGTAGGTCCCATTAGTCGTAGGAGCTACTGGGGACCATCGTACAACCATGTGGAGAAAATCTGTCTGAGACTGAAGTTCAGCAGAGGCAGGTAGAGCTGAGAGATGGGAGCCAGAGAGGCCTCCCGATCACATCATCTGAGATCCTGGATCCCGCTGGGCCTGAGGCCGCTCTTCCTTTCCTTCTTTCTTTTTATTCCTTCCTTCCTTCCTTCCTCCCTCTTTTCTTTCTCATCTTTTCTTCCTTTCTGCTTAAGCTAGTCTCACCTCAGTTTTGGTCACTTGCACCTGAAGAAGTCCTGACCATTTAGACAAGTATCTAGAGAGTACTAATGGCTCCATGAAGCCCCAGTACTAATGGACCTAAATGGTCCCAATTTTATTTAATTTCTATTAATTGATGCCATGCTGTCTAATTTAGCATTTGCATTTCCTCAGCACAAATGTGAACAGAACTAAAAGCAGATCTTATTTCAAACTGGAATCTTGAGATATATTGTGGCTTCTGCCAAAAAAAAAAAAAAATGCCTTAAGGACTTGAGCATGGGGGGTGGGCTTTGGGGCATCTTAACCCCAAACATCAGTGCCCCTGCTTACTCTGAATTCTCATACTGGGCTTTGGCAACACCAGTGATTAAGTACAAAAGGTATGGCTCATTCGTTTTCTTTACTTCAAAGAAAGCATCTAGATTGTAAGATTCATGAAGCTCTCAATGACTTTTGTATTTTCAACTCCTTCGCAAGACCTGACCCAAGGTCTCGAATAGCACACATGCTTGAGAAGTAAGTATTTGTTGATTGAAAGAGCATAAGGAACGGAGCATGGGTAACAGATATGTGAGATTGTTCTTTGATTTTTAACTATGAATTATTAACTATGAGTATTTATTGAAAACCTTCCAAGTACAAGAAATTTCCCTTAGTTTCACACACCATGGAATTATTTTTTTAAGCTTCAGAATAATAGTCTTGCAATCATTATGAAAATCTGCTGAATATGGAACAACTCGAGTTACAGCCAAGACAACTCAAAAAGTGCAAATGATCAATGCTTAGAGATAATGAACGAAAAAACTTTTCATCATAATCTAAATAATACCAGCAATTTTTAATCAGCCCATTCGTGTCTCAGAAATGCAGCCGTTCAGAAGAGTTAATGTGCTTGGGATCTCAGAAACGTTTCTTTTCACCTGTGGTTTTCTTTTAAACCCTCGAGTACAGTCTCAGAGATATCATCCCAGTGTTTCAGCTTCCCTGTTTTGTGTTAAAGAGGGGCAATTTTATCATGACACGACTATCATTTCTAACTTGGATAACAACAGGAATGGGTCAACCAAAATAAAAGACTTGGTTAATGAAAAACTTCATTGGGAGAAGAAAGTAACTAAGTGCAGCAAGTTTTTATATGTTTACCAGAAAAGTATCCCAGACTACACCTTGCAGTGTACAAATATGCAGACTGTTCATTGTATATATTGGCACTGGTTAATAAAAAGAGAGAGAGAAGCTTTTGTAAACACACCCTATTAAAATTTAATTGCCACTTTTATCATTTACTCAAGTAACATATGAAAGAACTGACACACATTATGACGGAAGTAGTCGTTTTATTACAGCCAAGTGACGGGGGTGATGTCTTGTGTAATGTGCCCTGCCTTGCCAGTTTATGGGACAGTTAGGAATATTGCTGGTGAGTGTTATCTACACATGGCTGTAAAGGGTCCTTTAAAGACTATCTACAAACACCAACTCATTAAATATCTCTATTTGTAAGTCTGTGTGCATGTATTTTTCAATTTCCTGGTTTATATTTAAGAAAAACCCAACTGAGTATCTTTAGGCCCAAAAGTTGGTTTCAACTCTGTACATGAAATGGGAAAATGTTACCAGGATTGAAACTTACACTCAGTGCAACTTCTAGAGATCATATGAAACCCTAAGAAACATAGACATTAGCCTGAGATTCATCAGATTTTCATGGAGGAATTCTCATGCGTTAGGTCTTGCATCTATGGCTCAATCCAGCTAAATTCTACAAAGTTGGCTATTTTTTACCTCTTTTTACCATGAGGAAATGGTAGTTTGGGGCCTGTTGCTGGGAATGGAGTCAGGTGGCTGACCTTCAGGCCTTTGGACTATCCTGGCTACAAGCATTTCTCAAACTTTGATGCATGGGATTATCACTTGGGAAATCTCAAGAAGATGCAGATTCTGTTTCAGTTCATTGAGGGTATACAGAGGTGCTATGGGTTAAATGTATGCCCCAAAAGTTCGTGTATTAGAAATTTGATCTCCATTGTAATAGTATTAAGAGGGTAGGAAATCCAATTATGGTATTTGAAAGGTGGGGCCTTTAAGAGGTGATTAGATTGGGAGGACTGTGTCCTTGTGAATGGATTGATCCATTCATGGAGTCATGGGAGTGGTTCTGATGGCTTCATAAGGAGAGCAAGTGAGAAGCATAGCTCTCTTCTCCAGGCCATTCTCAGCACGTGACACCCCACGACACTGTAGAAAGAGGCTGTCACTAGCTGCATCCCCCGGGTGGTAGACTTCTCAGCCTCTGTACTGTAAGAAATAAATTCTGATTCTTCATATATTATCTAGTTTTCGGTATTTTGTTATAAACAACAGAAATAGACTAACATAGAGGATAAGGGAAAACAATCACATCAGTCTAGCTAATAGTTTGTTGCTCCCATCGCTTCTTCAGCTTCCCCATTGCAACCTAATCCCAAGATGCCTAGAAATGCCTATGGCCAAAATTTCTTGGCCATTTTTACCTGCTGAGTGAGGCTACATAGCGCTCTGTTTTACAAGGGCCACAGCCTAAAGAAGTCTAGGTGATGCCAAAAAATGACCTGTGGCCAATTCCCAAAGAAATAATAGAATTTTCCATCTGGAAAAGACACCAGAAAGATGAGCTCACGTTTCATCATTTTTTCTTAAATGTCATTATGAAAGTCTTCTTCCCATGAAATCTTACCTGACTCCCAGGGCACAACAGTCTTAACGGAGAGCTGTGATAACAGAAGGGGAGGGAGGCCAGGGCAGGTAAACCCCTCTCCCTCCTTGTCAGGGTCTCTCCACAGAATTCCTCAGGATCCAGAGGAAAGTTGGAAATGCTTGGATTTAGCACAACATACCGTTTTTTCTTCTTTTATTTTCTTTTCCTCTGAGATGAAGTTCACGTAACATAAAATTAACCACTTTAAAGTGAACAATTCAGTGGCATTTAGTACATTTACAATGTTATGCAATCACCTCTATCCAGTTCCAAAACATTTTCGTCATCCCCTAAAGTAGCCCCGTACCCATTAAACAGTCAGTCCTCAGTCCCCATTCCCCTCAGGCCCTGGTAACTACCCATTTGCTTTCTGTTTATACAGATTTTCTTATTCCAGATACTTCATATGAATGGAATCATACACCATGTGAGCTTTGTATCTGTCTTCTTTCACTTAGCATGTTTCTGAAGTGCATCCACTCTGTAGCAGGTATCAGAACTTTATTCCTATCCATGGCTGAATAATACTCTCTTGTGTGGATATAGCACGTTGTGTTTATTCATCTGTCCATTGATGCACATTTGGGTTGTTTCCACCTTCTGGCTTTTCTGAATTACTGCTTCTATGAACATTTGTGTAAGTGTTTGAGCTCCCGTTTTCAATTCTTTGGGGTATATATGTACCAGTTTTATAGATGAAGACCCAGGCCACAGAATATTAGGTGACTTGCCCAGGCTCCCTCAGCTAGCTCCTGGCTGAGCTGGGACAAGGATCCAGGTCACTGAGCACCTACTCTGGCTTCCACCGAACGACAACATTCCATAAGAGCATTGACTCAGCCCCACCTCTCTGCTGCTTCCCTGGCTGGAAAAGCCCTTGTCGGCTTCCCTCCCTCTCCAAATCCTTCCCACTCTCAGATCTCAGTTCTTTGTCCACCTTCCCCACAAGGCCTTCCCTGAGCACCCCAAGGCCATCTAGTTGTCCTTTCTCTCATTTCCAGTCTTATCATCATCTAATCTTAATCGACCTGGCACGTAATGTCATCCCACACAGCAAGTTTGTTTCATGGGTATCTTGCCGACCTGTGTAGAATGTAAGATCTTTGAGGACAGGAGCTTAACAAATCTTTATGACAGATTAAATTTGTGGATGGAGGCCTATAGAGCCAGCTGGGTGACTCCATCTGTCTGTTGGCATCCACTCTGGCTGACATGACCGGTAATGTTGTGGTTGCTGCAACAGCTGACATGTTGACTGGGCAGCTCGTGATTCAGAAACACTGCAGTGCAGGCCACTCCAGTTTCCATAACTTTCTATATGGTGCATTATATCACCTGCTGGTGATGTCCATGGCAGCAAAGTCACCGTGAATGTGCAGAGACATAACAAGCCTTGTCAACATCATCTTGCCCCACCTGGAGCCATTGAGCATGTAGATAGAGTCCTGGCTCGAGAGTGTAGCCCAGGAGGGGAATGGGCATCCCTCTTCCCACTTTTGGATAGAAATGACCAGTGAAGTCAACACTGAATAGATTGACACCTGGTCTATTAGAGAACCTTGCTCAATTGCCTGAATCTCAGTCTACCCAGCTGCAGCACTTAATCTTTCTGGGAAACTGCTACTAAGGAAGTACGTTAGGGTCTTCAAAAAGGTGCCAATAAAAAGACATGTTTTTTTTCCCCCAAAGAACATATTTTACAGATTTCCATTTCCCAGTGAGACCTCATTAGACTCATTGAAGAAGAAGCTAATCTCAAAAAGGCCAATAGTCAGATTTTTTAAAAATAGAATAGCTAGAAAATCTAATTCCCCCTCTTTTTCTACTTTCTTACATTTATAGATTTAGAAAAAACACTGTCTTTCAGTCTCAAAACTTTTGGAAAAAATAATGTTCCACTGTCTTTCATGTCAAATAAAGAAGATAAATTCATTGGTCATATGGAACCAATCTCTTCACTAGCATAAACAGAGAAGTTTCCATTCTTTTGGCCACAAAAATAAATGACTTTGTTCAAAACATACATGCTAAAACATTAATTAATTAAAAACATATGTTCCCAAGGGAAAATGGAAGGGTACAGAGCAGGAGACCCATGTGTGCACTGACTGGTGCTGGTGTGTCCTGGGTATGGATCCTTAATCCTCTATGTGGATGCAACATTCATGAGAGCCCAGCAAGGCAGGCACTGTAATCTCTGCTTAATGGTGAGAAAATTAAGAAACTAAGGCTTGGGGAGAATGAGTCACAAACACCAACTTCATATATTAGTAATAAATAGTGGGATCAGGCTAGAAACCCCAAAGCTCTGCTTTTCCCACCACGCTTTTAAAAAAATTAATAGCAATTAATGACATTATGGAAGAGTTGCACAATAGCCACCAGATCTGCTGCAGGGCCATGTTTTGCTCTGGCACCTTCCCTGTGTCTGTCCTTTCTACGTGCCTCAGGTCAGCCGGGCCTAGAGAGGCACAAGGTGCCATGACCTCTTCACCTACTGAGCAAGCCCTGCCAATGAATCAGCCAGGTGCTCGCAGGTGCTGTGTACAGAAGGCTCCAACAAGGGGACACCTGTCTGTACCCAGTTTCCTACCAGCACCAGCTCATCCACTGGGCATGAAAGGGAGGAAAACTACTAAGCCATTTGTTGGGTAAATAGTCATTGTTTATCTTAATGCTTAAAAAAAAAAAAAACCCTCTGCAGAAATAAAAGTATAGAAAGGTGGAGAAAGCAAGCGGTAGGAAGCAGACTATTCTGGGTCTGGAACCTCCTCTGCTGTGTGGACAAGTGACTTACTCCCTCTTAGCCTTGGTTTTCCTATCTGTGAATGGAAGTAACAACCAAACCACACAATTATAAAAATAATATGTTTGCCCACAATAGCCGAAAGGTGGAAGCAACTCAAGTGTCCATCGACAGATAAATGGATACACAAGATATGGTACATACATACCATGCGGTATTATTCTTCCTTAAAAAGGAAGGAAATTCTGACACATGCTCCAACATGAATGAACCTTGAGGACATTATGCTGAGTGAAATAAGCCAGACACATATGTGATTCCATTTATAGGAGGTCCCTAGAGTAGTCAAATTTATAGAGACGGAAAGTAGAATGGTGGGGTGCTGGGAGGGAAGGGGAGAACGCAGAGTTAGTGTTTAATGGGTACAGAGTTTCAGTTTCACAAAAAAAAAAAAAGAGTTCTGGAGATGGTTGGTTTGACAGTAGCACAACAATGCAAATTACTTAATAGTGCAGAACCACATACTTAAAAATAGTTAAGATGGAAAATTTCATGTTATGTATATTTTACCACAATTGAAATTAACAGTGCTGAAAGAATAATAATGTATCTGCTCTAATTCTATCTTTGTTGCTGAGGACAGAGGAAAACCACCCGCATCATGGACCCAAATTCACTGAGTCTGTTGTTCTCGATCCTGGCTTCATATTAAAATACACCTGGTGGGTAGAGGGGTGGTGAGATTAAAACTACCACTGCCCAGGGCCCACCCTGACAAATCAAATCAGAATCTCCTGAGGTGGGGGCTGAGTGCAGGTGCTTCTGGAGATTCTATTGAGCAGGGGCTGAGCATCCCCAAGCTGGACCAGTTCTCAGCTCCCATCAGCAGCTCACGCTCACCGGACTTAACACTTACTTATGCTGCTGTAAAGTAGCAGGCTGCCCTGGGGGTGCACAGGCATCTGTGCGCATTGAATTAAACTTTTTAAAGTTCAAGTCAAGAAATGCTTCCTGCCCGCACACAGGGCTGGCATCACAGGAATGTGACCCATGCAGTGACACAGGGCTCCACCCTCCAAAGGGCTCCACTCTTGGTTTAATGCTCAGTGGCCAGCATCTTGAGTCTCTTAATAATTTTTGAACATGGAACTTGCATTTTCTTTTTGCACCGAGCCCTGCAAATTGTGTACCAAAGACAGATCCCATCCACCAAAGCCAGATCCCATCCATGGCCAGAGAAGACAGAGATAAAAGTCAGGGTGGCCTTGGGGGGGCCATGGTCTGCAGAATGCCCAGAGCTAGGCCAGCCCTGCCGGGACCTCCATTATCAGGGAGCCGAGAACGGAGCTGCCTATGGAGGAGGGGAAGAGAAGCCCTGGCCAGGGAATCATCCCTGAGGGAAGAAGTCCGTACATGCGGATGAACAAGCTCCTGACTACTAATAAACAACAAATACAACAGGAACAATGACACGAAGCACAGGCTTTAGGACACAGGGCTTTAGGACAGAGCAGGCATCTGAGAAGCTGAGTCCTGCACTCTGGCCTCAGCCCTGTGCTGACCCTACTCGGCAGCGCTGTGAACATCTGCCAACGTGAAGCAGCGCGTGCTCCAGCTCCTGCAGCTTCCTGTCTGAATAAGACACGGCCAGAAACTGTGACCAACAATAGCCACCACTTACTGGAGGCTTCCTTCCTGCCAGCCACTGTGCTAAGTGTTTTACACACGTTATCACAAGTAGTTCCCACTGCAGCTCCATGAGTTGGCTATGAATTGACCCATTTTACAGATGAGGACACAGAGAATCAGAGACGCTAAGGAACATTCCCAAGGTTACGCAGCCAGTCAGCAGGTAATAAAATATGAACTTGAGTCTTTGGCTTTGAAGTCTGTAACTTTGTCATTTGCTGTAAAATACTCTCAGGTCGAAGCACCTGTAATTGCTGTTTGGCCAAATGTTGCCGATATCGTAAGAGAGCGTGTGGTGCGGCTCACCCTGGACCCATCCATAAGCATGGCAGCAGGTCAGTGAGCCCACAGATCAATCTACATCATTCCCCGTGCTGTAAATCAGCATGCTGGGCAGACAGCTCTCATAAGGAGGGCAGTGAAGGGGAGACAGGGAACCAGCAGGCAGCTCTGTAAGAACAATGTGCTGTGAGCATGTAGAATATACCACCGCTCGATTCCTTCCTCCGCCCAAGCCAGCCTGCTTGACACATCAGGTGGTCAGTTTGTTAGAAGCACCTTCTCAGAAAGGTGAGTGTAGACAGCTGCACTCCAGAAAATGAAAGTAAGCAAGGCTGCTACTATTAAGCCATACTAGCGATAATGCTGCTTTTCCCAGGAATGGATTTGGGGGCAGGGTAAACTGAAAATGTATACTCTCAGGGTGGTGGGTAATAGGTAATCAACATTCGTTCTTGGAGCTTCCACACTAAGCTTCTGCACCTGGTGGTGGGAAGGCTGCGGTGTTAGCAGCAGCCCTGCAGACTGATTGTGTACCAGCCATCCCTGGTTTTCCCCAATAAAACACCACTCTTGAAGTTGGCACCAGCTTCTTCCTCCTTCTTAGTGGAAATCTACTGCCTCCTTAAACCGGTGCATGGAAAATTTCATGGTCAGTGCCACACTCAGGGCTAGAAAAGCATACATCCCACAGTGATTTCAAATGATCTGGCCTTTCATCATTTTCTTTTAAAAAGTCTGTGGGCGAGGAGGGAAGAAGAATCGTGAGGTCTCTAAGCAGATGACTCACTTCAGACAGAAATGACAAAGCCATTTCTGAACAGATGGGTTGACAGGACACTTAGCAAATGCAGTGTTTAATTCTTTCTTGTACTCATTCATTCATTCATTCAACAAATATTCCCGAGTACTTAGGAGCCCCACACACCATCGTATGCTCCAGAGAAGTAGTAGCAAAACACTAAACAAACCCATAAAAATCTTCCTTTCCCCAGAGCTTCCACTCTACAGCAGGAGACAGAGAGGAAACCATTAAGAAAGCCTAAGAGTTATGGGGAAAAGAAAGTGGGGGAGGGGAGGGAGGGGGAGGAGGTGCCGCCTCCATGGGAAGGTGACTTTAGAGCAAAGAGGGAAAGATGGCACAGAGAGAGCTCTGTGGTTCCCTGGGGGAAAGAGGTCTTTCAGCAGAGGGAGTGACAAGGGCGGGGGGTGGGCAGTAGGGCCAGATAGAGCTGGGGAGCAGTGTGGCTGGAGCAGACTTAATGGGCTGAGCAGGCGGGAGATGAGGTGGGACCACCAAGGGCCGGGTGGTCACCAGAAGCACTTTGACTTTGATGCTGAGCAAGATGGCAGCTGCTCTGTGCAGAGGAAACTCATGATTGGATTTGCTTTTTGCCAAGCACACTCCTAAGCTGAGGTGGAGCAGAGAAGTAAATGGTGCTGTCAGCGGGGCACAGGATGACGGAGCAGAGGACACATGAAGGTGGGGAGCAGAGGCCAGAGCCCACCACCTACTGATGGGATGTTGCTGATACAATTCCTCCAGGCTGTACGTGCCCTCGACATCGCCCCATCAGTGGACGTTCCCCCACCCCAGGAGTCTCAGCATAAAGTCCCTCTGGAATAGTCGGTGGGCAGCAGAGGTCCCCATCTGTGTCTCTGGCCAATGCGGACAGGTACCTGTAGCTGTGGCAATGTCATTCCTGGCAGCCTCGGGATTAGATCATTATTTCTGTTTAACAACAGGAAAGGATGTTGGGGTGGAAGATTGTAAGAGCTGGATACAGAAACCGTGGACTGGCGTTGGCCTCCCCCCATGTGGTCACATGTCCCGCACCAGTACGACTGCGGGCTGAGTCCCTTTGCTTCCAGTGGGGAGAATAATGTGTAGAACAAAAACTTGTAACCTGAATCTTGTTCGCTCTGCAGACAGTCTGTTTTTCAGATCATGCTTAGGAATGAGTAAACGATAAATCTAAGGGTGTTCAGCAACTTATTGTGCAGGGCTTATCAGAATGAAAATAGAAATTAAAACAGTTTGACATGGAGAAAATATTTCCTTCCTCACTCCCAAACTTCTAGGCATGCAAGTATCGATGTCTTTTAAACAAGCAATGAATTGATCCTCTGTGATAATCAATGTAAGCTCAAACCTCAAACACAAACCATCCAAAGCAAACATCCTAGCAGGTGCTATTTGAGTGAACTCAGTGAGGATTCACCTGGTTTTGCACCGGTGCACTGAACTATTTTCCATGGAACAGAACCCAATTCTCTGCTGTTTCTGATGATGCTGCTCTTCTGCACTGAGGTCATTTCAGGCACGACTCACGATAAAATGAGTGTGAGAAGTTTCCTTAGAAAAATCCTGGGAGGTTTTCAGTGGGGAGTTTTTAACAGTAGCTCCCCCAAGTAAGGCAGCTGGAGTGGGTTGAATGGTGGCCCCCAAAAAGATGTCCACATCCAAACCCTCAGACTCTGTGATTAGGCCTTATTTGGAAAAGGGGCCTATACCGGCGTAATCAAGTTTGAGATCTCAAGATGAGATCATTCTGGATTATCCACATGGGTCCTAAATCCAATGATCAATGGAGACAGAAGAGAAGACACACACAGAGCAAGGCCAGGTGAAGGCAGAGAAGGGAGTGATGCAGCCACAAGACAAGGGACACCTGGAGCCACCAGAAGCTGGAAGAGGCAGGGAAGAGATCCTTCTGTAGAGCCTCCAGAGGGAGCACGGCCCTGCTGATGCCTTAGTTTCAGACTTCCAACCTCCAGAACTCTGAGAGAATGAATTTCTGTTGCTTTAAACCATCCACCTGTTGGCACTTTGTTATAGCCATTCTAGACAACAAATACAGTCCCCAAAAGGAAATAAACACAGCTCTTCAAGTACCTTTATTTCAGACTCCTGAGACCCTGAGCATGCCATGCCTGGAATTCTACCTCCAGAACTCAACAGGTTTTGTTTTAAGCCAAAATTGTTGTTATGTTACTGGCACCCAAAGTTTGGCTGCTCTCCACTCAGAAACAAAAGACTTATTGGTCCCAAATGCTGGTGCAAGGTAGGAAGCTCTATGATCAGACATCTGAGGAGAGAGTCAAGCTAAGACTGTCTCAGAGCTTTAGGGTTTCAGGAGGTTTATATAAGATAAAAGGACAAAGGGAGAAGTGTATTGAAAAATGCAGCAGGGATGGGGTCGGTGACTATGTGCAGATCCGCATGTCTTCATCTCCGTCCTTGGGCTCAGTCCTGTGAAGCCTGGAGTCAGACTTCTTGGCTCTGGCTTCACCTTCTTCCCAGAACACCCGCACTTCACACAAGACTTCGTTTTGCAAGTCACTGAGTTATAGCCTTGCTTTATTCCTCCTACCAACTGCAGTGAGTGTTCATCATTCACACAGAGTTCTTTCCTCAGCATTAAGCTCTAACATGGATGTTCTTATGCAAAGCTAGTATTTGTGATGCTCTATCAGTAATTTATTATAGCAACAATAGACTACTAGGACAGTGGGGATGTCATGTGAGTGACCAATGGGGCATGTGGCCTAACTAGATGGTCACGGAGGCCTTGAGTGAGTGACTTTAGGCTGAGAGTGAAGCAGAGGGTGATAGAGAAATTCCCAGGGGGGGAGTGGGGAGGCTCAGGGGCCCTCTGATAGGCACTGAACGTAGAACTAGCAGCTTCTGTTTTCACTTACAGTCCCAACCCTGGGAGATGGGGGGAAGTAGGAACTGTAGAGGGTCCTGAAGAGTAGAGAACAGAAAACCCAAAACTTTGGAGGGACCTGATGACCTCCATGGAAGCTGAAGGCATCTGTTCCCTGAGAGGCCATCCACCACAGCCAGAGGTCATAGGCACGTGGTCCAGGGTGTTTTACACATTTATGGTGATGGTCTGGAAAGGCGTGTGACTTACGTCTCCCTAAGTCAACAAAAAGCACTTTGCTGCAGGATTCTGCTTTCCTGGAGAATTTCCAGTAGAGTATAAGCCCTGATGCCTTCAAATTTCTCAACAAGAACAAAACCAAATTTTTCAACAACAACAAAACCACAAGAAAACCATATTGCTCCAGTTTCTTTCCAAAGGAAATTCAAACCTGCGCAAATATCTATTCCAAAACACATTATTCAGACTCCAGTGACATTAAGCAAATTGGCAACTCTCAAAATACCTTGGGTAACTGGCTAGTGTTTCATGCTTTTTATGTGCCAATAACCACACACAACCCACAGCATTTGCATAATGCCTGGCTCGGAAAGGCCTCACCCAGAGCCCTGGTGCATGGACTGCTGAGGGACACAGCCCAACTCGGAGAAGGCCAGACAATCCCCACCAGGTATTCTCTCTGAAACTGATGTGGCAGCAACCGAGATATGCTGCACATGGACACAAAGACAAAGTCTTCCTTCTCAACAACAGAGCAGATTGTGATAGAAAAAAATCAACTGAAAGCACAAAGACAAATTGTGAGGATGTGGGCATTAACAGAAATCTTGAAACATTGCAGGGAAGACCAACCCTTCTCAGTCAGTGCAAAATGTACCAAGATAGGTCGTATAAACATTCCAAATACATCTTTTTAAACTGCTAAATACGTCTGAATAACATCTTTTTCTAAAACTAAACAGACCGGTTCATAAATTGGCAATTCCTCATTCCATCTTTGCAGCCACGTATCATGAGGCTTCCTTGGCAAAGGTTAAGCTCAACGATTATCAGCGTCATTCTGCCCCAAAGGATGGGTCCAACACTGAGCTAAAGTTTCCTCCTGTGTGGTAGTGGGAACTTTTCCTATCACCTTTGACCTCCGTCTTCCCAGCCCATTTCTAGCTCTCCATTCAGGTGGGAATGCAGGTCAGAGTTTTCTAAAAACACACCACCTGAGATATGGAGGCCTACTGCACAACTCAGAGCAAACATTTTAGTAAGGACAGCAGCAGATCCTGCCAGCCTAGGAAAATGTACTCGTGTGTAATTAACAGAGGTTAGTTTTATGATTATCTTCGGTTTATCTGGAGAAAAATCACAATAAATCAAGCAGCAGTGCCTGGTAGGCAGGGGTCTCTGACTCTCTCTGACTTGGGGAATCTGTGATGGAGTTACTTTGAGCCAGAGGTCCCAACCCCTCCCACCCACCACTCTTCTTTATTAGTTTTCTACAAACTCAGTGGCTTAAAACAACACAATTCATTAGCTCACAGTACCAGAGGTCAGAAGCTCAAAGTCAGTCTCACCGGGCTAAAATCAAGGTTCTGGTGGAGCTGGTTCCTCCTGGAGGCTTTCAGGGAGAGTCATCTCTTTGCCCTCCTGCCTTCTAGAGGCCACATCCCATGGCTCCTCCTCTGTCTTCATGGCCAGCAGCAAAACCAGCAACTCCGCCAACCTTGCCCTCTGTTTTCACATCACCTCTTACAACTCGGACCTTCCTGCCTCCCTCTTAAAATGTCCCTTGTGATTACACTGGGCCCACCCAGATAATCAGGATCATCTCCCCATCTCAAGTTCCTCCATGTAATTACACCTGAAAAGTCCCTTTTTCCATGTCAGTGGACATAGTCACAGCTTTTGGGGACTGGGACACGGCCATCTTGGAGGCCAGTATTCTATCTATTTCCCCATTCAGTGCAAGTTGGCTGGCATGAGCTAAGCCCCTGCACCACTGCCAATGAGACCCCAACCAGGCCACACGGGGCCATGCATGTCAAGGTGGAGGAAGCAGCTGTGGTCCCCTGGCCTGGTAACCCATAGTGACAGCATTTATGGCCAATTCTCCAGAAAATACCCCTGCCCCATAAGTGCCCTTTCTCTTGCCCACTGGCTCTGCATCCTGATCTGGCATTTGGTCAGACACCAAACAGGATGGTCACTAGAAATCAAACAGGATGTCATTCCAGTATACAAACGCCCACTAAAAAGCTCTGGGATGTCTTCAAATGCCACCAGCCCAGCATTCAACAGCTACGTGTATCCATGTGGGCTTGTACACTAATAAAGCTCTCACTAAAACATTCCCAATCCATCTGCTCTCTCCACCCCGCTGCTCCCCTGGTCCAAGTCGCTGTGGTCTCTCCTGGGGACAGCTGCAGTGGCCACCCGAACAGTCTTCCCACTTCCCCGCTTGGCCCCTGCAAGCCCTGCCCCTGCAGCAGCCAGAGTGGTCTTCCCCAAGGCATGTCCCCTCTTGAAGTTCTTTGCTTAGAGCCCTACAGAGCTTTTCATCACACATAGAGTTAAATCCATCAGGTCCAAGTGGCCTCAAAGTCCCCATGAAAAGGCCCAGCTCCTTCTCCAGCCCTGTCTCACTGCTTGCCCCCTCGTTCATCCTCTCCAGCCCTGAGGTTTTCTTTCTGTCCCTCATATAAGGCCGATTCCTGCTTTAGGCCTCTGGCCACTGCCGTTCCCTCTGTGCAGAATCCACCCCCCCATGACCCACCCTTCTGGGCCATGGTACAGAAAGTGTTGACTTCCAGCATCATCCATTCTGTCCTCCTTCAAGGTAATGTCCTATTGCAGAGGCTGTTGTCATGGGCAGAACTGTGTCTCTCCAAATTTCATATGTTGAAGTCCTAACCCCAAGTATCTTGGACTGTGACCTTACTTGTAAATGGGGCCATTGCAGATGTAATTAGTTGAGATGAGGTCACTGGGGTGGGCCCTAATCCAACATGCCTGATGTCTTTATTAAAAGAGGAAATCTAGACACAGACCCACACACAAGGAGAGCACCACGTGAAGATGAAGGCAGAGATCAGGGTGATGTGTCTACACATCCATAAACCAAGGAACATCAAAGATCACCCCAGCCCAGCAGAAGCCAGGGGAGAGGACTGGAGCAGATTCCCTCACAGCCTCAGAAAGAACTCACCCTCCCCACACCAGAACTGTGAGACAATAAATGTCTGTCATTTAAGCCCCCAGTCTGTGGCAGTTTGTTATGGCAGCGAACTGATCCATTGGGAAAGCCACAACCACATTTCCCCAGTCCCTGGCAGTGAGGACTCTGGGAGAGCAGGCCCTGACAACTGGATGCACTTGTATGAGACACACAGGGCGGAGGTGGGCGGAGGGAGGTGTTGTCTTGCTGCTGCTTGCACACTGCTGCCACATGGCACAGCCATGGCAGCCCAGACATCGTGGCCCTGTCATGGCAGCCTAATCATGGTGGCCCTGACATGACAGCTCAGACATGGTGGTCCTGTCATGGTAGCCCAGTCATGGCAGCCTAGTTGTGATGGCCCAGTCATGGCAGCCCAGATGTGGCAACTCAGTAATGGCAGCACATATGTGGTTCAGTCATGTGGCGTCGGGGGTTCCTGCAGCAGTGTCCCAAGAGTCACGAGGCAGTTGTTTTGGTGGTAGTGGCCAAACCCGGCTCTGTGGATGTCCAGAGGGATTTCTGGCGGTAGCACCAGGCTGCTTGTGAACCCCTGGATCCAGCCTGTTACAGGCTCCTGAGCCAGCGCTCCTGCCACAGCTATAGGTTCCCCATTGTCCTGATAGCATCGAACACAGTTCGTGGAAGATTTGGGGAGCCAGACAGGGGACCCAGCTATTTGAAGGATTCTGAAAGCACCTAATTCCCTGTGTTAAATCCTGTTTCCACTCTGCATAGCCACAGGGCTGCTGTTTCTGCAAATGAGCACTGACTGGGAGCCTCCTGTGCAGACCCAGATACTACGCTCCTCAAAGACACCGTCCACTCCCCCGCCCCTTGCTCCTGCTGAGTTTTGCTTTTACTGCACTCGCTGGCTTCTAGGTGACTGTGTGTTTACTGCCTGACCGTGACCCCATAGAAACATTGATCTCGCTGTCTTATCCCCTCCCCCCATGTCCTAATACCTAAAACAGGGCTTGGCGCACAGTGGGTGCTTTTGGGGGTATTTATGGAAGAAGAGAGGAAGATAAGCCATCTCTACATTTCGTTTCCCTTTTAAGAAGCTTCCAAAGGCATTTTTCGAACATTTAAAATATGTGAAAATCAGGGCTGGCTACATAGGTTATATGTTAAGTGAGCTATGCTTAAGACTCTGCAGTTGCTACTTTTTCTCCTCTGCTTTCAGATACTATGTTTTGCCATCGCAAATAAGAAACTTGGAGCTCCAAAACAGTATGATACTTTCCTTCTCAAAAAAATTAAAAAGTCACTGGACTAACTGAGGCACTTTAAGTGAGAATCTGCAGGGCCAGGGGAAACTGGACAGCTGTGTCCATTACTGAGCTCTTGCCTGTGGTCGTTTGCCAGGACGACTAAATGTGCCTCGTGCTGTCTTGCGCCCCCACACGGCAGCCTTGTTCATGTGGCAGACTGAGGGGCTTCACTTGAAGTATGACATTTTTATTAAAAACACAATTTTGGCTTTCTAATGTGTGCTCTGAGCCACTCTAAAGCAGGGTCGGCAAACTACGGCCCACCTGCTTTTGTAAATGAAGTTTTATCGGAACACAGTGGCACCCACTTGCTTACGTGTTGTCTCTGGCTGCTTTCCAGAGTTGAATGATGGGGACAGGGACCATATGGCTCACAAAGCCTAAAATATTTACTGTCTGGCCCCTTAAGAAAATGTTTGTCAGCTCCTGCTCTAAACAAACCCCGCTGGCCAAATGGCCTCTGACCCTGCCTGCATCTCTGCTGTGGTCTTTGTGGATGTGGTGAAGATTAACTGTGCTCACCCAAGTTCCATGCCCTGCGCCTTCCTGGAGATGGAAGCCTGTAATTCCAAAACCCATGTGACTAGTTCCAGCCAATGAAATGCAAGCAGAAGTAATCTGTGTCCTCCCAGCAGAGGCTGTGAGAAGCCCCTGGGTGATTCTCCAGTCCCCTCTCTCTCCCACTCCCCACCCAACCCCTGCCCCACAGCAACCTGCACAATTCCAGAGAGTGGAACCAGGGCCCCTAAGTGGTAACAGAAAATAGAGTCCCCACCCCTGCTGGCCCATGGTGGGCTTGCAATGAACAGAAAGTAAACTGCATGCATATTTGCTACTGAGATTTTAGGGTTGTTTGTTATAGCAGCATAAGCCTAGCCTGTCCTGACTAGTAAGTACATTGGTCTTTTGTGGAAACGATTAATTTGCATTTCTCACAGGTGCAAAGGTTGCACCGGCCCCAAATCTCAGACGGGCATTTCTGAACTTAACTAGAGAAAAAAAAAAACACAACTAAGATCGACAGTCCTTTTCTCCCCAGCAAAGATGGCAATTCATTAGTATTGCTGAGCAGAGTGAAGATTCCCCAAGACTGAAGCCTCTGCTGCAGTCCACTGGGCTGCTCAGGGCACATACATGGAACACCTACAACTTCTGCTACCAGCGATGATGCTAATAACTTCAGCAATAGCATTAAGAATATTTTAAATATGTATGACACTGTACAACTGCTTTCCAAGTATTATATCTGAACTGTCCCCTGTGGGGTAGGGATTATTCTGATCCCCATTTTATGAATGAGGAACCTAAGACTTAGAGAGGTAAGCCACTTGTTCAAGGTCACCACTAGCCAGCAAGTGGTAGAACTTGGATATAAATCCAGGCTCCTTCTGCAGAGTACACAGGGATGTCAGAAAATACACCATGAAAAGATTCTGATTGACAGTGTGCCCTGGCAAAGGGAACAGGTTGAGAAACACAAAGGCAGTTGTCTGGGGTGTGCCTTTCACTGGCTTCAGGAAAGAAGTGGCTGGCTGTCTCTAGCTGTCTACCTGAGGAGACTGGGAGACGTGGCAGGCCCTGACTTCATTTCCATCCACAACCTCAAAGCCACCTCTTGAAATACTGAAAATAATATTATTTGGTTTAGATTTTCTCAATCTTATAAAAATGTGCATAAAAACCCCTTGCTGATTTTATTAATTTAAAACATAACATCTAAGTGAGAATTTGCCTACTTGACATGCAAATATAATCTTTTCTTCCAACCACATTATATCCCCAAGTGTCTCCTTTAGGGAAATTCTAGAACCTACACTGATGCCGAGCTCCCTGCCCTCCTGCAGCCCAGCCCACCTGCAACGACACCTGACTCACCGCAGGTGTGCAGGGCAGGGCAGGGTAAGGGGGTTTATCCCCCTGGCAACAAGGAACTCCGTGCTGTTCCTGTTTTCTTGGGTGGAAATCGTCTCTCTGGGCTTTGACTTCATGACAACTGCCTTCCCTGTGGCATGCAATCATTTTTCATATTTCAGTGGTTCTGTTTGGTTTTGAAAATTTTGTGGGGAATTTCATGACATTTATTAAATAACCAATAACCAGGATGTCCCATTACCTGACCAAGGCTGCTATAGAAAATTGTCACCTGGGGAGAAGGGATAGGGGCACCTAGGACACTTCCCTGGTGAATCGGAATGGTAGTGTCTCCCACCCTGAGAGGGCAAAGCCAAGAATCAAGGGAGGTGGTCCTTACTATACCTCACAGCATTTTAGCTTGTATGCAGTCACTTTGGGGACTTTCGTTGGTAGCATCCTAGTTTGTGTTTTATGATTATCAAAATATCTACCCGAATCCTGGACAGGTGATGACCTTATGCCTCTAGGCCCAGTGTCATGAAGCCACATACAAGTGGTTCCAGGTACAGAGCAGCTAACATTCAAGAGGTGCCGCGTTGTCTGAAAGATCTCTGAGCCCTGGTAAGGCCCACCGTGCAGGGAGAAAGCCCTAGCTCAGTGGTTTTCAATCGGGGGTGATTTTGCTCCATTCCTGGAGCAGGGCCAGGACCACGGTGAGGCGGGTGAGGCACCAGGGGCAAAATGTAATGAGTCCCCACTCGCAGGGGCATGCATATACGAGCACTGGCTCACCCACCTTGTCCCAGCCCTGGCCTGGAGACATTCTCGGCTGTCACAAGTTGCAGTGGGAGGGGATGCGCCTGGCATCTAGTGAGTGAAGGCCAGGTGTCCTGATAAACATCCTATACCACACAGGTCAGCCCCAACAACGAAGAGTAATCCAGCCCCAAATGTCAGCAGTGCCGAGATTGAGAGCCCTGCTTGAGTTTAGCATATTTAATAAAGAAATGAAAGCCATGGTGGATTCTGGAATCCCAAACTCTTACAAGAGCCAACCACCAGCTTCCAGCCTGCTGTAATCACCCAGGCAAAGTGAGTTAGCAGTCCGAGTATCCCCATAAAACTAACCATCTAATTATTATGGTCATAGCCGTAGGCCTCAGGCTGAGCAGGAGAGGAGCAGGGCAGGCCTCCCAGAAGCCAGACGCGGCCACTCCTGCGGGCACCGGGACAGAGCTCTGGGCAGCGCAACAGGGCTCAGACTGCAGCTCTGATTGGTTTACCGAGAACACTCTCTGCAAGGCCTTGCACAAGCATGATGTCCCTTTAGGGAGAAAACAAGTAGAGTTGAGATGGTGATTTAAATATCCCTGGGGGTCTACCAAAAGGCTAAGCCCAGCATTATTTTATTCCAATAAAAACCCAATGACCTAGGCTGGGCCACAGTTATTATTCCTTTTGGTTGATGAGCACACTGAGGTTTAGAGAAGTCCCATGACCTGCAGGAAGTCATGCAGCTGCCAGCGACAGCTCTGGGCAGCCTGAAGCCTGTCTCCTGGACCAGTGCTCCATCCACACCCCCACTTCAAAACTGAGGGGAAGAGTGACGGCACCTGCTCGTTGGTCCTCAATGCCTGTCCTTTCCCGGGAGGCCGGGAGCCTCATATGGACTTGACCCTCAGCACCTTCACAGAGCAGGCTTTGTTCAGAGTCAGCCTGAGCCCTGCTCATGTAGACCGAGGGGCACGGATGGACAGAGCCTTAGAAGGGGCTCCAACAAGCAGACCATGCGTCCAGGCTTGGAGGTTCCCGGTTAGGGCCAGCAATGGATGAGGCACCGAGGGGCCTATTTCATTTGAACAAAAGAGGCCTCGTCAATTTCAGAACCATTTTCCCTGAAATTATGCCCAGTGAGGTCCTTCTACGCCTTTCTCTCTGAGGGTCACCTCAGTGCGAGGTGGGATCAGAGCTTTGATCTCAGATTTTCATGTCATTTGCTCTCCCCATTTCTAATTCATTCCTCTCAATGGCTTTGCCACAGTCTCTTCCTGCGTCCTGTAAAACAGGACCTGGATCAGCCCGAGCCTGTTTGGAAACAGAAATGAAGAAACAGTGTTAAATCTCAAAGCTTCTGTCTTGCCCATGGAGGGTCCTTGCTTACACGTAAATGGCACTGTTTTGTGGACTCCTGTGTATATGTGCAGAGAAACCCAGGTTGTTTCTGGGCATCATGATGCCCAGTAGGTCCACCTCACCATGCTGACCTTCACCACCCTGGGAGGTCCTGCTCAGTGTGAGGGCCTGGGCTACAGAAAGTGTTCATACAGAGAAAATGAAATGAAGGGATGTCTGCTCATTCCCGGTGCTGCTCGCTTACAAAAGGGGTGTGGCACAGAGGTGAGCCTATCTACTCAGTGCTGGGGGTTAAATCCCGGCTCCACCCCTCACAACCATGTGGGCTTGGGCAAACTACTTAGCTAGAATGTGCCTCAGTTTCCACTTCTGTCAAAAAGGTGTAATACTCATGCCTGCTTCTAGAGTAGGTGTGGGGATTACATAGGTCAGGAGGCAGGAAAGGCTGAGCCCAGTGCTGGCCAAGGAGGTCCTCAGAAGCAGCAGCTGTTATTGTTCAGCTTCACGATTACCCTGGGCATAGATATTTTTTGGCCTCTTAACTAGGATGGGAAACCTGAGGCTCAGAAATTCTATGTGATTTGTTGAAGTTCACACAGTTAGTAAGTTCAGAATAGAATAACCCCAAAGCCAAGCTCTCTTCCCCAGAATTCAACCAGCACAGCTACCAGCACAATGGGTGACTGGCTCGGAAAACATGGCACTGCTGCACTCCCTCTTTGCTGCTAGTGGCCATCCACCCTTTGCAAGTATGTGTCTGCTGTGACTCTAGCTGCTTCTAATGGAAACCTAACTTTAACTTCTGATGGAGATGATCACGATGCCATGTAGCCCCTTTGCTTCTTTGCTGACGGCCAAAGCCTAAGGCATAAGGACCCAGCCCACTGCCTTGCACAGAGTGGGGGGCATGCAAGTGCCTGTGGGCTTGATTTGAAAAGCTTCCACTTCAAGGATTAGGGCTCTATTTAATTCTCCACTGACACGTTGCAGCAGAGGGTTAAATTAGAGAGAATCTGAGGAAAAATCCCCAGCTTGGCTGCTGATTGCTTTGCCTGTGTCTGGAGGTATCGCTGTGCCTGACAAGTGGTACTGTCCCTTGTAAGTGGCCAACTGGTATATGCCCACCCACCCCTGTGGTCAGAGGAGACAAGGTCTGACATCAGAAGAGAGGGCAGGAATCTGGGAAGGCAAGCCCAACACCCCCTCCAAGGGTAGAGAGCTGCCTCCACACAAGGCCTGTCCCTGGTGGCCCCACACAAGACCCATCAGACCTCTCCTCCTGATGAACCCCTTCTCTCCCCACAGCACCCATCCTCATCCCCTCGTGGCCACAGACACCACCTTTCTAACATAACCTCCATCGATGGGCAGATCCCATCACGGCTGCTAAGAGAGTAAGCAACAAGTCAGCCCAGGCTGGCAATAAACGTTGAATGATGGAAGGGAGGAAGGGAGGGGAGAAGGAAGGAGATCTGTTCTGACATTTTTCTGCTAAAACAACAAAAAGTCATGTTTTGCTATGCTGTGATCACCAAGCTCCCCTTCCTGCCCTCAGCTCCAGAAGTCAGATTTCAGCTGAATCCGGCCCTTACACAAAGGCCTCTGTATGTTATTGTTGGTGCTGTGGTTGCTAACTTGGGCACTGGTGCTGCTGGGAGAGGAACCCAGTGCTTTAGAAAAGCCCAGACCTGGCCAGTCTCAGGCAGTGTGTGAGGACAGAAGGGAGGAGGGTGTCCTGCTAGGAATGGTGAGAGTGGCCTGCCTGGAGAGGTGTGTGACAGGTGGGTTCCATACTCCTGCGCTCACGCCCCCCCTGCAGAGAGCCCTAGCCTGCCCTTTATGACCATGTCTCCTGGGCTGCTTATTCCTTTCACTTTGTCCATTAGAGCCCTTAGCACATTAATGAAAGTTATTTTAAACTCCTGATCTGATAAGTCCAACATCTCTGCCGTATCTGAGTCAGGTTCTGATGCTCATTCTGTCTCTTCAAACTCCCTTCTTCATCTTTTAGTATGCCTGGTAATTTTTTTATTGAAAGCCAGACATATTGAACTCGGTAGAAGGAATCAAGTATTGGTTCCCATGGAGTTTTCTGCTCTTGGGTTTTTGCTCCCATGAGTTGTGATTCTCTGTATCTACCTGTCTGTCTGTCTAATTTTGGGACAGTGGCTTTCTGTGTGACCTCAAGCTTCTGAACGATCTAAGAAGAGTTGCTGATTTTCAGTTTGTTGAGCTTTTATCTTGTTGTGCAGATAAGAGTGACAACTTCTAAGCTCCTTACTTGCTGGACCAGAAACTGACAGTTTCCCCATTCTTTCCATTCCCAGAATCCATGCCACCTTCTGATATCTGTCTATGGCATTGCCTCCAAGCCTGTGATGATTCTGTGAACTCCACTCAGGGATCCTCATCCACCCCTGCCCCCATTTCTACATTTCCAACATCTTTGAGGTCAAGCTAAAAGTTTTTTCCTCTAACAAAGATTTCCCTGACACCCCAACTGGAATTTCTGATGCCTTGCTCCATCTCTCTGTTGGCACATCAGATACTCTAGTCTTCAACATTGTTCACTGAGGACTTTCTCTCTTATGAGACTAATATCACCTTGAGCACAAAGAACGTGGGCCTGGTCATCTTTCTATCCCCAAGAGTGGATGCTTAACAAGTATCGATCAGATAAATATCTATGACTTTAAATTCCCATCATACAGGCAACCCACCTTGCATGCATTTCCAAAAATGTATTATCTTGACACTCCCAGAATACCTTTTAGGTACGGTGCTGTCACTATCTGGCAAAATATCTCGATACAGCTGCTTGGGGTAGAAATTAAGAACCTGAGGACACGGATCAGTGTACAAGAAGTACTAAATCGTGGCACTGAGGATTATCTTAAGAATTTGGGAAAGAGCAAAGGAGAAAGGCAGGGGAACCAAGCGAGAGAACTGAAAACCATGAAGGGAGGTGCGAGGCTGGAACTGAGCAAATAGCCCTTGGGGGACGTTTACAGGCACAGAAATTTTCATCCCTAAGTTGTTGATATTGCTGCAACATAAATGCTCTAGCTCTCCAAGCCATTGGCCAAAGCTGCACACATACACAACACTTTGTGTGAGTGTATTTATGATGCAGTGATCTGGAACTCTATGTGTCAGCAGATACAGTGAGAACTGGGGATTACCGAAAGAAGTGATGAGATGGTCCCTAAATGAAACCAACTCAGCCAAAGCAGAAATTCAGAGGAACTGGGCTTCCCACGACCTGCAGAACAGGATTGATGCAGCCTAGAATTTAAGAGGCTGAGTAACCACAGTTGACATCTGCAATACAGATGAATGAACAAATGAATGGATAAATGCAACGTTGTGTAGCCATGCTTCAGAGAGAACCCTCTATGGGTTCTGGTTGTGATGTGTGGGTCAACTGCCATGGGACAGAGTGTCAAAGAAATACCAGTGAGGCAAAAGCTGTATGGAGGAAGAGACCCCTGTGGGTTTGTTTGTTCCATTGTCTTTTGCAAAGTACATTCAACAATGACTTCATCTGCCCCAAATGGGGAGAACTGGGAGGGGTTCGCAGCTACAATCTGACAGCCAAGAGCTAGGCAGTCATGCAGGTGGGGAGCAAAGATATTCCCAGCCACTGGGCTCTCCCACCAGCCTCCTGCTGTGGGTCTGACCAGGGGGCCCTGGGTGACTGGTCTCAGGGCTGACCCAGGAGTGGGACTACCTGCAGGGCTCATCAGGCCACCCTTACCTGGGTGCCAGCCTGGACTGGCTCTGCTGCCCAAGGTTGATTAACCTGGAGGTAAAGAGTCTTTCTCTCCCTCTCCCATTTCTATTATTTCTCTCCCAGAGCCAAGGTTCTGAGAAGCTTGTACCCTCAGATCCCATCTGTAAATCTTTTAGCCAGACTCCCTCCATTAATCCCATTATCCAAAGCAAGGGAGAAACCCAAGATGTTCCCCAAACACATAATACAACATTAATGTAATTGCCGGGAGACATCTGCAGGGATTGCATGGAAATTCTACAAAAGCAAAAATCCAAACAAAAAACCCTTCTGCACAAGGCCAAGAGGCAGAAGTAAGTTGAAATGAAACATCAGTAATTTTGTTTGGGAAAACAAAGAGTCATATAATGCTTTTAAATAAAGTTATTGAATGCTTTCAAACAGCTTGAACAATAGTGCTGGGCAGATTAAAAGCCTGTACCTGCAGGTGTATATCAAGTTCAGACATCTGATTCCGGTTACCAGGCACTGGGAAGGCTAGCAGGCCCAGTATTAGACATAACCATTCTTGCTTAATGCTTTCTTCAAAGCCCATGTAATTCATTGCTGGGGTTGTATTTCATGTTTAGGTTCTCTGGCTTTCTTTGTTCTTAAGGAAACAACCAACCAACACCAGCAGGCCAGTCATTCTCAAGAACCATGAAAACATAGAATATTAATGCTGGGAGCCAGCTCAGAAATTCAGACTCCAATCCCTGTTTTTCAGAAAAGCTAGCTGGGATCTGAGGAAGGAAAGTAAATGGTCTCTTGGGCCAGAGGAGGAAGGAATCCAAAAGACAGAAGGGACAGACCTCATAAAGACCAGATTCCAGGATTTACACGAAATAGTGCTTTCTGTTCACACCACCTGGATTTAATGATAATGACACCCACCATTTGATTTTTTTTCAGTTAATAAAGGGTTCTCAATTGACTCTCTTTTGACACTCACAATGTGCCTCTAAATGCATGTGTAATACATACATTTTTTAGAGTAAGAAACTATGACTTAGAGAAATTCAGTGGTTGACCCAAGATCCCAAGGGCTGAGGCTTACAACCAGGTTAACTATATTCTTTTCAGTTGGGGGAGTTGAATGGTCACTGGTGTGGACCATGACTGTGAGAATAAAGTTAACCTGGCAAACCAGGGAGCCAGGTCACCCCCTCATGTCCTCAAGCCCAAGTCCCACTGAGCCTCTCTGCCCACCTTCCATCTCATTAGGTCTCACATTCCTCAAAGCACTTCCAAAGTTCTATGGTGCCAAGTGATGTGGTGAGTTAGGCAGGGTGGGCACGCACATCATTCACATGAGAGAAGATGAAGCGTCCAGGATCAGCCATTTTGAGGCCACGTACAAGTATAAGGACTTAGCCTGGGTACAAGGGCAAAGTTCCTAACTCCTGCTGCAGATCCACGATGCCTCAGTCCTGCCCTAGAATCCTCTTCTCCACATACACTTCCCCCACCCAGGGAAGGAGGAATGAGGAAGTACTTTATAGATTTGTAACATGTGAGGCCAAAATAAATTTTTTTCATGTGTGTTAATCTATTTATTTATTTTTTTATTTTAATTTATCAATATAAAATGTTGATTTTTGTGTCCGTTTACCAATTTCTCCTTTACCCTCCGCCCCCCCAAAAAATTATTTTTTGAGCAAGAGAGAAAAATGATGTGGTAAGAGGCACCTACCTGGAGTCTGCCCTCCAGGTAAATTCCCAGAAGGCCAATATGTCACACTGAATTCTGCGCCAGCAGACTCTTCCCACTGTGTCTTGGGGGAAATGAGAAGGGCCCTAAGGCCCACAGTCCCTGTAGCACATGGCCAGTTGTCCCCTAAAACGAATGAAGCCTCACTCTGATTACGCAGGCTCTCTCAGCCAAATGGCTACTTGAATTGGGGGCCCCAAATCTGGCAATCCATGGAAGACCCCTGGAAACCGAGGCCATCCCACAGCTGTGGAATCAGAACCTGGTCTAAACCAGCTCCCCAGGCCATTACAATGAGCATCCACATGAGAACTGGGGCTAGGAACCAGACTTTATTATTATTACAATGTATGTAACATAATTTTTAAATCTCCCTTTTATTTCACATGAGATAATAAAAGAAAAGCCATTTGATAAATTTTAAAAATAAACTATATAATTATTATTTTTACAAAGTGGTTTTAGGGTATTTGGGGAAAACATGGATTTGGGCAGGAGAAGGACCTGGGTTGAGACCCTGGCCCTGACTGTAACAAGCTGTGGGACCTCAGGCAAGTCATGTGACCTTCCCAAACCTTGGTTTTCCCAACTATAAAATGACAATGATTGAATAAACATTGCAGGGTGATTGTGAGAGTCAAATTTTATATATAGGATGTTATTTTAGAGGAATTTATTTTTTAATTGACACATACTGATCGTACATGTTTATGGGGTGCAGAGTTATATTTCAATACATGTACACAATGTGTGATGATCAAATCAGGGTAATTATCATACCCATCATTGCAAAACTTATCATTTCTTTGTGATGAGAACATTTGAGCTCATCTCTTCCAGCCATTTGAGAACATACAGTAAGTCATTGTTAATTACAGATGCTAGCACTCATACACCACGAGAACTTATTTTTCCTATCTAGCCACAATTTTGTGCCCATCAACCAACCTCTCCCTGTACCCCTTCCCCTTCTCTTCCCAGCCTCTAGTAACCACAATTATGTATATAAATTGTCTTGTGCATTGGAGCATTCAAAAATGGTAGCTTTTAGAAATGTTTTGTGGTTATCCTTGATAATGTGGGCAATTTGTACTGAGAAGTGCCACATTTTGCTTCTCTCACTGTCTCTGGATCAGCAGCCCAGGTAGAGCCAGCACTGTTGATAGTATTTTGCCCACAATTTGCACCCAGCCCTGCAGTCTAAGACAGTTTCTTGTTCGTCTGGGTCTAAGGCAACTGCAGGGCACAGGTTACTCCTTTTACTGAGCATTTTCCCCAGCTCAGGGTCAGACTCAATGCTCTGGGAAAATCCAGTGAAACCCCTTCCCATGAATAAATAGAGAATCACCATGGCAACCCACACCTGAACACAAGGTAGGCATGCCAATGGTGCGGTAGGAGTTCAAAGGTGTGGTCGGGAAAGTTTTATGGAGGTGGAGGCATCTCAGCTAGACTTTGATAAACGGGTGGGATTCGTGCACATGGAGAAGACTGGAAGAGCTCTCTGGGTGATGGGAACAGCATGGGCAAGAGCTCAGAGGGGGTCACAGCGGCTTTGAGCCTGGGCAAGGGTGAGAGTTCCCCAGGCTGGTTGGCAGTGTGTCCACACTCAGGGGGTAGGGGAGAGCATGAGGCCAGCCCTGCCTACCCCCACCCTGCCAGGGAGCTGGGATGGGCCCCTTCCAAATCCCTGCAGGACATTCCATTCCACAGGAGGGGGCTGACCTTAAACCAAAACTATAGCTTTGGCTTTACAATTAAGAAACTACAACCAGCCCCAACTTCGTGATTATCCAAAGGCATTTTTCCCAGGAGTTATCCAAGTTAGACTGGAAGGTGCTATGGAGACAATAGGCAGGGGTGGAGCCACCAGGATATAAAGGGAATACCCCAGCCATGATCTTTCTGGGGGTCAACAGCAGAGTCACATTTGGATGGACAAGTGTGGTTGGATTTAAGGGCTACAGTAACCCATTGCATTTGGGTTTAGTACTTACAGTTCCTGAGTGAGAGCCACTTTGCTTGGGGACTAAATGCCTTGTCTTGAGATTAGAAGCGCTGTATTCCAAGACCATGAACTTGGAGAGTCAAATTAAATATTAAGTATTCCTTTCTCTGAAAGACAATAGATGCCTCAGTTGAAGAGAGGTAGTAAGTGCAGAAAAGCAAGCAAAGCAACCAGAGTTTCAAGATACTATCCCGTCCCAGGGAGTTTAGGATTTAATGAAGGTAGGCGTGGGACCAATCTGGTTCACCTTCTTGTCTCCCGTGTCTGGCACTGGGAAGTGCTCATCAACAGTGCTTTAATGAACGAGGTAAGATCTAAGAAAGGTAAATGTTTCCATGGAGCTTGTAGCAGTTATTAGTAGCAGTGGCACCTGCTTTGTATTTTGGTCTTTGCATTTCTTTTAGCCTATAATCAACCTCCAGGTGAAACACTTATCAGGTCAAATCCTGTTGTTACATAAATCGAAATATTGACATTTTGTGTCAAAATCACAGGGGAGCTCTTGTGTCCTCTCCCGGAGAGTTCACACGGAGGAAGTGTACCTTTGGACCCACTCAGGCTTCCCCAACCTGGGCCTGCTGAGCCAGACCCCCCTGGGGTGGGGCCAGGAATCTGCATTTTTAGAAGTTCCTCAGATGAATCCAGTGGACACTAACATTTGAGAACCAGCTTGACTTCATCAAGCAGCATGTCCATTCACCCAGTGGGGCTCCTGCTGGTGCATGTGGTGCCCAAGGGAACACAGCCACCTCTCCCAGGACCACCCTGTCGCATCTTTGACCTCTTTTAGTGATGGAAGCATCCCAGCTACCGGCAAGTGCACTGGCACCAGAACGAAAGTAAAACAGGAAAAGGGACATAGGCCAGACCCTACATATGATTGATGGCAATGGTTTTTGCAAAAAACCCCACCAATCTTTTATTGTGTCTAGTGAGCAGAGCTGACCCCACAGCCTCCATCACAGTGAATGACCAGGTTTATGAGCTCTTGAAATAAACTTAAGCAGCATTACAATATAATTATCTTTTCAAAACTGCATTTCATAATCGGATGTTCAGCCTCCACCAAGGCCATTACCCACCCATCCCATCTACCCACCCCTGGAAGCAGCCGCCAGGGGGCTTTGGATATTCCCGTTGCCAACCTTTACAACCAGCTCTCTATTCTTTCCTGTGTGTTCCCACTCGTCACATTCCTCTGGCTAATTGTGGCCATGTGTCCTTAACCTTGGCAATTAGCCTTCATGAAGAAAAGGCTTTTACCTGCTGCAAGAAGCCTTCATAGATTATAAGAGAGCCTGTTCCTCCCACCTCCCCACCCCAGCAAACCCGATGAACATTTGCAGATCCCTAAATTACTAAAGCTGTGCAGGAAGAATAGAAAGATAATTAAAGAAGAATCTAGAATCAGATTCCAAATTTGTTCCTGCAGCTTCCTGGTGGGCTACAGCTGAACCTCTCTGTAAATGCACAGTCAGGGTGACCTGTCCAGGGAGCTCTGCCCACTGGATTAGACAAACACGGGGCCAGCCTACGGGACGTGATGTGTCTCGGCATGGGGAGACATACTGAGTGCAAGACATGGATGGGAAAGGATACTCAGGCTTGTCCAAGGGCACAGAGGGGTCCTCTGTCATTGTCCATGTGTCTGGAATGGAAGGTGATAGAAGGTGCCCCATGTGGGGGCCACAGAGGTGTGCACTCAGTCCCCAGGAGGCTGAAGAAAGCACTCCCTACCCTGCCCCAGGTTCTGTTTGTGGATTTGGCAAGGTGACCCCCAGAGAGTGGCTGATCAGGTGCTCCTGCCTCACCCACCCATGCTCCACCCCACAGGGCATTTGTTGGCACTTCAGCAAACCCCAACTTGGTTCACTGCTGCCTCCTCTTCCCTAAAACCTTTCCAGGGCTACTTGGGGGGTGCTGTTTTCAGGAGGAATCAGAGCACACACACACCCCCCACCAAGCCTCCAGTGGTCTCTGCCATGCCTGGGTTAGAGAAACCAGGGATGTCCTGCGGGGCCCCGGCATGTCCCCACATTTCTGAGAAAATGATGCAACTCAGCAGAGAGGCGTTGGAGCTGCCCTTTCATACAGGAGTCAGGATGACAGAGAAGGACCTCAGACCCCTAAGGTCCCCAGTCCTTCAGAAGAGAGATGGGACCACAGACTGACCATCCCTTGAGTTACGGCCACCTGCCATTGCAGTCTGCTTTGTGCCATGTGTGAATTCAAAAGCAGCAGCTTCTCCATGAGAAAGTCATACAGGGGCTCAAAAAGGAACCCAAGGCACAGAGAACAGAAGGAGGGCGCCCACAGTGGCCCAGGAGGCCCATGGCTGTCAGGGATTTGGGAGCCCTGCAGGGCAGCAGGCGGGGTGGACATCAGCAGCCCTTTCATCCTGCGGCTCGTGCATTTGTCTGTGGGTGAGTTCTGGGCATACTTCCTCAGTTTCCCCAGCTGTCAGAGAGAACACAGAGTGTTTGTGATTCTTGTCTGGACCAAGGTATGCACGAGGGTGATCACAGCGGCCTCCACAGCTTGCCTACAGCTTGAACCTGCCCACCTTCAAAGGGCCCAGGTTACAAAACAACCCTGTGTACCTGTCAAGCCACACCCCCAGCAAAAAGTGCCAGCAACCAGGGTCAGAGCCAACTACAGTGTCTTCTTTCAATGTGTCTTCAGCCCACTGGTGTCTCCTGCAGCCCCTCTCCGCTCCCCACACCTTCCAGAAGCACCTACTAGGAACCGAGCACACCCACGCAAAGTTCCCACAGCGCCTTGCCCCACAGCAAGCCCTGCTCAAGCTGTCGAGGTTGGAGCATGAACTGTCGGCCTCCACTGGCAATTTTCTTTCACTTGCCCATCATAAGAAACAGGGCAATGTTAAAGAAATCCCCCAACTACAAGAAAACAGCAAAACTGGGGTGGCCCAATGGCCAGCTGGTGCCCTCCTCCCCAATTTATGAACACATTTGAAGCTCAATCAAGTGGAATGCTCAAAAAATGAGGAGTACAAGTTCATTTTACCATCTGCTTCAAGGAGACCATTGCCATCTCTGGGCACCTGTCAAGAAAACCCCAGTCTACCTTTTTTAGTGAATGCGGTGGAGTAAATATAATTTGCCCTTGCTCTTTTGAGTGTGGAGATCTGTGCCTGGAGGTCACATTCCACTGCCAGTCCCACAAGGCCAGAGATGAGATTTCACTTGGCCGCTCCTTGGTATCACTTGGAATGTGATTGCATTTTCTAAATTTCTGTTTACTTTTCTGCCTCTCATTTGCTTCTTTCTTCACAAGATTATTTGTCCAAATTTTTTAAAAATGTCCATATAACTGTGGATTCTGGCCAGTTGTTACACAGTTAATATAAGTATCATTATGAAGCGAGTGTAGATACTGGTATGCAGCAGAACCGTCTGCTTTCTGTACTGTCTGTCAGCAGTGCTCCATATCTGCACTGTGCAAGTGGTAGCCTCTCACCACAATGGCAGTGGAGGTTTTGAACTATAGAGTTCATTTAATTTTAATCACAGTATTTTAAATCTAAATAGCCACACATGGGGAGTGGCTAGCATTCTGGATGGTGCAGGAAGGCCATGGGGACAGCTCATGGAAGGGCCTGGAATGGGGCCGTCAGGATTCAAGCTTTCACTCCACCCCAGAGCAAGTTCACTTAACCGCTCTGATTTGCTCACTGGCAAAATGAAAATAGGGAATTCAGTGCAACAACTCCTGGGAGCCCCAAGCTCAGTGTCTGGCATGGTGCAGGCTCTCCATAAAGCCTGACCGAATTGTTCTGGGCAGCCCAGTTGTGGGGGCTAGATTAGGCCGGCTTCAGCTTCCTCACCCTCCTGGTGTCCACACCCCATGATTCCTCTAGGCTTTCTAACTCAGGCATTGCAGCAAGCTATACTGTGTCCTCAGAAAAGATATGTTCACGTTCTAACTCCCCAGTACCTGTGACCGTGACCTTGTTTTTGCTGATGTGATTAGTTTGAGGATCTTGAGATGAAATCATCCCAGATTTAGGGTGGGCCCTATATCCCATAGCTGGTGTACTCACAAGAGGAGGGGAAAACACACAACAGACACAGAACGGACACCCTATGAAGACAAAGACAGAGGTTAGGGTGATGTACCTACAAGCCAGGCATCACCTGGGAATGCCTGCAGCCACCAACCCTGGGAGGATTCTTCTCCAGAAGCTTCAGAGGGAACATGGCCCTGCTGCCTCCTTAGTTTCAAACTTCTGGATTCTAGAACTGTTCAAGAATAACTTACTGTTGTTTTAAGCCTCTCAATTTGTCATAATTTGTGATGGCAGCCCTAGGAAAGAATACGGGGGCCGATAGTTCACTTCACTGAAAACCAGACTTCCTTGTTTGGTGTCTTGCTTCTCTGGAAATTATTTACAATGGAATGGACCTATTATATGGGTGTAGTCCCATATAAAAAGAATCGAAGCATTCAATTTGGTTTGACTTCTTGAAAAAAAATTAGATTTCTTAGCCTCATCATGAAGACCCAGTTCAATTAGGAAACTTGAGGACTCAGAAATGGGCAGAGGCCAGAGGGTCACCAGAGCTGCCAGGACCAAGCTGGAATCTGCACACAGGATGGCTGGGGCAGGGCTGGGGCAGGGCAGTGTCAACGCGGGCTGTGGTGCAGGACACAGGGGCTTAAGCTGGGTTAGAAGCCAGGAGGTCCATGAATTTCCATGAGAAATTCCATTTTTATTTTCACTGACCTCTATTTTGGCATGCAGCATCAGCCACACCTGTGGGTGTCGAGATCGCAGATAGCTTCACATTGCATCACAGGTGCGGCAGGCATCCTACGTCACTTTCATGCTTATCTCTCCTTTGCAATTGTGGTAGCTGTTAGACGACTCAATCTTGTTTTGAATGTATTAATAAAGAAGCACGTGAGGTACCGTATCACAGTTCGGGGGGGGGTTGTTGTTGTTACACTGTTAACTGTACTTCAGTATAGTGGTTTCCTGGGTAATCCTATGTGATTTATTTCATAGGGGTCCATAGGCTTCACCAGGCTGCTGCCGAAGGGGTCCGTGGCACAAAGCAGGTTCAGAACTCCTGACTCAGACATTAGAAACCTGAACAAGTGCTGTTGTATCCCTTTTAATATGAGCTCTGTGCAATTGGAATTTTTAAAAGATGCACTGTCACATGAAGAAGAGAGATGATCTTCCTGCGGCACTCGTAGAAGCAAAGAGATTTCTCTCCATCTTTGTGGAACAACATAATTGATAAAGTCAATAATCTCCACCAACTTGGCACCAGTAGGCTGCCTGAAGGGAAGAGGCATTTTCGTCTTTGTGAATTGTTTCACTATGATGCTGTCTCATTTCCAGGAATCAGACGGCAAAACTGATATATTTTTGTGGTTTGGCATTTGGAGTTTCGCTCTGGCTTCCCTGGTAACTGCCAACATCTGCAAATTATTATGTGCTTAAAAAAAAAAAAAAATCAACCACCACTGCAGACTGCACCCACCGTCCCTGGCTGGTCCAGGCTTCCTGCCAGGCCACAGGGCAGAGTCCTCAGACCAGGAGGTGGTTGGGTCAAAAGGTTTTCTAGTAAGCCCTTGAAGAAAGAACATTTGTGCACATGATACGTGCTTGTGTCTCAGCTCCTGGGTCCTGGTTCTCACATCGTCCACTCATCTATCCGAGGGAAGACAAATAAGCTGTGGCTGCCAAAAGAAAAATGTAATGTACCCATGTCAAAATTTCTGCGTGTCAATGTCAAGAGATTTTTGCTTCTCAGAATCATTTTGGCCCAGGACCACCGGGAGTGAACTCTGCATTTTGGATTTTTCTTCCTAAACACAGAAGCAGAGGCTTCAATCACAAGGGACAGATCAAACTGCTTGAGGGGTCCAGGCCAGGTGCTCAGAAACTTGGCAGGACCACGGACCTCGTCCAGGAATCCATCCCTGGCTTGTCTAAGATGGCTGGCTCTCGTGACTGGCTCAGAACAACAGAGCAGATGTTTGTGTGGGAAGCAAGCCTCACCCAACATCTGTCCTGCGGCGGAAAGGCATGGGTGTTCGCAGAGAGCGCTGTATTCCCCAGTGGGCGGCGTGGACAATTAGCTGGCCCCGTGTCACGTGTAATCTAATTACAGGGGAAGGAGGGCGAAACCCTGGTGATAAGCAGGGCGGCTGCTTTCGGCGGTTCTCTGTAGTTTTTCCTCCGTTAATTTTCTCCATAACTCACACGAATGTCATAAAGGTTAATTAGAAAGAGCATGAGTGGACCCATACCACATGTACCCAAACCAGAAAGTGCTGCGTGCCTTCTCGTGTGTGGAAGGGGGGGGGTGGCACATCACTGAATCTAGACTGAAATGGAGCACTTGGAAATAGGGACCATGAAGGTCCCTATTGGGTGAAGTCAGACACACATGGCAAGGCAGCATATCACTGTATTGCAAGGACAGTATACTCAGGGGAATCCATAAATGATGAGTGTGGAAGGCAAAGGAGTGATCCCAGAGAGACTTCCTGGGAGAGGTGAACTCTTAAAAGATTTGATGTGCACAGTCTGGGGAGAGAAATAGGAAAAAGAAAGAGCACTCAAGGCAAGAAAAGGAGGCATCGGAATCAAAGGGACAAGATCCAAAAGCACATGGTTAGAACTTCAAGATAAGCAACCTGACTCGAGGAAAGAATCTCCTTCAAGGATGATGCCTGATGGGGGTCAAGGGTGTCCAGGGGTAGAGGATGTCCAACCCCAAGCTATAATCAAACGTCTGATGACGAACGCCCAGCTCTTGTTTGCAACCCATGCCACGGCAACCAAGCCTCCCATAAATGTCACCCAGAGTCCCCAAGACACCAGATGAATGGAGCCTGGTTACATCTAGGGTTTGCACACAGCAGGCAATGAGTAATCACATGCTTCTGACCTAAGAACTCTGACCTCAACCTTATCACCTCTGCCACCTGTGATGAGCTCAGTGAGCAGAGTTAATTCTTGGTAGTGCATGATGGAGACAGTGCATCATCCTCAGCAACGGATAACGTATCTGTTTTGTTTTGTTTTTTAATTAAGTACGTATTAGATCACATTGAAATTACTCTGTATTTTGAGACCATACAATAACTGATGAAGTCGGGGAGAGGAGTGAACACCCAAGCAGGAAGAGTACATGTGAGAGCCACACTTTGTAGGAATGCAGAGGGGTCCTTCCTTTTACCTAGATATCAGACTGACATTGGCAGCTGAGTCCCCTGATCTGGTTACCCTGCTGACAGTGTCTCAAGAAATTATTTTAATTTGAGACTTCATAATGACAATCAAAAGATGACTTGAGCATGACCCCACTGGGGAAGTCATTAGACAGAGTTCAGAAAATGGATCACAGAGCACCTTCCAGTTAGAACTAGCGGACAATGTAGTTCTGATGTCCCCAGGCCTGGGGTGGGCATGTGAGATAGCTCTCCTGGGTCTGGCCAGATCCTCTCCTTATTTTTGTGTTCTGGGTTTGCTAATCTGTGGACTTTATGCACTCTGCTTCTGCATACCCCACTCCAGAGGGGGTTGGCATAGCCTCTGCCTCAGTCTCTCTGTCTGCACTCCAGTGAAAGTGACCGTATTAGCTTGCTCAGGTTGCCATAACAAAGCACCACAAACTGGGAGCATTAGAACAACAGACATTTGTTCTCTCATAGGTCTGGAGACCAGAAGTCCAAATGCAAAGTGTCAGTGGGGTTGATTCTTTCTAAGGATGGTGGAAGCATCCGTTCCGTGCCACTGTTTTAGCTCCTGGTGTCGCTGGCACTCCTTGACGTTCCTCAGCTTGTAGATGCATCACTCCCATCTCTGCCTCTGACATCACATGGCCTTCTACTCTCTGTGTCTGTCTCTATGTCTCTTCTCTTCTTATAAGGACACCACGCGTATTGAATTAAGGGCCCACCATACTCTGGTATGACCTCATCATAACTCATTACATCTCCGATAGCCCTATTTCTATATAAGATCACATTCTGAAGTACTGAAGTTAGGGCTTCAACATATCTTTGGGTGTGGGGACACAACCCAACCCACAGCAGTCAAGTGCATAGTCCTCATCACCTGTGCATGCAGGACTACATTCTGCTGTTTCTGATAGATGCACTTTTCTGTCTAAGGTTGAAAATTAAGCTACTCCCTCCCTGCTACAAGTGCCTGCCACAGCTGCTGGTTACTAGAAGTCATTCCCACTCTTCAGTCCTGTGACAATGGGCTACATTTCGTGTTTTCACACTCACCCATGTATAAAAGCACTTTTGGCAGGAAGAGAATGATTTTTAAGTTGAGTCTGTTTGAATGAGTCTGCCCCAGAAGGTCACCAGATTTAGCAAATTAAAGTATAGGACACTGAGTTAAATTTGAATTTCAGATAAGCAATGAATTATTCTTTAGTGGAAGCTTGTCCCATGCAGTACTGGAACATGCTTATACTGTGAAAATTATGAAATTTAAATGCAGCTGGGTGTCCTATATTTTATCTGGCAAGCCTACACCCAGCCACAAGAAAAGTGTTGGTGTATGTCTCTGGATCATTCCCCACCTCACCAGCCGCCCAGCTCCATCTGCCCCGTGGGCTCAGGGCTGGAGGTGGGGGTGCTACCAGATATGAGGAGCAGCAAAGGAGGCCAACACTGAATTTGCATGCGTGGCAGATAAGACCCAAAGCAAATAGCTCACACAGCATAATCAAGACTCGACCACGTAACGGTGATGTCTCCTGTCTCCAACACATCTTCTCATACCACTACTGCATTCCAGCTTCACATGAATCCTTGACATGTCATGGCTTTCAAAGCTGATTTTCATCTCCAGATTGTTCTGACACCTGTCTCCAAGACCTCACCAAGATACTCCTCCTCCTCAAATCTTCCCTTCTATCCAAACCTAATCAGAGTGGTTCTCCTGGTCTCAGAGTCCTTTCTCCTCTCCCATTGCGTACTGTTAATGAAGCTGGAGCTGGTTTCTCAGTGGCTCCATGACTGCCTCTGTGCTCTCGAGATGGGAGTTGGCAAATGTGTGCCTCTTGTCCCAGCATGTCTGTGACGGCCCTCACGCCCCTCCGTCCTCCTCTCCACGAGGGCACCTCGGGATACTCTGGGACCCTGGCGTCAAACCCCACCCTCCACCCCCCCAAACAGCAGTCAGAGACTCTGTCTGACCACAGCTCTGCTCTTGGGACCTAATCCTTCACAGACACATTCCTCCCCTGTTCTTGCTCCATTTTAAATATGAGAATAGAAATTTCTCTTTAAAAACAAGGCTTTTCACTTCCAGAATGCATATCATTTTCTAAAACTGTAGACCTAAATTTGATTTCTCATTTCCAAGGTAGTTTGGCATCTATTCCTGACTTTCCCCTCTATCTATCCCTTCTTTAGGCCACATCCATCCCCATCTACTCCTCCATGCAGAAAACCAACCCCTGAACTGTCCTGAAAAGGCCACCCCACACACCGGGGGCAACTCAGAGGCTGTTCTCTTCACCCCCCAGATTATCACCAGAGGTGGGAATCCAGAGACCCTCCCTCACCAACATCTGATTGTGGGAAGAGCCATGCATCTGCTCTGACCTCTTGTAGGAGTGTCAAAAAGAAATTTGTCGGGGCCCGAAACCATGGATGCAAATGACAGGTGCAGTCTGGGAAACCAAAGGCACGTCCAGGTGGGAGGGGCAGCACATGGGGGTTGTGGGGGCTTTAGATGGTCAATGAGACAGGGACAAGCAGGCAGCCCAACACACTGAGCTCCCGCCCTCCGGGTAAGTGGGTTTGTCTTGCAGTCGGTCAAATGGATCACCTCAGAGATGGGAAACAGAGCCCCTCACACCCCCTGCAACCGCACTGGGCCTGGAAGTTGGGTCCTGATCAGTCCCCCATGCCGACCCTCAGCAGAATTGGAGGTGACCTTACCTGAGCCACTCCCTGAGGTATTTGACACGTTTTCTAGCCAATGCATTCTTCTCAGGATTACTGGTCCCTCTGTAAAAAAAAAAAAAAAAAAAAAAAAAAAGGATAAAAGAATTCCAGCGATAAGTTGAAGCAAAAATGCTTCTTTTTTCTTCCAATGGGAAAATTCTTATCAGCATCTCACCCTGTGAGCCTGGGCCGATGAGGCTCGAACAACTGAATAGATTTCCCTTTTAATAGAACTCCACTCTGGCATTTGGTCACTGCAGTCTGAATACACTGGTCAGGCTGGTGATGTTGTAGAAATGACAACTTGAAGAAAATGAGCATGAGATTCATTTACACTAGGTTATGTCCTGTCAACGTCTTGCACTAAAAAATTCCCATATGGAGGCTCAGAGGGAGGAGCCGTGGAGCAGGGGAGAGGTGGGCAGTTCCTCAACTCCATCACCCAAAATGCTTCTCCTGAGCTTCCTCACTGACACTCTGGAAGTCTAGCCCTCTCCCGGGAGTACATGTCTGGAGCAAAAGTGCACAAAGCATAGTCACTGGGTTCCTGCACTCTGTGTAGCTCCTAAGTAGTTGCATAAAGACGCACCTGAAAAGACTTTTTCTAATTATTATTCTTAACTTCTTTCTTAACTCGATATCCAAATTCACTAAAAAAGCTTGAACCCACTATTTCATTGACCGTTTCTGATCCATCCAGAAGAGATCCATTTAGCAAGAGCCCTCCCTGCAGGTGCAAGGCACGTCTAAATCAAGGAGCTGGACAACGCAGCATGCAGGAGAGAGCGCCGTCGCACAGACACCCATAGAGGAAGGACGCGGCCCCCGTACTTCCCAGGGTCCCTGCAAATGTAGGGGTTCTGTCCTAACTTACAACAAGGCTGATGGGCATCGCACATTTGGAAATTGAGTACAGGACTCGCTAAGCATGGCCGGGGTTCATGTACACAGGACATCAAGTGACATCGGAGTGATTGGCTCTTTCCAGGGGGCAGGGGCAGGGGGCCAGCCGACCCGACTCCTTGCACTTGTGTTCTGCCAGCTGAACACCCCCATCGGCTGAAGGGCTCTTCAGAGAATTTCAACCCCCTCCATTTCCAGCTCCTCACACAAACCCCTTTTGCAATTTAAGGGAGGTGTGTGCGCGTGTGCGTGCGTGTGTGGGTATGTAATGAAAAGCAGCTTGTTCAGAGGCTTGGGGGAACAAAGGTGCCTTTGAGTGTCCACTGCAGACTGTGATGGCTCTGAGGGAGGCATCTGTCTCCAGAGTACAGAACCAGGAGCCAGCCAGGAACACCGCCACTCCGAACCCACCGCAGCTCTGATGCGGGGACACACGGAGCATGACACAGTCCTCTGGGTTTGCTTTTTCTTTAATTATAAAGAAGTAGAGGTAGAAGGGGAAAGACTGTGAGACCAGAAACGCTCATTATTACCTGAACAAGAGGGTCACAGGCATTGATTCAGGTCAGTGACGTGCTTTGAAGACAAACAGGCCCATGTAAATGTTAATTTGTGGCAGGTTCTCCTGGGACACTAAACACAGCATGGAAGACCTGCATACAAAGCGCGGCATGGAGTCCTTAGTTATAACTCACACCTGCACAGGTCTCCTTACCAGAGTCAACAGGTGCCACAGTGGCGAGGAGCTGTCCCAGCACAGCTCCTTCTGACACGAGAGGGGACTGGGGGCTGAGGCGCTCCTCTGACACAGCGATGCTTGAAGAGTGAAGCCTTAACGACGGTCCCCTGAAGCAGGGACCACATGAAGCCACTTTGGGAGAACTCGGAGAGTCCCTCGAGGGGCGCCATGCTCCACAGAGAGCTTGCTGTTTCCGTCTGCTTCACGAGGACAACACCTGAGGTGACTCAGTCACTGCAGCCCTTTCAAAGGGACCCCAAGGCCCCAAGTGCTGGAAAGACCCACCTTCCCACAAAGGCAGGATGCTTCCTGTGGGAACACACCTCAAGCTTGGTGATAGCAAAAGGGGTCAGGTTGATCTCAAAATTCCTCTCAGGAAAATAAAAATTAAACCAAATCACCAGGATGCTACCTGAAGTCCCAGTTTCACAAGCTCATAAACAGCACAGCTTAATCGTGGTCCGAAGGTCCCGGGGACCTGGCAGTGACAGGCTCCGTGGAATCTCCTCAGGTGTCCCTGAGGCTGACCTCTGGTGCCAGAGTTAACCTGGGGAGGGCTGTGGCTCGGAGATCCGACTGTGTAACAAGAAGCGTGGAGAACTGGCAGATTAAAGAGCACCAATGATCGCATTTGAACTTTAAAGTGTTTAAGGAAAGTTTACATGCCCTGTAAGAGTGTGTGAGATTACACAGACTGTGCAGACAGCACACAGCCCAGCCACTGTCATGGGGTGAGTTCTGTCCCTGAAGAAAATCATATGTGGAGATGGGGCCTTTACAATGGTGTTTAAGTGAAAATGAGGCCAGTAAGGTGGGTGCTAAGTCTGACTGGAGTCCTGGTAAAAAGAGATCTGAACACACAGAGACACCTGGGATGCCAGAGGAAAGGCCATGCGACCACACAGGCAGAAGACACTATCTGCAAGCCGGGGAGAGAAACATCAGGAGAAACCAACGCTGCCCACACCAGAACCATGGGGGAATAAATTTCTGTTGCTTAAACCCCCAGTCTGGGGTATTTCGTTATAACAATCTGAGCAAACCAATACAGCTTCCAACAGAGAGCCAGAGGCTGAGGGGTTCTCCCCAGCCTGGAGGCTGGGGAAGCACACCCCATGCTCAGGGTCCTGTGTATGCCAACCCCACCCCTGGCTCCCCGACACCAGGTCAGGACCATGACTCCACAGTTCTTCCAGCAGAGTCAGTTAGAAGAACGCTCACTTGAGTTGTCCCCTCCTCCAGGCAGCCTTCCCTGACAGCTGCCACTCCTCTGGGATGGGTCTCCTGAGCCCTTCCTCCAGGCTCTCAAAGAATCCTGGAGCCCCATATATTAGAACACTTCCCACATTGTGGGGTAATTCCCAGTTCCCTTAGCCCAGCCCCAGGAAGTCCTTGTTCTTAGGGACATTTTCCCCTTTTGTTAATCCCCATGCTCCTCCCACAGTTCAGCATCTGGCACTTGATGAGCAGGGTTCTTTTACCCACAGCTATCAACTGACCATGACATACTGGCCCTGGGGGGAGAGCAGGGCCAGACAGGCCTGGTCCTGGCAGACTGGCATGCCACGCCACGCCACACCATGCCATGCCACACCAGGAGGAGGCTGAGCCCAGAGGCAGAGCCAGGCGGCCCAGCTGTGCCATCCCCACCCCAGGAATGTGCACGGCACTGTGGGAGCACAGCGTCAGGCACCAAATCCTTTCATGGTATTCGAGGATGAAGGCTTTTGGGGGATGAAGACACGCTCCACACAATCTTGTCTGCTGGATGCTACATGTCGATGGCTTTAGAGAGGGAAAAAATGATCACATTGCTAGAATGTCCTTGGTTGCGATGAATAGCCCAGGGAAAGGTGGAACAATTCATTCCAGAGGCCAGCATAACTGGGGAAGTCCAAGGATAACACTCTCCAAACAAAAGGGAGGAAGAAGCCAAGGTGAGGGTTTGGGACATTTGGCCAAAAAATGGAGTAAATAATCATTTCCAAACTCCTCCTTCCAAACTGCTCGTGAATGTGTACTTCCGCCGTGTTGATAAGAACATAAGTCTGTACATGCCTTTCACCCTTTGTCACCCCTGTCAGGGGCAGGGACTTAGTTCACAGACTTTGGTATTTGCCAATGTCTTCTCTTGTGCATGTGTATTGGCGACAGTTTATTTTGCATATATTTTGTCATAAACAGTGTTCGGTTTAAGACTTTTTAAATTAAGTGATGTAAAATATATCAAAATAAAATGCTAAGGATTATTTAGAGTTCTTCGAGAATGCTGAAGAGATGATAAAAATCTTTCTAGAATAAACTTATTCTTCAAACATATCGAACATTACAGCAACATTAGCACAGCACTGCATATGCGTGGACAGTGAGAGGGTGGTATCTGTTGATTGAATTGATGAAATCAATCAACCAGGCACTCAACAAATATTTGTTAAATGGTTAAATGAATGAATGAATGAAGCCAGGAGCTAGGATTGGTATATTTAAATTCACATACTAATGAACCCTTATAATAAGCTTCAGTAATTGTACAATTTATTATTAACATTCTAAATTCAGCATTGCAGTATATTCTAAATTTCTACCCCTCATTTCCTCTTCTGAAGTTTCTAACGAATGAAAGAAATCATTCTTGGACACAAGGAATACCTGGCAACCTGCCTCTGTACACACCCCTTCTCTCTGCCACTCTCTCCGACCCTCAGTTCTTGGCGTCCACCTGTCCCCAAATCATGTCCAGACAGCAGCAGGCTCAGACTGCCCAGAAGCCAGCTAATCTGGAAAACACAACATGCCTGGGATCTGGTCAGACCTTTAACATTTTTGAAGAATTTTTTCATTGGGTCTTTTCATTTTAATTCACCAACCCTGTGTGTGCGCTCTCTCTCTCTCTCTCTCTCTCTCTCTCACACACACACACACACACACACGCACATGCACACGCACACGCACACGCACACGCACACGCACCCCGTCAGAGGAATCCTCAGCCTCACCTCCGAGACAGCAAGTGCAGAGCCCACGGGCCCACCAATGAGTGCCAACGCAAAACCTTCTCAAGATTTCCTCCCCAAGCCAGAGCTTTCCCACATCCTGTGCAGGGCAGTGACCCACGCGTTCTGGAAAAAGGCCTCCAACTCCATCCTTCTGTCTCCTGTCCCTGGATCAGTCCCAAACCTCCCTATGCTGAAGTTCATGCAGACTCCATTGCTGAGGACCAGAGGGCTGTGTTTATACAAGGAAAGTATGTCCAAAAGGCTTCCAAGTGAGTATATAGACAAAGGGAACTTTGGCTCACATTCTCGATGATTCTGGACATGTGACTGTTTCTTTTTTCTTTCAGAAAAAAAAAAAAAATCCCAGATGACTTATTGGTCACAAATGCCAATATCCTAGCAATAGGTGGAGTTTGATAGGTGGAGTTTGATCATGCTACCTGGAGAGTAAAGAAGCCTGATGGACTTTACACCCATGTGCTCTCTTGCACTCTCTGTGTCTCTCTGTTTCTGTCTGTCTCTGCCTCTCTCTCTCTCTCTCTCTCTCTCTCTCTCTCTGTCTCTCTCTCTCTGTCTCTCTCTCTCTGTCTCTCCCACACACTTTCCCCGCAACTGCAAGTCTGACTCAGTCCAATCCTTCAGCTCCCAGGTCACTCCTCACCGATCTCCCTCCACCTCCTACAAGTTCTGCCTGTAATGGCCTACCCTCTGCTGGCACTAACAAAGTGATGCCGCATTGACTTTCAGCACGCCTGATCTCACGGCCCAACCTCAGCCCCGATTTTGGCTCAGAGAAGGGAGTCGAGAGGACTCCACACAGTGTGGCTGAGTCCAAGCCCACGCCATGCCGATGGAGAGGACCAGATGGGGTGACATACTGCATGGTGGGATGGCCAGTAGAGGCACTAGGGAGGGGAGGCAGGGGTGCCAGAGCCCCTGGTCCAGACCCTGGTGGCGGGGGTGCTACCATCGAAGTGGGGAGCAAGAAGGAGGAATGGCCTAGAGGGGCCAGGACCAGTGAGTGTGGCCAGGGGCATTCAAGGTTGAGGGGTGAGCAGAAGAGAGGAAACCAGCAAAGATTACAGCAAGAGCAATGGGGACAGAAATCTCACCCTCGTGGAGCAGACCTGGGAAGAGGGAGCCTTGGGAGACAGATCAAAGACAAAAATATAACATACGGTACATCACATGGTGGCAAATGCTACAGAGAACAATCAAGCAAGGCAGGGAAGAAAGTGTTGGGGTGGTAGCAAATTTAGGTAGTGTACTAGCATGTTCTGGTGCTGTACCACAGCCTGGGAGCCTTAAGCAACAGAAATGTATTTTCTCACAGTTCTGGAGGCTGGAAGTCTGAGATCAAGGTGTGGACAGGGCTGGTTTCTCTCCCTGGCTTACAGATGACATCTTCTCTCCACGTCTTCATGTGGTCTTCCCTCTGCATGTGTCTGTGTCCTGATCTTCTCTTCTGATATGCCAGTCATTTATTGGATTAGGGCCCACCCTAATGACCTCATGTTACCTTAGTTACCTCTTTAAAGACCCCATCTCCAAATACAATCATGAACTTCAACATATGTATTTGGGGGATACGATTGAGCCCATAACGGGAATGGTGGCACGCTGGACACCTTCCGTTTGTCCTACAGATTAACTCTCCACACTCTGCTCTCTGCCCCAGGATACTGCCCCATGAAATGCATCAATGGCCCTGGCCTGCTGGCCTCAGTGGGGAGGGAGCAAGTCAAGAAATCACCAAGAGGAAGGGTGGTGTCCTGGTATTTAATCCCAGCTCCTCCCTGCTGAGTTGCTCCTGTTGGCTGCATCCCTCTGTCAGTGGCACCTGCCACAGCACCTGCAAGGAGACACACCTACTCCATCCACTCTCTGCTGAGGTCCTGCTAATGCTATCTGCCCCGTCCCCTTGGCCCTTTAGACTGAGTGTGAGTAAGGGCTCCCCACTGTTGCCACTCCTGGGGTGCTACACCATCTGACCAGTACAGCAGGCCTGGGCAGGAAGAATCAGAGGAATTTTTTTAAAATCAAGAAAAAGTAGTGCCCAGAAGCCAAGAGAATTTCAAGGAGGTGGCTGTGAGCTATGTTAAGAGCTACAAAAGATAAGAACTTGAAGAGAAGCCACGCATGTAGGAAGACCCAGGGCCCAAGCCACGACAGCAGTCAGGACAGTGGAAGGTGGGACGCTCACCAAAGCAAAACAAACTCTTTTAGCTAAGGAGAAGTGGGGGTGAATCTCATCATCAGAAACACACCAACAACCTTGTCTATATTACAGTCCACGTTTAATAGCAATTGAAGCACCCACAACTCCCCAACCCTGCATGCAGGACACATGTGAGAGTGTGTGTGTGCATGTGCATGTGGACACATATACACAGGCAAACAAAAAAACCATCATTTGGGGCCTGCGATAGCAGAGTTTTATTCCATTAGTAAAGACATATATCTCCCAGGACTGAGGGCTGTGCAATAAATATCAATCTAGCTTAGAAGACCAAGCTCTATTTGTTAAAGCTACCTTTCCAAAGATATGCTTTGTATCATCCCTTGATTTATGATAGTCTCTATATTTTTGTTATTTTTGGTGCCGAGGTGGTGGGAGATCTTCTTTAACATTTTTTTTAATAGGCTTTATTTTTAGAGCAGTTTTAGGTTCACAGCAAATTTGAGCAGAAAGTATAGAAAGTCCCCACATATCTGCTGTCCCCACCCACTCACAGCCAACCCCACTATCAACATTTCACACTGTAATACTCATTTTAAAAATTTGTTTTAATCCATTCAAACAACCATAGAATTTTTCCAAAATCTTCCTGACAACAAACAGCATGACATGTGCCTGTTGGCTAGGGGTTAGAACCCTAAGGTTGGAGACTTTCTTCCAAACAGTCCTCAAGGCCAAGATTAAGCCTCCAACGAAGCAGCCAGACTTCTCCATCCACCTCAGCCATCCTGCCCTGATAACCACAGCCATACCTTCAGTAGTTTCAGACTCTTGCTTTCAAGGCCTGACAAAATCTTCCTTTTGCTCCAGTTCCAAGGGGGACATTAGTTGAAGCAAATCACCTTCCCCCTGGGTACACCTGGGGGCAGTGAAGCAGCAGCAGCTGAAGGACCCCCATCCCCACGGAGACTGCTATTTACCCACAGTGAAGAAACGTCTCTGTCTAAGCAAACATTGTCCAGGCAGTTACAGGAACAAGTGGCTACACCTCAAAGAAAAAATTAAAAGGAAAAACATTTTTGAAGGAAATCAGGATCTTATGGCTCAACTAGCAAGCCTTCCAACTGGAGCTAAGATCAGAGGCCAGCTTCAAAAATGGACAAAGGACTTGAAATGACATTTCTCCAAAGAAAACATACAGATGGCCAGTAAGCACATGAAAGAAAAGATGCTCAATACTACCAATCCTTGGGGAAATGTATATCAAAGTCATAACACAATGCTACCCATTGGGATGGCTAGTATTAAAAAATAAATAAATAAATAACAAATGTTCTTGAAGATTTGGAGAAATCAGAACCTTGTGCATTGCTGGTGGGAATATACACTCATGCAGCAGCTGTGTAAGACAGTCTGGAAGATCCTCAAGAAATTAAACATAGAATTACCATATACTCCAGCAATTCCACTTCCGGATATCTACACAAAAGAATGGAAAGTAAGGACTCAAACAGATATTTGTGCAAGGACTCGAACAGATGTCATTATTCACAGTAGCCAAACGGTGGAAGCAACCCAAATGTCCATCAACAGATGAATAGATAAAATGTGGTACATACAAATAATGAAATATAACCCAGCCTTACAAAGGAATGAACTTCTGACACCCGCTACAACATGGATGAACCTTGAGGACATTGTGCTCAGTGAAAGGAGGCAGACACAAAAGGACAAATGCTGTTTGATTCCACTTATAGGAGTTACCTAGAATAATCAAATCAGAGACAGAAAGTAGAATAGTGGTTCCCAGGAGATGGGAGGCAGGGTAGGGGGGCAGTTAGTGTGTAATGGGCACAGAGTTTCAGTTTTGCAAGATAAAGAGTTTTGGAGGTGGACGGTGGTGATGGAGGCACAAAGATGTGAATGTATTTAGCGCCACTGAATTGTATACTCAAGAAGGGTTAAAATGGTACATTTTATATTATGTCTATTTTAACACAATTTTTTTTTAACTCTGAACTCTTTTTTAAAAAGACTAAAATCGGAGGCCAGCAACCTTTCTTTGCACCGAGTCTTCCCATCAGGGCAGGGAGGGCACAGGCAGGCATCCCGGGTCGTAGCCTCAGGTTGACACGGCTCTAGAAGGGAGGAGCAGCCCTGCTCTGTTCTGTCCTGTCTGGCAGTGACCACACAGGGGGTGGTGGAGTCACACCCAGCCCCGTCCCTGCTCCTCTCTCCACATTCACGTCTGCACATGGCCCGTCTGTATAGGCCGGAGCAGATCAGGCACAGTTCCTACCCCTTCCGTTTTTAGTTCCAATCATTGTTTCAGATGTCTTTGGATTTCCTGAGCTAGAAAAAGAAGATCTGAGAAAGAGCCATGGCTGGCTGGGGAAAAATTAGTAGATCTTTTCAAATTGGAAAATAAAGCAAAACGCCTCATGGGGATGTGCTTTCTAACAAACCTCTCCATTATTGCTATATTCTCATCACGCTCTCACCACATCACTATGGCACTCTAGTCTACCTCTGCCCTGGCCCATGGAGCCGCTGTCCACACCTGAGTAGAGCTGACGAGCAGGGTGAGGGGCCATCTGCAGAGTCCCCCATGTTTTGGCATCATGGTAGGTTCCCACCGCAGGCCTGACAGAGGTTTGCACTTACGAGAAAAACCTCATTCTCTATGCCATGAGGTCCTCCTTGGAATATTCTAGACAGGAATGGAGCTGACAGTAAGGCATAGATGCTGAGATGGGTGCAGAGCCACACAAGGCTGAGAGTGCACTTCCCCACCCAGAGGAGGGTCACAGTGGATGACCACCCGCTTTCAGGGACAACAGAGGTGGGAACTTTGTCATCACTCCTGTGCTGAACACCACGTGCCAGACGAGAACCCTGTTTCCATCTCATCTGGACTCCTCATGCTGCAGGGAAGCTGTGTCCTTGCACTCTGTGGGGAGAAGATGAACACCCAGCCATAGCCTGTTTAACAGCCCTTCCTCCTGTGGACGGGCCATGCTCACTTACTGTCCCCTGATTCTCCTGCAGCATGGGTCATTTCAACTTGAATCAGCTGAGTGACTTCTCAGAAGCCAAAGAGTTTCCAATATCCCAGCCTAAAAAACACCTGCCTCACCAGCCCTGCGGTGACCACTGAGCAGCTGCAGGAGGCATCCCAGGCTCACCCGAGGCGTCCCGGGCTCACCCGAGCCGGGGCAGCAGGGGGCTGAGGCCTCATCCATGTCCCCTCTCCCCCACAGGAGCTACCAGCCCAGCAGCGACCACCGAGCCGCCGCAGGAGGTGCCCCAGCTCTCCCAAGCTGGGTTGGCAGGGGACTGAGGGCCTTGTCCACACTCCTCCGCACATTCAACCAGCCCAGTGACAACAAGCAAGCCTCAGCAAGAAGGGCCCCAGGTTCCTGAGCTGGGGTGGTGGGAGGTGAGGGCTATTGCAACACCCCCTTGACATCTGCACCCAGTCCAGCAATGACCACGCCCCCACTGGAAGCCCCCCAGTCTCCCCTCTGGGAATGGAGGGGGGTGCCACAGGCCTCAATCCCACTCCTCCTTCCTCCTTCCTCCATCCCATTTCCTTCCCCTTTCCCTTCTCCCTCTCCCTCCCAACTGCTCTACATCAACATCATAGAATGTAAAAAAATAATATTAATAAATTTTTTTTTAAAAACTGCCTCTCCAGTGCCTGTAAAGTCCCCAACTATGACTGCTTGTGAGTAACATCTTAAATGTGAGTAACATTTAAAAGATAGACTGATGATAGACAGATAGACAGATGATAGATGATGGGTAGGTAGGTAGATGATAGACAATAGATAGACGATACATGGATAGATAGATGACAGATTGATAGACACATAGATTGTTTGATAGATTATTTAGAGGTACATGCTATCCTATATTTTTATATGAATAAATGCTTTTCCAAACTAACCTTCCCCACCCCACCTCCACCCCCCAACCCGGATCTGGAGTACTTCCTCTGCAGGTACTCAAAATCACTCATTTACATGATATCATAGATACTGTTTAGAAATATATAAACATAAATTTATACCATATTATAGTTACTGTAGTTGTGATATATACGTATTATCTTTTAATTCTACTTTTCCATGAACTTTCTGAAGCATCCTCGTGTCTGTGGTAGGCAAAATAATCCCTCCCCCCAAATACGTCCATGGCCTAATGCCTGGAACCTGTGACTATGTCACTTTACATAACAAAAGGGACTTTGCAGACATGATCAAGGTTGAGATGCGGAAGTGATTCTGGATCTAATCACATGAGCCCTTAAAAGTGGAGAAACGTTCACAGCCATGGCCACAGAGAGAACTGACCGTGGGAGAAGAGTCAGAGATGGAAGAAGGGGCCTGGAGTCAAAGGGCCACTAGAAGCTGGAAAGCCAAGTAACAGTCTCCAGAAAGGAAAGCAGCGACTGACACCTTGATTTTAGCCCAGTGAGACCCGTCAGACCTCTTACCACCAGAACCGTGTTTGCATTGTTTTAAGCCACTACAATGGTAGTAAGTTGTTACAGCAGCAACAGAGCCAATACTATATCCTACTGTGCATATGAGTGTGTATGTGTGTGTGTGTGTGTATGTGTGTGTGTGTGTGTGTGTGTGCGCACCCATGTAGACGCATGCATGCTTCCTACTGTGCATACGTGTGTGTGTGTCCACATGTATGCGTTCAGGCGTATCCCTGCTACAGCAGAGATCTTGGGGACTAGAAGTGTGCCTGATTCATCTGTGTATCTTTTACAGAACCAGAAAGTGCCATCATGGAGTGGACCTGTCATACATATTTGTGTAATTCTACCAATATGCTAGTAATAGTTACAGAACACAAACTGTACATTGATCAGGGCCAATGTTCACTTTTTAGGCCCAGAAAAATGGGAATAGGACACAAAGAGGAAATCTGTTGCCCCCAGGGTTGCAAATCTTCTTGCCTAGAAAGAGGCTTTCTGGGAGTAGCTGTGGCCCAGATCAAGCCACAAGGAATGGCCTCTCCGGACTGTAATTATTTCATTTGATGATGACAGCCTGAAACTCTGCTGCCGCCGGTAGAGCCCTGGGGCTGCTGTGTTCTGTTCAAGGGCCTTCGCCTCCCACCGACACCACCCATAGGCAGATGAGCAGCTGTCTGGGCTGAGTAACAGCACAGGGCATTGGGAGATCCCAGGGGCCCTGCCCACCCCACCATGCTGAGCCTGGGGGCTGGCTGAGTCTGGGCAGGTGGCTGGAGGAATGGGGAATGTCCAGGAAGGTGCAGGGCACCAGGATGCTGGAGAGTCCACCAAAGGCAGGGAGAAGAGGGTGTCCCCAAAGAAGGAGATGTTGGGTTGGGAAACGTTGACCCTGGCTAGTGGCCAGGATGCCAGGTTCATTGATGAGTCTGAAGGGCCTAGTCACAAACACAGCATCTGATGCCCCAGCCCAAACCAGCTGAGCCAGGTGTGTGATGACTTTGCTGCCCTGGGGAACCCAACAGCTGACCAAAATTGACCTGGGGCCAGAGATAAAGAAACACTGAAATGATAAATAAAGAGAACAGCTCTTGTGCCAGTCAAGCCCAGATGCTAAGAAAAAATGAGTGGGTAGTTTCCCTTAAATTATTAGGGAAACTGTCCAAACCTTTGACAACCTTCATCTGATGAACAAATATTAGTTGCATGGTTAGTATGGGCCAGGCAGCATGGACACAAAGGTGAGCAACACATTTCTAGTCTTGGAGGAGGAAAAATCCCTAAGGTTTCTGGGCAGTGAAATCTGGTAGGTGCTTTACACAATTATGCAATTGATCTTTTCAGTAGCAGATGAGGGATTTGTCAGGATGCCCATTTTACAGAAGAAAACACTGAGTCTTGGGAAGGGTAAGTGACTTACCCAGGTTTATTCAGCAGGTAGGTTCAGGGCTGCACCTCAGCCTGACTCCCAGCCCGTGTTTCTGCCACCCTCAGACAACTTGATTTCAGGCTTGGGAAGCAGCAGGGTGTTGTGCTTAAGAACTGGGCTCTGGAACCACACTGCCTGGCTCCTGATTACTTTTCCTCTGTCTGCCTCAGTTACCTCACCTGCAAAATGGGGATACCGTGGTATGTTGTAGAGAGTCACCGAGTCAGTGCCTGTAAAACCCTGAGCAACACACCCAACTCACACACATGCTCCATAATGTTAGCTTTTTATTTACATCCTTTAGTCCCAGCTTTGTCACTGAGTAGCTTTGTGACTGTGGGCAATTTACTTTCTTTGCAACCCAGTATAGAAGAAGGTGACCCTCCTTCAGGGAGCTGACCGTGTGGTCAGTAAATATCTGACTTCTAAGAAAGAGATACCCCAAGGGAAGAGATAACTTCTGCATTACACAAAGAGTCTAACGTGCATGGGATCCTAATTTCTGGATACTGGTTTTCTGTCTCTCAGTCATGCTAAGGGCGAATACTGTGAAAATATTCTATCACTCCGACACATTGCTCAGAATCTTCTTGTCATAAGACAGCAACTTATACAGCAAGAAGTCATTTTCCGAAAGCTCTAAGCCCAAGAAACATTTGGAGCCTTCTTAGAAGCCAGGGTTAAAGGTCAGCATGACTGTCAGGAATGGTCACATCATTTGTCCCATCTTCACGTCATGGAAACGTGTGGTACAACGGGTATGATTCAGGGTTACGTGTGTGTGCAGCCTGCATGCTCTGGGGCACAGATTTGCCTTTCTTGAAAACAACACCTCAAGAAACGAGAACTGATCCAGGGACACTAGCGTTAAGTATCACAAGCTTGGCTGCTGGCTGTAAGAATTTCCCAAACAGCAATATCCGTTACCAAGGAAATGACATCAGCCCATTTCCCAGCCAAGGAAACTGAGGCGGCTCAGATCTGTGTCCTGTTTGGGTCACATAGTGGGTGAGGGGCAGAGCTGGGACCACGCAGGCCTCCAGCCCCCTCCGTAGAGCCCTGTCCAGGGCCCTGGGCCAACCGAGGTGACCCTGCCCGCCTCCCACTGCGCGGCTGCTCCTCTGAGTTTTTCCGTCTGTTTCCTCTGCACCAAGCCTGGCCCCACCACTTCCTCCCCTCCCTTATCTCTCGAGCACACGCTGCACAGAAAGGAAAAGAGCCACCACAACAAACCAAGATTGATAGCCAGCTTGGACCTTGCAGGCCGCCGCCTGGATTCCTCCCCCAAGGAGGTCGCGCCTGTAGCCACCAGCCACACAGCAGGAGGCCAGCCACCTGGAGATAAGGCAGAGCTGCCCCGCCCCTGCCAGGTACTGGAATGTGTCTCCTCCTGCCCTATCTGACAGAGGTCCCTGGAGAAAAGTCTCCCCAGCCATACTCATTTTCTAGAGCTGCCATAAAAAATGATCACAAACAAGGTGGCAGTTCTGTGATTCTTAGAGTAACCAAAATTTATTCTCACAGTTCTGGAGGCCAGGAGGCTAGCAGCGAGGCATCTCAGGGCTGTGCTCCTCTGAAGACTCTGGGGACTCTTCCATGCCTCCCCTAGCTCCTGCCATTGCAGCAGTCCTCAGGGTCCCCTGGCTTGCAGCTTTGTCACCCCGGTCCCTGCCTCCGTCTTCACAAGGTTTTCTCTCTTCTTGCGTGTCTTCTCCTCTGTGTGCCCTCTCCTCTTCTTACAAGGGTACTAGTCATTGGATTTAGGGACCACCTTGATCCAGTAGGACCTCATCTTGACAACTCATTACACCTACAAAGACCGTACTTCCAAGTAAAGTTATTCTGAGGTTCTGGGTGGACGTGAATTTTGAGGGGACACCATCCAATCCCACCTCCTCTGCCATGCCTCTCCTTAAAACAAGCAGCTGGAGGAGCCCGCCCAGAGGGGCATCAAAACAGCTCCCAGCACCTGGTAGAGAAGTCAACCCGTCATCAGGAAGGCTTGTGAAGGTGGGGCATGGGTCCCAGCACCCCTCCCTCTCTCCATCCCTCAGCCTTCCTTTTGGTGCAAGCATCTGGTTCTCCCCCAGGTACCATGCGAATGGCCAAGACCCTGCCATTCACACAGTGCCCCACTGTCTTCCACAGCTAAAGAACTCTTGGTGTAGATGTGGCATGGAACTCTAAAGTTTCCAAACAATGTGGACAGTGGGGTGGGGCGGGGTGGGATGCAGGAACATCAAGTTTGACTTGGTCTATGCTTGGGCACCACTGCAATGTTTCCTGGGGTCTAGGCGAGCTGGAAAAGACACATCCTGCAACCTCCACAGCCCTCATTCCTGAGAGCCGGCCCTGCACAGAATGTGAAGCAGCTCACCTCCCAGCAGTGGGTTTCTAAACACACTGCCTCCCAGTCATGTGATTCTCTTCGCCGGAAAGCCCTGCCATTGGGGCAGAAGTCCTGGCTGGGCTTCTGGGCTCTATAACATTGGGCAGGTGCACTGGTCCCCGGCCAGAGCTTCCCACCAGTGATATGGAGAGATGAGGGTAGACAATGTGGTGTGCTGGACACCCCTGTGAGCCAGCAGGGACAGCCATGGTGAGAACTCTTCACCAGCTGCACACACTAGCCAACCCTTCCTATCTTGACTGACCAGAATGTTCCAAATGACTGCAGAGACACACACAATGGGTCAGTAAGGCCAGTGGGCGAGAGCAGATAACAGCCCTCCAAAAAAGGGTTCTTTAGGAGGGAAAGGCCCTCAGAGCAGAATGGGCTGCAGATTACTTGGAAGAAACATTGCTCATGTGGTGAGAGATGCAAGCTTTAGATCTGAAGGGCTGTGGAAAGTATTAAGGAGGCTCCTCTTTTCCCACTTGGTCAGTCCTACAGTGGGGCTCTTCCTCCCCTCCTCCCTGACCTGTGGTGGAAAGACATCACCGGTCAGGGACTTTGACTTTGAGCTTCCTCTCTCCTGTGGCCACCTCCCCCACCCCTACCCCCACCCCACTTCCAGGGAGTCACTCTGCCCCTCAGCGACATGACAGCTGCTGAAAATAAAGAATGCTGGGTGGGCATGTCCGTCTACACCACAGCCAGCTATCCCCAGGGGAGCTCTCAACTCACTTTGCATTGAAACATTTATTTTTTTTAACTAGCTAAAGTAAATTTAGGAGCTAGCCAGCAGAACAGAATAACAGGAACCACCACCCCAGAGACCTGGAACTGTCACCCCATAACATCCAGCTTCCTCTTTCCTCAGCCAAGAACCCTGGCAGCCTGACCCAGCCCACAGAAAGTTCTACGATTCCCCGCAGCACCCGCAAAGACTCAGAGCACCATGCCAGAGCACACCCTGCACAGGGCTGCACACCTACGGAGCGAGGGCCAGAGCAGCCGAGTACAGCCTGCGCCACACCCCGTTACACTTACGGATATATTGAGAATGAGAATGCTTTTGTTTTAGAATAATGTCTCCCGGACAGGCTGTATTCCATGGGTTGCATATTTTTAAGGAAAATGTCTCAATATTATGTTTTTACTTCAATGATAATATAAATATAAAAATTACTCTACTTTCATAAATTCACAGTTGATAGTTGTGTAGAATAAAACTAATTCAGTATTTTACAAATCAGAGAGAACCCATAATTTTTTCCCTTTGAAATGGAATCTACTCATTACTCAGATTTGGAGAGGGGAAAAAACAGTGTTAGAAATCGTCTACAGTCCAGCAGCTCTCAAAGCGTCTTCCCCAGACCAGCAGCATCAGCATCACATGGGAGCTTGTTAGACACATGGACTCTTACACCCCACCCAGAACTTCTACAGCAGAAACTCTGAAATCAGAATTCTGACACAATTTAAGCCTGAGAACCACTGTTGCACTCTAGTCAATATTCAAAATTCCAGGAACCTGGAATTCTGGCATCTCTTACCACATATTTTTAATTGAACCTGGAAAGTTTCTGCACATACATATTTGCATCTGCTACCTATTTCACTTTGGAATGGGTCCCTTTTGACCAATCATATAATGCCTCAGATCCCAAGAAAGGCTTTGACACAACTCCTGGTGTTGCTACCTGAGGTAGTAACTATTATTTACAGGGCCTGCAACATGCACTGACCTACCAAACACCAGGCACTATACAAATTCACTTAATCTTCCCAACAAACTCTTTAATTTTTAAAATAACAAGCCAAAAAACCCATACTATTAACCTCATTTCACAGTTAAGAAAACTGAAGTCCAGAGGCGTTAAGCAACTTGCCTAAGTTCACACATCTGATTGTGACAGAGTTACAACTGGAGCTCACACTTTCTGGTCCCCATGCCCACAAAATGGCAGCTCTACAGGAAATAGCCATTATCTGGGATGCCTTCTGGAATAGGATAGACACCTAAACTGCAAAGGACTTCAGAGGCAACTAAGTATGAGGGTCTAGGTCATAGGTCCACAAGCACTTCACTCCACTTCAGAAGCTTTAGTGGTTCCCAAAATGTAAGAACTAGAGACCCAACCTAATGTGAACAGAAGAATTCTTGAATTCCAACTAATAATGAGCCAAATAATTATCTCCTCTGCTGAAGCAGATTTTAGCAGGAGTAACTTTAGTGCTAATAAATCAGCCTTTTGTAAGGAAGCCATTACTTTCCCAACACGTCACATCAAAGAGGATTGCCGTTTCTGTTTTCCGTCAGGCCTCGCAGTCCAGCGTCCCCATGAAAATCATTCTTTCTTCTTTTGTTCCTCCTCCCGTCACTCTGTCCCTTTAGTTTTCGGGTGCTACCCACCCCCACCCTGCTCCAGTCTCTGCATGTCTTCTGCTTTTATAGAGGGTGAGTTTCCATCTTTTTCTTTCTGGAATGTTTAAACACACTTGGTGCCTGTCCATCGCTCTCCATGTGTTCCAGGACTAGTTTTTGACTGCTAATCACTTCCATGGCCCAATCTTTCCTCAATGAAACATACCTTTGAATGAATGGCCTTATTTCTGCCACCACCTGAGCCTCTTGAATGATAGTTTCTCCTTGTGTTACCACAATGGAGCTTTCATCAGATATTTGTTTTTCCCAAAACACTTGGTCTCAGGGATTGAGCCCCTCCGGCCCCCACTCTGAGGTCATGGTTAATAACACACCTGCTCTGCGCGTCCTTCCCACGAAGGCCATGGCGCTGCCAGCATTCCTGCCCCCAAGAGGCCTTGCCCACCCTCTGGGAAGACAAGGCGGATATTCTCCCAACATCGAATTTCAGAACATAATGTGCTCATTGAGTAGCTTCGTTGATCCCCATCCTGGGTGAGCCACAGACAAGGGTTTATAAAACACGGATTTATGCAAGGGGTCTAGGAACTCAGGTGTTAATGAAGCATGGTCTAAAGACTGAAAGAATACAATCGACTGTTTCTCAATAATACATAGGTGCTGTGAAGATGGTCAAAACCCAAATGCCATAACAGAGTTAGGAATTTATAACACCTTTTTGACACTGGTTATCTTCTCAATCAACAAATTCCAAACTCTCCTATGGATCTTCAAGATGTGCTGATATTACAAAGAACCCTCATTGTTCAAAACACTGGGAGCCCCTGGTTGGGCATTAGGTATCCTGGGAGGTGAAGGTGTGAAACCAGGGGGACGCCCCAGCAGGCACCTGGGGGAAGGCTCTGCAAGGGAAGGGGCTTCTGATCTGGCTGCCGTGCAGGAGCAGGGGTGGATAAGTGGGAGGTAAGTGGAAAAGGCCCACGTTCCCAAAAGGGGAGAGCCTGAGGGAAGGTGTGGAGGAGGAAACAGTCTGACCCTGGTTTGGTTTTGTCCTCTCTTATATTTGCTACCAGAAAAGGTCATTTGCTGAGGGCTGCTCGCTTGGGCAAAGAGCTGAATCCTTCTGCACACAGACACCTCCCCAGCCTCCTGCACCTTCCAGGCCTTGATCACTCCTCACCTGGCCAGCCAAGCTGGGTCATTTGAAAATACAGCCCCGGGAGCCCCTGTGTTGCCTAGCAACACAGGCCAGAGGTGGAGGGATGGTCCCACCAGGAGCTCAGAGTGCAGGCTACTGTCCTGTCTCCAGCCCCAGCAAGCCCTTGTGTTTCTGGGGTGGGAGAGAGAAACTTGGAAAGGAAGTTGAATCCCCTAAAATGCCAGCACAAAAACTTATATCTGCATAAACAACAATATGCTGGGAGGATAAAGTCATTCTTATTGCTGTGGAAGCATTTAAATTACATCAATAAAATAACGTGGTACACATTGCTGACTTCCAGCATGAGAAAATGTTGCTGAGAGGCCAACCCCACATATTTCCCAAAAAAAAGAATGTTCTCTTCAAATATGCAGTCCTACAGGTTGGCCATCAGGGGCTCTCAGGGGGCCCTGCTCGGGCAGGAAGCCACCCCAAGCCAGCTCCTGTTCCCTCATTCTGGACGTTCAGCTTGTTCCTGCAGGACAATTGGCAAAACCTGACACCGGGCCAGACACTCACTGGCCTTCTCAGTGGCCTCTGTCGCCTTGGCAGCCACATCACCACTGCATCCTGTGCCCAGCGGCCAGACTCCACCCGCTGTCGGAATCCTTGCTCCCATCACTCCCAGGAAGGTCCCGGCTCCAGCGAACCATGTGCAAGGCCTTCCCAGCTGTGGCCCTGCCGGCCTCCCCAGCCCTGAACGCACACGCGCCCGCTCACCCTCACACCTGGCCTCCCTTCACACCCTCTGACTGGCCTTCACTGTGTCCCAGACACGCCCAGGCCACTTTGTTAGTGCTGCCGCTGTTTCAGGAGTTGGCGGACCCTTGGTGCTGCTGGCCAGTCCATCCTCGCCTTCCAGACTTGGTTTTCCTCAATTCCTCAGTCACTCTACGGCTCGGTGGGCCACCCTGGCCTCGGCGCTGGGGCGGGGTGTGAACAGGATAGAGGCACTGCAGTCTCATGGGCTTGCGGTCTTGACTGAGAGAAGCCAACAGTCACCCACGTGGCTATTTAGCCACAACCGATATCAGTGCTAGGAAGGAAAAGAACACTGGGCCCCTGGGAGACAATGGTGGGCTGGGGCCCTGAGGGGGGGGGGTCATGTGTAGCCCACAGGAGCAATGAGGGGTGTCCCTATGGAATGAGAACCTGAACTTTCTGATCAGCATGTCACATAGTCTTCAGGTTGACTCTGGCAGCCCTGCAGAATGGAGAGAAGGAGCTAGGGATGGGCCTGAGGAGGTCATCCGGGCATTTTTTGCAGCCTCCGGGTGAGGGGAGGGGGCGATGGCCTAGTCCTAGGGGAGCTGTAGAGGCTGAGCCAGTGCACAGAACTCAGTGGTGTGGGTTCCATCAGGGTTCTCCAGAGAAACAGACCCAACAGGAGACACGTAAACACATAAAGAGATGTATTGTAAGGAATTAGCTCACACCATTATCGAGGCTGAGAAGTCCCAAGATCTGCAGTTGGCAAGCTTGAGACCCAGCAGAGCTGATAGTGTAGTTCTAGTCCAAAAGCTGACAGGCTCCAAACCCAGAGAGAATCAATGTTTCAGTTCAAGTCCAAAGGCAAGAAAAAGCCAGTGTCCTAGCTCAAAGGCCAGCTGACAGGAGAAATTCTCTCTTGGGATCAACTTTTTTTCAGGCCTTCAACTCATTGGATGAGGCCCACCCACATTAGAGAGAGCAATTTGCTTTACTCAGTCTAGCTGTTTAATGTTAATCTCATCCAAAAACACCCTCACGTCATATCTAGAATAATGTTTGACCAAATATCTGAGCATCCCATGGTCCAGTCAAGTTGACACATAAAATTACCCATCACAGGAAATTATAAAGGATTCTGGGTAACAGGGGCCCTGTACCCAGGGAGGAGAGTGGGGAGGGGAGGGCAGGAGTGTGTGATGGTCTGGACACATTGAGTCACATATGGGTGAGGTGGTCAGATAAGAAGAATGTGCCACGATAAAGCTGGGGCAGCACAGGCACGTGGATGGTTATGGGGGGCCCAGGTGATTGTGAGTTCCCTCAAGGAAGAAAAGGACTGAGCCCTAAGGAACCCTGATGCTAGAAGTTTGAGCAGACAGGAGGGTGCTGTAGGTAAAGATGCCTGAGAAGCAGCTGGGGTGGGGCTGGCCCCAGGTGGATCTGAGCCTCTGCTCGAGACCCTGCCACCCCAGCCCACCTAACTGCTGGTCCCACACCCATCTGCTTGGTCATCCAACAATACAGTCTAGGGGAGGGCAAAAGAATGTTATCCATTTAAAATTGTTGCTTATATTATCTTTTTAAATCTCGACTAGCTTTCTGAACAAAAGCTTCAATGAATGAACACTTCCTGCTCTGCCTGCTCCTCCTCCACAGTGGTGTGAGCAGCCGTGTTCCCCGACAGTCCCGGCTGTGAGCACACCTGCATCCGCACATCAGATCAGCCAGACAGGCCCCTCCCTGCCTTCCCCGCACAGAGGGTTCTTTCTCCATGAGAATATTAGACTTTCTCACAACCATCCTGTGGGTTTTTCCTCGGGTCTGTTCTGTAGACAAATTCCCACGGGCCGGCAGTACAGAGTATGGAAGCTTCACTGTGGCCAAGGTGGGAAATCTTCCTCTCCAGCTACACATCACCCCCACCCCCAACCTCCCCAGACTCAGTTTAAGGCAAAGCAAACCAAATTCCTTTCTGACATGTGCCTGTAAGGCAACGTGACACACAGCTTATGGCAGATCCACCAGCAGAGTTCTTTCACCCCGATGAATGGTGTGCTCACTGGGATGACTCCAGAGAAGCCCTGAGCTTACCACAGCAATGCGCCCAAGACAGTCAAGGGTGCCCATTCTGCAGGTTACCTTCAGAGTTAGACTTAAGAGTCCTGCTGTGCCCACACCCCTCACACACACATCACACATGTTCACACACACATGCACACATACACATGTGCACACTCACTATACACACACATGCATACCCACACATACGTACTTACTATACACACCTACTCAAAAGCACACGCATGCACACTCACTGTGCACACTCATGCACAGCCACAATACACACTCACAAGCACACACATGCACACTCACCATACACACGCATGTGCACTCACAATACATACTCATATACAAACATACACACACACACACATACTCACTATACACACACAAGTTCACTCATGCACACTCATTATACACACTTGTGCACACTCACAGTATGTACATACACTCACACACTCACACATGCCCATGCTCATGTACACACTAACTCATGTACACTCATGCACTCACACACATACACACCCTCACTCATTCACACACTCATGTGCACACACACACATCACCACCATCTCCAGTTGCACCTTCATTCCTAACTCATCCCCTGTGGCCCGAGCACAAGTCTGTGGAGCAGTGGCCGCCCCACGCCCAAAGCCAGCCCTCTGAGGCTGGTAGGATGGCCCCATGAGCAGCTGTGAGTCCCCGCAGGGGTAGTGAGAAGCAGAGTAAGTAGAGAGGGGAGGTGAGGTGGTCAGGGAAGAGGAGCCCTACAGGAAGAAACGGTTCATGGTTAGCGTCTCTGCTGTGGGTGAATGCTTCAAAACAGAGGGTCACATTGTCTCGGCCACACCTGCCATTGTCAGCTGCCCACACACTGTTCACAGATGTGGGAGTCTGCCCTGCCCTGTCCCATGCAGATGGGAGGAAACACACAGCAGGCAAACCCAGGGTACAAGAAAGAGCACTACTTCAGTGCCACCAGTTTTAGAAAGTGTTGTTTATTTCAGTCATTTTGAGGAGGTCCACGTGCAAAATATCATGTGTGCACCATGACTGAGAGTGTTTTAAAACTTATGTAAGTTAATGTTCGAAAACAAAAACAGTGATACCAGAAGGGTGGTTTGGGAATTTTTAAATCTATTACTGTAATGTCTCACGTTTTTAAAAAGACTTTTAATGGCAAGAGAAATATTAGCCAGTTATCATCGACCTTTTCAAGGTCCTGGTGTTAGTGTCCTCTCTCCACAGCAGGAGGCTGGGACCCTGAATTCAATGCACACATCTGAACACAATGTCACCCAAGCATCCTGGGAGACCCAGCTTCAAGGGGCAGAGGGCCTGGCCCTTGAGTCCCCCACTAGGTCATCAGGCATGTTTTCCAAGAAAACTGAAACTTCTGACCCAATTACTAACATCTAGGATTTCCGTTTCTTGGATACCAGCCTTAAAAGAAATCACATGAGCAGCCACAGATCTGCAAACAAAGGAGAAGTGAGGGCTCTGCCCACTGTTGTGGTTTTGCTTTTCTGGCAAGTTTACTTTGCACATCATTAAGTCATTACATAATATTAGTAAGCACAGTTTACTCAGAACTACAGAGGGCTTCTGAGCTGACCAAGTCCAGTGACTGTCACTGTGTTCTTCCCCAGATTGAATTTTCCACCTTCTCTGAATGAAGGTAGCCTGGTCAGAGCCATTTCTTTCTCACTCAGCACACTGAGGTTTTCCTCTTACCCAGCTAGAGTGTCCACTGGTAAATTAGACAGATTCAGAATCCAGCAGCTTCTTTTGTTTCCATCCAACATTTGGAATAAGAGACTTCCTGCTCTAGGGCCTCTGGTCTCTATCCGGTTTACCAGCTCCCATTTAGGAGACTAATTAGTTGCCTAAACCCACAGGCACTCTCTCACCTGGATTCCCCAGAGCTTCTTTTCTGGACACCCACACACACACACACAAAAATCCTGTTAAGTAAGATGGGCATTTTACCCAAAGACAGAAGCCTGTTGTGCTCATTGAAACTTCGAGACAACCAGGGTTCCCGAGACCTAAATCTTCCTATGCAAAGTACCAGAGCAGCTGAGGGAACAAGAGTCAGACAAGCAAGATTCCATTTTTTGGATCAATGGATGGTACAGGGGCTGGACCCAATCATTCACCTTCATTCCTCAGTTTTAAAAACAAGTTCGTGTGAACGATCACCTGGGCTTGCTAAAAGCTTCTCCCATTTTTGATGTAGTGTATCTTTCTTTCATGTAGCTAAAGAGAAGTGAACTGATTACAAGAGATGGTGTCCAGTGGAAATGCCTGTCCCAGGAATGTTATGGGGAGAGATAAGCACATGTGTAGGGCTTCCCAGGTGTAGGGAAAGTGAAGATAAATGGTCAGGGTCCCTTTGATGTCCAGAATCTTGCTGAGCATTTGATGTAAATATTCATGTGTGCCCAGGTGTTCCTTGGTTACTGTGTAATATAATTGTGCATGTGCACCCAGGTGTTCCTGGGTTGTCCGACTCGCACCCAAGTGTCCTGGGTTATCAGACTTAAGTATAAAGGATGAGTTGCTCTGATCCACAGGGTCTTCTGCCTCGGGGGGGCCACGGAGAGGTCACTACTGCTGCTGGAGGTTGCTGTAAGCTGCTGCTGCTACTGCTGCCGTTGCTGAGGAAGCTGAGGACTGATCTTGTGTCATTTGCCAATGGCTCCCAGGACCTTTTCTAATTACCTACCTCGTGGACCTGTGTGTGAGGGGTCTGGTGACCCAGCCTGGTATATGAAGGGTCTGTGACCCAGTCTGTATGACAGGTTTGAAGGGTCTGTGAGCCCTAGCTTTAGCCTGACAATACAATTGGCTATGTTGGTAGGATTCCAACAATTGCCCTAGCCATAGCCCTAGCCAGACAATTAGTGTAACCCTACACCAGGGAAGGAAGCTCTATAAGTATAGGGCAAGGCTGCGTGATTATTAACATGAGGATGATAACAACTCTGTAAACCTGGGCGACGATAGCATCAACATCCAAAGATCATCACAAGTTACAGGCACAAGCACAGCTTGTCCTTGAACACATTCCTGTCCCACCAAGTCAACTCTTGGTGCAGCTTCCTGGCTTCTCAAAGTCTGCTGGCCTGAAGATGTTTCTCAGCTTTCCCTGCCTCTTTTCCAACACCTCCCACCCAAATCCTAGGCAAAATTATTTGCCAGGAGTTTGTCCAATATAATACAAGTTAAGGAAGTTAGTGTATTAAGCGTAAAAATACTGTCCACAAAATAAGTAGTAAATATTTACTAAATATTAAACAGTGAATATGACTAGAAATGTTTAATCAGATAGTAAATATTTTCAGGTTTGCAGACCCCTCGCTCTTTGCTGCAACTCTCCCCTCTGCCACTGCAGTGCTCAAAAACAGCTGTAGATAATATGGAAATGATGGGCATGGGTGTTTTCCAATAAAACTGTGTTTATGAATACTAAAATTTAAATTTTATATAATTTTCACGACACAAAATATTATTTTTCTTTTGATTTTTTTCCCAATCATTTTAAAATATAAAAACCAGGGTTAGCTTGTGGGTCATACAAAAATAAGTGGTGGGCTGGATTTGGGCCTTGGGCCCTGGTTTGCTGGTCCTGGTCTAGGGCATCTCTGTCAGTAATAAAAACTTGATTCTCTCACCTCTAATAATATGCATGTACTCTATATCATGCACCTGATAAAACACTCAAAAAATCAGCAAGGCGAGATTGGAAAACATATAAATTGATATTCTGGAATCTTCTTGCCGAACTCCTCCAGTGGGTCAGCTTACAAAGTCTTGGGAATGTGTGCTTCCACTCTGGAGACATCTCATCTAGAAAATGAGAAGAGGAACCCCTATAGGATGTAAGTTTCCTCTTAGCTCAGTATTTCTAGAGATAAAGGAACTATGGGACATTCAACATCTCAATCTGAGATATTTTGGTAAAATGAGCACATGCCAGCTTGTATTCACAACACCTAGATGAGAGAAATGAAAACAATCTCAGTGCTTCAAGATCTGAGTGGGGCTCTGCTTAGACCATTCAACTCCAAATCTACAGACGCACTTTGGTTTGCTCAGGACCAGTTACGCCTGTGCTATGGGATCAGAAGTTCAAGTAGTTTATCTCAATGGAGAAGGAGTGTGGATTGCCCTCCATCTGCCTGCTCCCTGTTTTCCTGGAGGGCTTGAAACCATCCCAATTTCCCTTTCAAAGTTTGACAGTAAATCCAATGGGTCATTTTAGCCTTAACCCAACGCCCATGGACACTATCTATGTGGGATGGTTCCTTGTCTAGTTTCTGTGGTTCAAGGGTTCCAGCCAAAATCGAGATCTGTCAACAGTCTGAATGAACCCCCTAGTCACCTCAGATTTAAATATGTCTCCCAGAAAAGCTCAGAACCAGGGGTTGATTCAAGAATGGACCAAACAATCCTTCCCCCACCACCCCACCCCCATTCACACCCCTAAAGTCAGGCCACTGAAGCCAGACTCAAAGGGAAAAGAGTGTTTGGAATAAAGCCTGTCAAATCATTACTTCTGTCCCTAAGGGTCTCTGGCACTTCTGAAACTGTCATTAGGCAATCTGCAATATACTGATTATTCTGGAAAGCAGGCTAGAGTGCTGAGAATTTCCACCCAGGACTCCAGCTGCAGACATTACTCCCACATGCAGGCGGACCACATGGCCTGGACTTCCCAGGATTGTGCCCAGTGCAAACAATCTGTGCCTTTATCTTTCACAAACCTGTACTCAAGATAAGGCAAACAGATCTTGGTTGGACAGAGGATCCGGTCATACTCCCTCTGCAGATAGATTTTAAACTACATTTCTTCAAATCATGGCCAACACATGTTCCGTTCATCGGTTATACATGTTCTACACTACCCTTTCTCCCACTGTAGGGCATCAAGAGCCCTAATCAATCACATCCGAAAACTTTTTTGAAGAGTCCAAGGCAGGTGCCATAGCTTACAGCCATTATGAAAAGTTGTGGAAACAATAAATGAATCAATATTTCTCTGGCTCTAAAAGGCTTAAGATGAAAATCCTGGTGAATTATGTATGTATTTTAGAAGATTAAAATCAGAAAGACAATGAGAAATAGAGAGCTGGTGCTTGGCATGGATGAGAGCCCAGTCGCCCCCTCCCACAACATCACCCAGGTCAGCACTACCTCCACCCAGGGAGGACTGGATGTCTCCGGCTGATCGTTGTCTCTCCAGCCAGGAGAAAACCATGGGCTTTCTGAGCTTCCCTCACGCTGGCTCACGCAGGACAGCGCAGATTGACTCCCAAATAAATTCCTCCCTGTTGTCCTGAGATGTGCTAATTGCCCGTAATGAGCAAATTATAATAATTTAGAACTATTACACAAAACCTTTGACTTAGGTAGCAATCCTTCACCTGTGAATTGTAAGCCTTCTCCTAAGTGTTAATTAGAGGCCACACCAGCCACCTGAGCTAAGGGCGCGTTCTCCCACTTCACAGATGGGGAAAATTGAGACACACAGTGGCATGTTTCTTATTCTGTTTTGAAAGACAAACTTGCACATCTTAATAAGTTTAAAATTTTTTATACATTATCTATAGGGTGTTAGTTAAATATTTAGTCCTTCCAAGAAATAGTAGGTAGCTGTAAAATTCACATTTTCAAAGACATGAGAAAATGCCTATTATGGAATTTTAAAAGATGGAAATAAGAGGGACATATACTATATTTGTATGATGGTCTCAATCCTATATTTGTATGATGGCCAAAATGCGAGGGTCTGTCTATGTGTGAAGACTAGACCAGAAGTCAACAAGGGTGGTCAGTTTCTGGTGGGGTTCAAGATGATTTTCAGCTTTACCCTTATGCTTTTCTGTCATTTCTAGATTTTCTACAATAAACATTTAATCTTGTATGATAAGAACAGAGATTAATGTTATTTTAAAGACTTTTTAATTAAAATATATATATATTTTTAAAAGATGTTCCTATTCCCTGTTTTAAATCAGACTCCCTAGTACCCACATGTTAACTCTTTAAAAGCACATAGGACACTTTTCAACTGTATTCTCACAGGAACACAATTGTCTAGTTACCTTTACTCTTGTTTGTCTTGACCCAGGGATGGAACATTGTCTAAGTTGGCACCTCGCTAGAATTCACCTACCGGGGCTGGAAATGTCTGCCAGGATCTGGAGGTGCGGTAAGGGAACAAACCCCAGGTCTCAGAGCAGGTGCCACGCAAGAAGGGCTCAGGAGCCCATGCAGCCCGTGCTCAGATTCCACAGAGTGACCTTTGGTGGCTGCTGCTTTCCTGGAAATGGACATGTGTGCTGAGTGCCTCCCTCTCAGCCCACCCAGCTGTCTGGTGGTTAGGAAGAGGGAAGAGACAGCCCCAACATGAAAGAGACAGCAACCGCCTGGTGATATCCTCCCTGGCCACCAGCAGAGGTGTCAGCTCGGAGCAGGACCCTGCTTCCTGCCAGGGCAGCTGTTGTCCTCTTGCTTCAGCTGAAGTTCCACACCATCCTGCAGACACCTCCCTCTAGCCCTTTACATCCACCCCAAAACAAAACAACAACCAGACATCATGAGTCAGGACTGAATCCCCCCAGGATGGACAGTGTGTGGAAGGAAATTTGCCCAACAAAATCCACCCACTGCAGCCCCAGAAGGAACGAGCCATCCCCCCCTTAATTGCCTTGGCTCTGCCCCCAGATGCTCAGGCTGCTCCATTGCTGCCGGGGCACAAGGACAGGGACAGGGAGCCTGGGTGGCCTCAAATTGCTCAACACATCTGAGCACAGACTGACTCTGTCCACAGCAATCTAGGGAATTTGAGCTGTGCTGGGGTGGAGCAGGGACAACGGTGTGCATTGGGCAAGAACAGTGGCCTTGACTTGTTTCTGGTTTTTGACTCTTCAGGGAAACCTGGATGCATTTGATTTGTCCCTGTGGTTATAGGAAGCTCAGTGCATTGCCTGCTCCTGGTCCCTGTCCCTACAGAGCTGTGGCCCATTTTGCAAGAAGTTTGCACAGAAGTCTTGTCTTCACAAAGCCGTGCATTAGCCACAGTTTCTAGCAGGAAGAACAGTTTCAAGAGTGCTTGGGACTGAGCTGGTTGGGTGGGCAGGGAGGGGCTGGTGGAAGGGGGAGCAGGTGGCAGGCCACCTCTTGAGTGACCCCCCAAGGAAAGAAGAGCCATTACTGGGATCTCTCCACAGCAGCTTCATCCAATAGATGGGCCTGGATGCCACAGGGGAGACTCAGGGAGCCCTGGACACGGGGCAGGGAGCGGGCAGAGAAGGTGGGGACAGAGCCAAGTGCCCTGCTAAGGGCTGAGCCAGGGAAGGGAATGGAGCAGGAAGGAAGCCAGGGCTGAGGGCCCGATCAGGAGCTACTTCCAAGCTGCCTCTGAAAACCCCAAAACCCCCTTCCACTTTCCGACTTGCTTCTCAGCATTTATTGAGTGTCTCTTCTGTGAAGCTCCAAACAACAGAAATCACATCTTTGCACCAAGAGGCTGGCAGCCCTGTTGGGCAGAGCCCTTCCATGCTGAGGGAAAAAAAGACCACAGGATGGCAAAGTGGAAGGTGGACTCCCGGCCAGTCCTCCTGTCCCCAGGCTGCTGGTCTGGCCCATGGAACTCAGCCCTGCTCTAGAGAGCCCTGAGGGTTCCCCCAGCCCCTCACCCCTCACTTCTTCTGCCCCCCACACCTGGTTCATCTTCAGGTGGTTCTGGTCCTTTCCTCCGTGTGACCCACCTCTCTCCCAACACAGCTCCTGGCCACCAGCCCCTTCTCCACTGAAAACCCCATCTCCAACTCTGCACAGAGTGTCTCTGGGTTACATCTGGATTTCTCCAGCACATGCTTGTGGGGACAGTGACTCAAGAAAGCCCCCCTAGGAACACACACCCCAGAAAGCGGACCCAAGGGGAAGCAGCAAAGTCCAGCCACCCTGCTGCATGGGCATGCTCAGTTATAGGGGACAATGTCAGTAATCACATCTACTTGTTATTCATCTCACAGACAGGTGGCTTTTGTCCCAAATATGTGACAGGGACAAAGCACAGAGCTGGAAATCCGGGAGACTTGAATTCCCACCCCCGTCCTGGCTCCCGCCTCTGTGTAGCCTACAGTCCAGCCTCCATTTCCTCTTTTATAGAAAGCTGCTGGTGAGCGACCTTGGAAAATCAGAGAGATGATGCCGACACCCTGCGTGCTCTCAGGGACTGCTCCCAGGCACCTACATGCTCACCGTCTGCTACCAATTTCTTTCCTCCCCTTCTCCAGCCCACCTCACCCCTCAGGGAAGGGGCTGGGTGAGTGTTGGGTGGCACTGAGGCTGGGTCACCAAGTTGGTAGCAGGTGAGCCAAGACCCATCCAAAGACCCCGTCCTACATCCTGGTCTATTGTGCATATGAGAGAGAAACCCCTAAATGCTAATTTTGAGGCAGTTGGGAGGAGAATACAACTTATGGGCCAAAGGTCCCTGATAGAGTTTGAATGTGTTGTCCCCCCAAAGCTCCTGCTGAAATCTGTTCCACAATGTGGCAGTGTTGGGAGCTGTTTGGGTCATGGGGGCGGATCCGTCATGAATAGCTTAATGCCCTGGGGAGTGGGTAGTGAGTGAGTTCTCGCCCTATTAGTTCCGGGAACTGGTTGTTTATTTATTTATTTTATTTATTTATTTATTTTTTTAAGTGTGTTACTATCCATTTTATTTTTATTTTTATTTTTATTTTTTTATTTTTATTTTTTAATTTTATTTTGTCGATATACATTGTAGCTGATTATTGCTCCCCATCACCAAAACCTCCCTCCCTTCTCCCTCCCCCCCTCCCCCCCAACAATGTCCTTTCTGTTTGCTTGTTGTATCAACTTCAAATAATTGTGGTTGTTATATCTTCTTCCCCCCCCCCCCCGGTTTGTGTGTGTGTGTGTGTGTATGTGTGTGTGTGAATTTATATATTAATTTTTAGCTCCCTCCAATAAGTGAGAACATGTGGTATTTCTCTTTCTGTGCCTGACTTGTTTCACTTAATATAATTCTCTCAAGGTCCATCCATGTTGTTGCAAATGGCAATATTTCATTCGTTTTTATAGCTGAGTAGTATTCCATTGTGTAGATGTACCACATTTTCCGTATCCACTCATCTGATGATGGGCATTTGGGCTGGTTCCAACTCTTGGCTATTGTAAAGAGTGCTGCGATGAACATTGGGGAACAGGTATACCTTCGACTTGATGATTTCCATTCCTCTGGGTATATTCCCAACAGTGGGATGGCTGGGTCGTATGGTAGATCTATTTGCAATTGTTTAAGGAACCTCCATACCATTTTCCATAGAGGCTGCACCATTTTGCAGTCCCACCAACAATGTATGAGAGTTCCTTTTTCTCCGCAGCCTCGCCAGCATTTATCGTTCATAGTCTTTTGGATTTTAGCCATCCTAACTGGGGTTAGATGGTATCTCAATGTGGTTTTGATTTGCATTTCCCGGATGCTGAGTGATGTTGAGCATTTTTTCATATGTCTGTTGGCCATTTGGATATCTTCCTTAGAGAAATGCCTACTTAGCTCTTTTGCCCATTTTTTAATTGGGTTGCTTGTTTTCTTCTTGTAAAGTTGTTTGAGTTCCTTATATATTCTGGATATTAATCCTTTGTCAGATGTATATTTTGCAAATATTTTCTCCCACTCTGTTGGTTGTCTTTTAACTCTTTTAATTGTTTCTTTTGCTGTGCAGAAGCTTTTTAGTTTGATATAATCCCATTTGTTTATTTTTCCTTTGGTTGCCCGTGCTTTGGGGGTCGTATTCATGAAGTCTGTGCCCAGTCCTATTTCCTGAAGTGTTTCTCCTATGTTTTCTTTAAGAAGTTTTATTGTCTCAGGGTGTATATTTAAATCCTTAATCCATTTTGAGTTGATTTTAGTATACGGTGAGAGGTATGGATCTAGTTTCATTCTCCTGCATATCGATATCCAGTTATCCCAGCACCACTTGCTGAAGAGGCAGTCCCTTCCCCAGTGAATAGGCTTGGTGCCTTTGTCAAAGATCAGATGGCAGTAAGTGTGTGGGTTGATTTCTGGATTCTCTATTCTATTCCATTGGTCAGTGTGTCTGTTTTTATGCCAGTACCATACTGTTTTGGTTATTATAGCTTTGTAGTATAGCTTAAAGTCAGGTAGTGTTATGCCTCCAGCTTTATTTTTTTTGCTGAGCATTGCTTTGGCTATTCGTGGTCTTTTATTGTTCCATATAAATGTCTGAATAGTTTTTTCCATTTCTGAGAAAAATGTCTTTGGAATTTTGATGGGGATTGCATTGAATTTGTATATCACTTTGGGTAGTATGGACATTTTCACTATGTTGATTCTTCCAATCCAAGAGCATGGAATATCTTTCCATCTTCTTGTATCCTCTCTAATTTCTCTCAGCAGTGGTTTGTAGTTCTCATTATAGAGATTTTTCACCTCCTTGGTTAACTCTATTCCTAAGTATTTTATTTTTTTGGTGGCTATTGTAAATGGGCAGGCTTTCTTGATTTCTCGTTCTGCATGTTCACTATTGGAGAAAAGAAATGCTACTGATTTTTGTGTGTTGATTTTGTATCCTGCTACTGTGCTGAAATCATTTATCAATTCCAACAGTTTTTTTGTAGAGGTTTTAGGCTGTTCGATATATAGGATCATGTCATCTGCAAACAGGGAGAGTTTGACTTCATCTTTTCCAATCTGGATGCCCTTTATTTCCTTCTCTTCTCTGATTGCTCTAGCTAGTACTTCCAACACTATGTTGAATAGGAGTGGTGAGAGTGGGCATCCTTGTCTAGTGCCTGTTCTTAAAGGAAAAGCTTTCAGCTTTTCCCCATTCAGGATGATATTGGCAGTGGGTTTGGCATATATGGCTTTAATTATGTTGAGATACTTTCCCTCTATACCTAACTTATAGAGGGTCTTTGTCATGAATGAGTGCTGAACTTTATCAAATGCTTTTTCAGCATCTATAGAGATGATCATATGGTCCTTGTGTTTGAGTTTATTAATATGGTGTATCACATTTATTGATTTGCGTATGTTGAACCAACCTTGCATCCCTGGGATGAATCCCACTTGATCGTGATGAATAATTTTTCGTATGTGTTGCTGTATTCTGTTTGCTAGTATTTTAGTGAGGATTTTTGCATCTATATTCATCAAGGATATCGGCCTGTAGTTTTCTTTTTTGGTTATATCTTTACCTGGTTTTGGTATCAGGATGATGTTTGCTTCATAGAATGAGTTTGGGAGATTTGCGTCCGTTTCAATCTTTTGGAATAGTTTGTAAAGAATTGGTGTCAATTCCTCTTTGAATGTTTGGTAAAATTCTGCTGTGAATCCATCTGGTCCTGGGCTTTTCTTTGTTGGGAGCCTTCTGATAACAGCTTCAATCTCCTTTATTGTTATTGGTCTGTTCAAATTTTCTACGTCTTCACGGTTCAGTTTTGGGAGCTTGTGTGTGTCCAGAAATTTATCCATTTCCTCCAGATTTTCAAATTTGTTGGCGTATAGTTGTTTATAGTAGTCTCGAATGATTCCTTGTATTTCAGATGAATCAGTTGTAATATCGCCTTTTTCATTTCTAATTTTTGTTATTTGAGTCTTCTCTCTTCTTTTTTTTTGTTAGCCATGCTAATGGTTTGTCAATTTTATTTATCTTTTCAAAAAACCAACTTTTTGATTCGTTGATCTTTTGAATTGTTTTTTGGTTTTCAATTTCATTCAGTTCTGCTTGGATCTTAATGATTTCTTTCCGTCTGCTAACTTTAGGATTGGATTGTTCTTGTTTTTCTAGTTCTTTAAGGTGAAGTGTTAGGTTGTTCACTTGCCATCTTTCCATTCTTCTGAAGTGAGCATTTAATGCAATAAGTTTTCCCCTCAATACTGCTTTTGCAGTATCCCACAGGTTTTGGTATGATGTATCATTGTTTTCATTAGTTTCAATAAACTTTTTGATTTCCTGCTTGATTTCTTCTTGGACCCATATGTCATTAAGTAGAATGCTGTTTAATTTCCATGTGTTTGTATAGTTTCCAGAGTTTTGTTTGTATTAATTTCTAGTTTTAATCCATTGTGGTCTGAGAAGATACATGGGATAATTGCAATTTTTTTTAATTTATTGAGACTTGATTTGTGACCTAATATGTGATCTATCCTGGAGAATGATCCATGTGCTGCTGAGAAGAATGAATATTCTGAGGTTGTTGGGTGGAATGTTCTGTAGATATCTGCCAATTCCAATTGGTCTAGAGTCTTGTTTAGATCTTGTGTTTCTCTACTGATTCTTTGCCTAGATGATCTGTCTAATATTGACAGTGGAGTGTTCAGGTCCCCTGCTATTATGGTATTAGTGTCTATTTCCTTCTTTAGGTCTAATAGAGTTTGTTTTATAAATCTGGCTGCTCCAACATTGGGTGCCATGCAAACAGAAAAGAAAAACGAGCTGGAGTGGCTATTCTTATATCTGACAAAATAGACTTTAAACTAAAAACCATAAAAAGAGACAATGAGGGACACTACTTAATGATAAAAGGACTGATCCATCAAGGGAACTGGTTGTTTAAAGGAGCCTGGCACCTCCCTCTCTCTCTTGCTTCCTCTCACCATGTGATCTTGCACCAGCCACCACCTGCCATGAGTAGAAGCAGCCTGAGACCTGCGCCGGATGCAGCTGTTCCAGAATCGTGAGGCAAATAAACCTCTGCTCTTTATACATTACCCAGTCTCAGGTGTTCTGTTACAGCAACACAAACGTGGACTAATACAGTCCAGAATCATCTTTTCTGGTGAGAAGCAAGCCCAGGGCACCCGCCCCCCAGGGCCTCAACACCAGCCTCCTCCTGCCAGCCTCCACTGTGCCCATAGCTGTTAGAGGGGTGAATCTCTCTAAGGGCCGAGCCAAGACCTTCAGCTCAGCTAAAAATTTAGTCCAGAGAGAGAAACGGACCAAAAGAGGATGGGAGTGGTGAGCAAGAAAAATCATCTTTTTGTTCCTCCAAAGAACACCTTCGGACACGGCCAAGCTGTGATCCCTCCGTGAAGATGGGCTGTGGTCACCAGCATCAGTTCAGTCCTGGCAGCAACAACCACACTGTTGCGATGACATCAGTACTGCCCCATCAAAGGCAAGCCTGCCGAAAGGCCAAGCCTCTGCAGATCAGGGCTTCCAGGCCTCGGGATGCCACCTTTCCCTCAACTGCACTCTCACTGCACTCCCGGGCTGCAGTGTCAGGAACAAAAATGACATCTCAGAGTTAATGAGGCACGGGTGGTCCCAAGGGCCTGCTAAGGGTTAATTAAGGTCTCACTGAGCTGCACACCTGAGTCTCAACACATGGGCTGCTCTCCAGACCCGAGCGCTGAGGACACATGGTCAAATGCCATGGAGAAATGTGAGCTGGCCTGTGCAGTCACCCTGGCTGGCTGCCCCTGCTGACCTGGAGAAGCTGAAGTCTGTGGAATCTGTCTTCCATAGAAGACAGCACCAGCCCAGGCTGCAGGAGCACCATGGCCCTGCCCATGATGCCTGTTGGAGACTGAACCACAGCCACAGCCCATCGTCCCAGGGCCCAGCTAGACTCATGCCCTGAGACACTGAGTGGTCCCGTGGTCAGCATGATGCGCTCATGAGAATTGAGTGTAGGTATGTGCCTGAGAGAACATCAGACCTGAGTCTTTGTTAATGTCCTCAGGCTGCCACCACAGAGCACCACAAGCCAGAAGGCTTTAAACAACAGAAATGTATGGTCTTACACTTCTGGAGGCCGGAAGTTCGAAATCAAGGTGTCCCAAGGCCACGCTCCCTCTGCGACTCCGATCTCTGCCTCTGTCCTCACACTCCCTGCATGTCTGTGTCTTACATGGCATTTTCCTCCCTCATGAGGACACTAGTCACATTGGATTAGGGCCCACCCTCATAACCTCATCTTAACTTAATTACATCTGCAAAGACCCTATTTCCAAACAAGGTCCCATTCACAGGTACCAGGAGTTGGGACTTGAACACATCTTTTTGGGGGACACACTTCACCCCATAACAGTGTCCTAATACCTGGGCTCGAAAGAAAACAGTACAGCTCAAAAGTGATGATAGCATCAATTACTATTTAAAAATGCATAGAAATAATCTGAAGGCACATCATTTGGAACTTTTATTTGTTGGACTATTATGCAGTTATTAAAAAAGATTATCAAGAGACCACATAAGAAGATACGATGTTAAGTGATACCTATGGTGACAGTTATGTGAAGCTACATGTCATGTGAGTGACAAGGCCTAGTGGGGAGGCGAGCTGTGCCGGAGATAAGGGATTATGAACTATTTTTCTCTCCACGTTTTTATCTTAAACTTCCCTTCATTTTAGTACATTTTTTTACATTTAGTATATTTTTAGTACATATTTAGTACTTTTAGAGCATTTTTTAATTAAAAAGAAGGAAGAAGAACATGAATGTGAGTCATGTCTAGCGCCCAGCAGCTGGGAGATTTGGGGAAGGCGTCTGACCTCTGCACTTGGCTTCCCAACCCCACATTGAGGGGAACGGGTGTCTCTTCTACGTCCGAGGGTGGCTGGGGCTCACAGGGCTGACGTGACCTAAGGACAGGCCACCTCCCCAATGACCATGTGCTGTCAAATGAAACTTTCATCATTCCTGTTATTTGAGGGCAAGGCTGCACTTATGTCATTGTCCTTTTAAATACCTGAGGGAGCTCCATGCCCAGTCAACATTTCTGGCAACAAAGAAAAGGAAGAGGAGGAGGAATCAGCAGACACAAAGAGCACACAATCAAAATGAGTTCAGCCAGTAGACATGGGTGTCATGGTCAGAAACTTCCAGAAGTTTGGTTCAACATCACACAATTTCCCCACCACAGGCCCAACCTTATGTCTTCGAGCCACTCCAAGAACTCCAAGAACAGTTGTGTCCTCACTGACATACTGTCACTCATTTACCAAGTTCTACAGCGTTGGAACCCATGAGCCTTCACCCGAGTGGTCCCCAGTGCATGACTCATTCACCCTCTGGAGGGTCACTGTAGGACATGCTTCGGTGGTCAGGAGGGAGCCTCGGACCATATAGTCCCTGCTCTCACGGGCTCCTCCAAGAGTGACAGAGACACACAATCAATAAACAAAATGTACCCAGCATGTCGGGAGGCGGTGAATGCCCAGAAGACAAGACAAGTTAAGAAAGAGCCCAGAGCCAGGGACAATCTCTTAGATGAGGGGACATTTGGGCAAAAATGCCATGAAGTGAGGGAGCAAGCACATTTCACCCAGCAGGGAGCAGCAAGTGCAAAGCCTTGCGCAGAGGGCTGGGCTGGTGTACTGAGGAACAGCACGGAGGCCAGAGAGGAACAACACGAATGAGCAAGAGAGAGGTGGGAGCGAGGCCAGGGGGATGCTGGGCCAGACTACTGAGGGCCTCGGAAACAAACTAGGTTTTATTCTGCATGAGAAGGAACACCACTGTAGGCTTTTGAACAAAGGACTGTCATCTGTAAAGGGATTTCTCTAGCTGCTGTGTAGAGAATAGTTGGGGGACAGCACCCAGAGTGAGGCAGGGAGGCCAGCGAGGGAGAGATGGGGCCACTTAGATCAGCACAGTAGTAGTGGAGTTAGTGAGATGTGGCCAGACTCGGGATTGTTAAGGGATTTGCTGATGGGTTGGATGAGACAGAATCTAGAAAAACTCAAAAGTTTTGGTCTAAGGACCTGGAATAACAGAGTTTCTCTTTACTGAGATTGGAAGACCCCAGAAGGAACAGATGGAGGTGGGGGGACAAGGAGCGGTCACATTTGGCTAGGATGATGGTGGACGAAGCCCCACAGAGTGAATTCAACAAACGCAGAGCCTCAAGCTGCAGGTAAACTGAGGCGAGCCAGCCCTGGCTTCAGAGTTGCTCCCAGCCTACATGATGATTTCCCAGAACGGTGAATAACTGGGGTGCTCACCTCTTCGGGTCTGTGAAAGCAGGAAGCGTTTTACGCTTGCTGAGAGAATGGGCTCTGGGAGGTCTGCTCTTTGCACCAAGGCAGCTGTCTCCTAAACTAAACCTGGGGCAGGGTTTGTTCACCACAGGAAAGGAATCCTGAAGGTGGCAGAAGAGGGACAAGTTGCTTAATATCCACTTAACATGCCACAGTCAGGGCTTGCTCAAGTTTGTAGAGCACCTCGGGGCTCAGAGCCAATAGGAGTGATGGGATGTGGGGTTTGTGATAAGAATTCACCCTTACGTGATATGAGAGGAGCTGGGGAAGTAAAGTTTTTGACGAGGACTTGGACAACCAAAAGGTCCTACCCAACACACCTGAAGCTTCAGCAGGGAGTATGATTGGAATCTAACAAGCCCAGCATGTCCACCTGCTGAGCCTGGACCCCAAGGGGGACCTTGTAGCAAGGTGGGTAGGAAGCCATCAGCAGGGGAGAAGTGGATGCAAAGCACAGGAGAGGGGACAGGCTGGGACCCACCAGGCACCTCTGCATCCATCCGCACTTCGACCTTCCGAGCCTGGCACACGTTCCTCTTGGAGGGTGCCATGTTAAATACAGGATGTCCCATTACATTTGAATTGCAGATCAAGAGTGGATAAATTTTTAGGCATAAGTATGTCTCGTGCAGTATTTGGGACATACTTATAATAGAAAATTATTTGCTACTGATCCGAAATTCAACTTTAACTAGGAGTTCTATTATTTTGTTAAGTCTGGTAACCCTGTCTTTGGGCCAGCTCCAACCAGAACTTCAGGGAATTGGGTCTCTGGGAAATGTGTTCCCAGCTTGATCAAGGCAGGGCTGCTGTCCCCAGGAGCTGACAATACCAGCCACTACCATAATTGAGAGCTTACTGTGTGCCAAGCACTGTGCTGCACATACAGTGTTCATCTAATCCCACACCCAGGAGGACATGTTTTATCTGCTTTGTAGATGAGAAAACCAAGGCTCAGAAAGATTAAAATTGCATAGGTGGGAATAATAATAATAATAGCTAACACTTATGCAGCACGTATAAGGTCAGGCACCGTTCTAAGAGGTTTATGCGTAAGATCTCACTTAATCCTTTTAACAACTCTATAAAGGAGGAAATGTTATTGGACCCATATTATAGAAACTAAGGAAACTAAGTCACATTAATGCTAAGTGACCTAGTCAGAATTTGAAGCCTGGAGGTGTTGTTCCAGAGTCTGTGCTCTTACCCAGCATCTGAAAGGACCACTGAAGCATTACTGACACCACCCACATTAATGCACAAGAGACTCTTAAACAGGGTTACAGGGGCAGGTATTGTGGAGAACTCACTGGGGTGCTATGGAATGGGCTAAACTGACAATAGAGGAAGTAAAGGTAAGTCATCACAGATTGGAGGAGCCTGGGGAAGATTCATGGAGGAGGCAGATAAATAGGAGACCCAAACAGATGGAAGATGTGGCAAAAGGGAGGTTAGATAAACACCCCGTGAGGAACTCTAAATATGTAAAGTAAAAATCACTGATTGCAGAGCTCTTCCTATGAGCCAGGTGCTGTCCCGGGCTTAGAATTTACTTCCCTCAGCCCTAATGGTCACATCCCAGAGGTAATATCATCCCCATCTTGCAAACTACAAAACTAGGGTTCAGGGAGGCCAAGCACCTTGCCTGAGGTCACCCCATCAGGAAGAGGCAGATGCAGGATTGCCGCCATTAAGGCATCTCCAAAGCCAGTGCACCTGCTCTGTTCCCTCTGTCCTGGCATGCCTGTCAGGATCTCATCCTTCAGGTCAAGACAGAGAGGCACTTGCAGTACAGCCGGGTCCAGTGAAATGTATGTCACTTCTGCTTCTATGAGTGACAGAGCGAAGGGGTTTGTTCTGAGAAATATGCTCTCCATCACAGAACTCTGCAAAAATGCCCTCTGCTGGCCAGCAGAGCAGCCTTTGCTTCCAGACCTTGCAGGCAGAGGAAAGGTGAGCCACTCACACGGCGCCCGGGAGAATGGCGGTCCTCCCCTGGGCACCTGCCCCTGGGCCACCACCTCTAAACCGTCCCTGTTGCTCACAACTTCATCCATTGCTTTCCTCAGCAATCAGAGCTTTGGCTATAGGGCCAGAGAGTCTGAGGTTCTGAGCCAGGATTTGTCATTTTGGGCAATTTAATGAATCTCTCTATTTTGGTTTCTGAAGACCTTCTAGGGAAAAATGCAGAAATGAGTACAAGAGAAGGGGACGAAGGTGACCTGGAGAAAACCTGCCAGCCTGGAACAGAGAATGGACATGTCTACTGGGCAAGGCCACCCATACACATGATGACCAATGACCAGGGTAACTCTGAGTCACGGATTACAACTGGGGCAGGTCTGGGCATGACATGCAACATGGAGGCGTTAATGGGTCACCATTCGGCTGGGTTTCCTGGAAAATCATACCTGACAGACATACACTCCTTGTCTTAGATTCCTTTTAGGGACACTCCCTGTGTCACTGTGTCTTCTGTCTGTTTTCCTCCACCGGCCCTGGCCCAAGGTGGCTGGAGGGCTCCGTATGAGTAGATCAGGACTAGCCAGTGTGCTACTAGGTCCTATTACAGACCAGAAGCCTGTAGCTTCTGTAGTGGTCTCCGCAGTCTCTCTAGATAGCAAGCCGTAACTAGGGTGAGCCGACAGCTAAAAGTCAGAGAGAAAGGAAGACAGAGCCAGACCAGCCCTCAGACTCCAAAGGCAGCTGATGAAAACATAACATACCGGTAAGAACGTCAGTGCACGTGGGAAGAAAGCCCTGGCCCCTTGGTGTCTGCGTTATAAAGGATTTTACCTTTTTGCTGGTTTATTTTGTATAAGTTGTGTTTCATTTGAAATAAAAACAAATTCTTTTAAAATTTAAAAAAATAAAGGAAATGAAGAAAAGAAAAGGACCTTGAGGGCAGTAACTGCCAAACCATACTACTTAGTTCATGGACTTATAGGCATTTCGTCCACAAAATACATTTTCTTTTTTACTAAATTCTGAAGCTCTTACTAATAAAACACAAAAGCATGTTGCAAGCGGGACACAGGGCCCTTGAAAAATGGGATCTAATCAATTCCTCTCTGTCTGCTGAATGAGGCTGTTCTCAGCTCTCTGGCTTAAAATAGCCCAGTGCATGGCACTTAATTTCAGAAATTATTCTACACTCATATTTTTCTGGCAGGACAGAAAAAGCAACCTCCGCAGAGGGAGTTGGCAGGGGCCTATGGAATCCATGGAGCAGCAGCCAGCAGTCACTCTGGGCCATTACCCAGCTCAGGCCATTGACCCGACTTGCTGGCTCTGCCCCACACAGAGGAAAGTCACGCCTGGCAAACGTACACTCCTTGTCTAAGATTCCTTTTAGAGACCCTCCCTGTGTCTATGTGTCTTCTGCCCATACCTCTCTCCAGGTCCATGAAGGGTGCCAAGCCCCCTCCGGATGCCACTTACAAGTCACTCCATTCCTTGTTCAAAAGAAAGGGATCACAGAATGTAAACATGCCCCAGGAAAAAGGGAATAGGGAAGGCACACCCGTGGGGCTCATCCCCAGGTAATCCCTGCCCAGCCCTGAAGATGATGGAGGGAAAGAGAGGAACGTACATCGCGGGGGAAGATAGAAAACACGGCTCTGCTCTCCCTGGCCCCACCACCTCGCTGGCTGTCTCTCCTGCCTCTCTGGTCACCCACATGCATGGTGGTTGCTGGGATTCTTGTGGCCACCTCCCGCCTGGTCTCTCTGCCCTGCTCTTGCTGGTCTCCACTCGGGCCCAGGGATAGTCCTGTACGAGCTAAGTCAAATGCCCATCACCTGATAAATGGATGCATAAAATGCAGTCCATCCATGCAAGGGACCATTATCCAAACACAAAAGAAGGGAAATACGGACACATGCTATGACATGGGGGAAACTTGAAAACATTCTGCTGAGTGAAAGAAGACAGTCACAAAAGGCCACATATTGTATGATTACATCAATAGGAAATATCTAGAATAGGTAAATCCATAGAGACAGAAATTAGATTTGTGGTTACCAAGGGCTGGGGGTAGGGAGAGCGGGAAGTGACTGGTCATACATTAGGAGTTTCTTACTGGGGTGGTGGAAATGTTCTGGAATGAGATACTGGTGATGGCTATACAACATTGTGAATGTACTAAAAACCACTGAGTTACACACTTTAAAATGATTAAAACAGTGAGTTTTATTGTCTGTGCCTTTTATTTCAATTTTTTAAAAAAGTAGTTCAGGCCATGACATTACTTAGCCTAAAACTGGTCAGTCTAGAGGCTCTCCATCTCCAAAGCCTCACCACGACTGTGAGGTCCCACCAGTGACCTCGCCTCCGGCCACCTCCCTGCCAGCACCTGCTACTACTGCGTCCCCATCCTCAAGGCTCTCTTGCTGTACCATCCTCCTTCCTGAACCTTGAACCACCCAGGTATGTCCCTGCCTTGCGGCCTTGACATGTGCCCTTTGCTGGAAGCATCTTCCCCAGATCTGCCTAAGGCTCCCTCACTCCATTCAGATCCCATTTCAGATGGCCCCTTCTGTCACGCCTTGGGCTGAGACGCCTCACCCCAGCCCTTGCCCTCCTGCCTTGCCCTTCTTATTTTCTCTTGGCAGCACCCCTGCTGAGATCATGCACTTATCACTTATTTATGTGCTTGTTCAGTATCCGTCTCCCCCACCAGCAGGTCAGCTCCTTGAGAGCGGGGTCCAGGTTTACTTTGTCCACTGGAATATCCTCAGCACCCAGAACAGTGTCTGGTCCACAGCAAACCTACAATAAATATTTTCTGATAGATCCAATAACACAGTGCTATTTATTTCTAAACCACACAAAACTGTATTTATTTTTAGTATTAATATTATGAAGTAAAATAGTTTGTGCCACCTGCTGCAAGAGAGTCATAGATGATGTTATAGAGGATTAGATAGAGGAAATGTCTTTTCTACCTGGGCGTGGGGGAGAAGGAGACAGAGCAGAATGGAAGTAAAAGCACGCGACTGGAATGTCACCAGGCTTGGGCAGGACACTAGGATGGACTCATTTCACCCAGGCAGCAACAGGGAGAATAATGTTTCCCTATGCCCTTGCTAGGCCTGGCCCTGATTGTTTTTAAAATTAGTTGTTCATGTAGTAGGTGAGAGTGGCATTTTATATTTGCTAACATTTTTTTGATTGCTAGTGAGGTTGACTCTTTTTCATATGTATAGTAGTCATTTCTATTTCCTCTTGTAATTATCTGTAATTATGTTCACTGCTCATTTTTCCACTGAGTGTTTGTGGTTTGTTAATTTCCGCTGAAAGGGCTCTTTTGTTAAGAGACTGATTCTCATACACATACATACGCATACAGACGCATATTAGAGAGAGTGCAAATAGAAACTTCTGGTTTATTGTTTACCTTTTCATTTTAATGCCATTCTTTGATATGTAGTCAAATCCTTTCACTTTTTTATTATGCTATTATATTTGCTTCTATATCTAGAAATTCCTTTACCCTAAAAATAGATCAGCATTCATCTATATTTTCTTTTAATTCTCCTGTGACTTCATTTTCTATTCAACCTCTATACATGTGGAATTTATTTTGTAATCCATATAAGCAATATGTATCAAAAATCTCTAAAAAGTTCCCACCATTAAGCCTGCAAGTTCATTTCTGCATCCCTCTGCTAAGACCTGTTCTCAGCCTCCTGCGTGGTCACCACTGAGACTTGTGACTGAGCACCAGATAAGACTCAAGACCTCAGGGTCCCCAGGGCACATTCTTCCTGGGAAATCCGTAGTAATTAAAGGCTTTGTGGGTAGAGCTAAAATTAAGTCATTTAACTGATCTTAATTGAAGAAATTATTTTAACATTAAAACAAACCAGTCTACTCTGGAAAAGAAAGCAACACATTCTCCTAAAATTTTAAGAAAAAAGTGAAAACATCAAACAACACTTTGGCAGGAAGTTGTAGAATCTCTACTTAAAGCAGTGAATCTGAGATGCACACCATGATTTATCTGCCAAGATGTTCATTGCAAAATAATTTATTATGCAAAAAACTGGAAACAACCTAAAAATCCAGCAATAGTAAATTGGTTATATCAATTATGATATGATATGATTGATATGATATAGACAGGGTCAATTAAAATCATTTTCATAAAAATGACTTCGGGTTCAGTCACTTTTTTCAAAATTGAATGTGATTATGACAAAATATTAAGTTAAAAGTGGGGGATACAAAAAAGTATCCTCTATATGGGTGTTATCCCACCTTTGTGACACCATGAAAACACATCCAGAGGGGGGAAAAAATTCTGGGAAGGAAATAGGCCAAAATGTTACCAGCAGCAGAAAAGCTGGTGAGGTTTATTTTCTTCTTTACACTCTTCTGAATGTTCCATTTGCTTCACAATGAATTTCTAATTTTCTACTCAGAAGAAGAAACTGTGAGGTTTGTGGTTGTTGCTGTTTGGTTTGGCTATGAAAAGGCAGTTTTGCTTTGAAAAGAGAAATGGGGTGGAGCAGGGGGCCTTACCCATTTATAGGACCTCGGGGGACATTCCTGGGAACGGGGTCCTTTTTATTCCTTCTCGGCTTGTTAGGAATAGAGACATATTAATATTTTTACATTCATTTTAACATTGCCCTTTGCCATCCTTTAGGTTGGAAATAGTTCGACAACATTTGATGTGTGGCAATGTGGGAGACATGTCCCTCTCTGCTCTCGCCACAACATTCTCGGGGTGACTTGGGGCCACCTTTGTTTGTTGCAAGTTTTTGATCATCTTCATTTCCAAAACAGATCACTCACAGGGCAGTCTGTGATCACTGGTGTGAGATGGATCTTCAAAGACATCTCTTGGTTGGGAAACTTAACAAACACAATGGTCAAGCCAGCTGTCTGTCTGTCGTTGACGGCGCCTGCCTCACATCACATCAGCCCCCTTTCCAGACACCAGCTGTGACAGCCAGGACCGCCTCCTCCTGACCCAGGTGGCAAACAGCCCTGGGACACCCAAGAACGCAGAGCCAGCACAAAGGGACCCCCTCGCCCTGCCTCCCAACCAGCACCGCTAGACGGAGATGCTCCAGCTTTGTTGATGCTTAATTACTCAATAAATATTAGATGATATCATTCTCCACAAAATGAGATTAAAACCCAGAGGGAGAAGGGCAAGTCAAGAAAACAAGAATAAAGGAAATGATTGTCCAAAAGTAACAGGATATGAAGAAAAGTGCCCCCAGGCTGGTCCACTGGAACATTTTAAGACAGCAGCACCGAGTCTGCCTTCTAATCATCTCCCCAGCCCCAAACTCACCTCGTTTGCTCCCAGCTTCACACATAGTGACACTGGGAGACGGGGAAAGCCTGTCAGAGGGGGTGGGTTGCTCCCTTGGCCTGGCTGTCCCAGGCGGAACATGACTCTTTTATTTATAATTCCCAGTATTCCCAAATTATGAGCCTCGATTGCATAGACGAGAACCTTTTGAATATTTAGTATGTGCCAAGCACACAAGCTGAGAAGCAGCGTAGGTGTAGCCCAAGGGTGACAAGCACAGGAATCGGCGCCACTTCCTACAAGCTGTGTGACTGCAGCAAGGTACCTAACCTCTCTGTGCTGCAGACTGCTCGGCTCACCTCACAGCTATGTGAGGGCTGAGTTAACGCACACGAAACGCTCAGAACCAGGCTACATCGTGAACACACAAAGGGTTAGCAACTCTTACCGTCTCGTTAGGTGTTCTGCCTGTTATGTCGTTCACACCCAGTCCTATCACCACCACCCCCATTTCACAGCAGTGGGAACAGAGGCTCAGGTCTGTGTGGTTCCAGAGCCTCCTTCGCATCTCCACGCCACCTCCACCCAGAATGAAGTTGAAATACTGCAGAGAGTTGCTAACAGGGAGGGTGCCCTCCCGTAATCCTCACTCAGGGGACCTGGTGTGACCGGCTGCTGTTCACCAGGCACAGGGACACAGAGGAGCTGATGCTACTGGCCACACGGGGTTATTCCACAACCCATGCCTTGGAGGACACGAAGCCATCCCTGAGTCACCACAAACCACTGTGAGAGGCTCCATCGCCGCAAGGAGCCATTATTAAGTAAAATAAGGGTTACTAGAACACAAGCACTGTGATCCCAAGACAGTTGACCTGATAACTGAGAAGGCTTCTGAGTGACTAACGGGCAGGTGGGCAGGTGGAGTATCCAGCGTGGAGATGCTGAGCAAGGGATGAGCCACATTCCAGCCAGGACTGGGCTGGAGAGCGTGAGATTTCATCATGCCACTTACAACAGCATGACTGAAACCACAGAAAACAAAACCACAGATAAGAGGGAACTGCTGTGTGTGCCTAGACACTCACACACACACACACACACACACACACACACATATCCGTGTGAGTTAAAAACCTATGTCCACAAGAAACTCCACACAAGTATGTATAGCAGCTTTATTCATAACTGCCAAAACTTGAAAGCAACCCAGATGTCCTGGAAACAAACTGTGGTTCATTCAGACAATGGAATATTCAGTGTTAAAAGGAAATGAGCCATCTAGTCACAAAGAGACAAGGAGGAGCCCTGAACACATACTGCTAAGTGAAGGAAGCCAATCTGAAAAGTCTACATGCTGTATAAGTCCAACCACATGTCATTCTGGAAAAGGCAAAGCTATGAAGGCAGTAAAAAAAAAAATCTGTAGTTGCCAAGGGTTAGTGGGGAGGGAGGAAGGGCGGGAAGAATGAATGAGCAGGGCACAGGGGATTTTGAGGGCAGTGAAACTGTACCGTATCATACTACAGTGGTGAACACATGTCATTATACATGTGTCAAAACCCGTAGAACATACAAACACAAAGCATGAACCCTAATGTAAACTAGGAACTTTAGTTAATAATAATGTATCGGTATTAGCTTATCAGTTGTAACAAATGTGCCACATTAATGCAAAGTGTGTGCAACGGGAAACTGGGAGCGGGGAGTTAGACTATATGGAGGAACTCTCTGTGCTCTCCATTCAATCTTTCTGTAAACCTAAAATTGCTACAAAAAAATTGAAATCTATTAATTTAAATATATATAGTATTATAAAATCTACCCCCCAAATTACACAGGATTCATACAACACTGTTGAATATGCTAACATTAATAGGCTAAATATGTCAATGTCACCTACTGAATGAATCCCACAATATTCTTGACCATACTCTGAGAATGAGTGTTTCGAAAATTAAGACTGCAGTGGTCTGGACTGGGATTTCTGGCACAGATTAAGGGAGGTTATTCATCTTCAAACACGCACAGGGAGGTCAAGTGAAAATATCCAGTAGAATAAAACAAAAGAAGAAAAATTTCAAAAGAAAAAATTCAATTGAATGTTTGAGTTCAAACCAAACCTACCTGCACAATTGTTCCTGACCACCCTGATGAAGTTGAAAGTCTAAAGCACAGGGATGCTCCCCAGGCAGTGCACCACCATTCCTTTGGCGAATTTCTGCTTAAATAGACACACTTGTTTATTAACATATCCTCAACTAAACTGAGGCATAATCCTTCAGTCAAACGCAGCATCACATTTTCCAAACCACAAACTACTTTCAGGTGAAAGAGTAAATGCTTGCCCAGTATGTCCTTTGAAATTACAGCTCTTCACACATCCCAAGAAAAATAGAAGGATATTTTCCCTGGAAGATCTACAGATCACACTAAAGGTTCTACTTCAGTTCAAACCTAAACACAGCATCCACTTACAATTGCTAAAGCTCTTTCAGCACCCAGCATATGCAGTATTATCAAAGAGCTCCACAGTGCCAACTTTGGTTTACCTTGGACGGGGGTTGTTTCCCTAACTCCTCATTCCTTCCTATGCTAAGAATGAATATCTCATTCCAGGAAGATTATGAGCCAATTATCAGGGGTTATTTTACAAAACTATTCCTGAGCAGATAGATTGTCTTTATAGAGTGTTTTTAAAATAAAATAAAATTCAGGAATAGCAGGCTTCTGTTTTAAAATTCATTCAACCTGATAGGTGGAATTCCGGTTCCAGGCACAATGAGGTAGGTACGGGATTGCTACATTATTTGGGGGCCCACTGCAAAATGAAAATGTGGGGACCCTTGTTCAATAATTAAGAAATTCAAGGCAGCACCGGAAAACATTAAGCCCAAGTGCCAAACCCTTCTGAGTATGGCATCCTGAAGGACTGGGCAGGTGGAACACCAAGGAAGCCAGCCCAGGACAGGTAGCCTTGGGCTTACCCCGTGTTTTAGCCTGCTGTCTGCCAGCACTATACACTACTAACGCAGAGCAGTAATACAGTCCTGCCCCCTTACCCACGGCTTCAGATGCCCACAGTCAGCTGAGGTCCAAAAACATTAAGATATTTTGAGAGAGAGACCATATTCACACAACTTTTATTACAGTATATTGCTATAATTGTTCTATTTTATGATGAGTTATTGTTCATCTCTCACTGTATTTAATTTGTAAATGAACGTTACCAAAGGTATTGTGTTACAGCAAAAACATAGTATATATAGGGCTGGTATTACCTGAGGTTTCAGGCATCCACTGGGGTCTTAGAGTGTAGTCCCCACAGACAAGGGGGGCTACTGTATTTGAGAAAAGGGACACACAGGAGGGAACGTTTCAAACTTTTGTTTCCTTGTTAATTAAACTAAAGCTTTGACATATGACTACTGTCTAATAGTACAAGAATCATGTGGTTTTTAAAACATTTTGAAAATGATGCTTTCTGTTGATATCCAAACCTTTTCTTTCCTCTTATGTCTGAGATAATTCCAAAATCCATACTGCATTTTAAAAGCCGCTCCCTTTTTGCCCCTTGTTCATTGAGAGCGTCCCCAGAGCGATGCTGCCCATCAAGCACCGTGAGCGCACCAAGCAGCACCGACTTCTTGCGGGGATGGGGCGGGCTCAATCTGGGGTGTCTTGGGGTCCAACCTAATGGATTTGCACACTCAGGTACCCTCTCGAGGCATGTTCACAACACAAGAAAACCTTCCAAAAGCAACTGTTAAAATTCCACTCTCCATCCAACATTTCTGAATGCTTGGTCTCTATGCTCCCCTCTAAAAACCAAGCCAGGGCCGGCCTGTGGCTCACTCGGGAGAGTGTGGTGCTGATAACACCAAGGCCACGGGTTTGGATCCCCATATAGGGATGGCCGGTTAGCTCACTGGGTGAGCGTGGTGCTGACAACACCAAGTCAAGGGTTAAGATCCCCTTACCAGACATCTTTTTTTAAAAAAATTAAAAATTAAAATAAAATAAAAACCAAGCCAAAGACATGAAACACGGATCAATAAAGGTTTGCTTTGCTGAGCCAAACAGTGAGGAATCTGGTCTGTACCTTGCTGCATTTATCATAGCTATGCGGTCCCTAAGTCTGATATTTGTTGAAACTAAAATGTCGTTAACCCCAGTGGCAGGACCTCAGTTTACAGGGGGGCTATTCCCTGTCTAGGAAAATGAAGGGGCTTTAGTGAAAAGGGTTCGTGTTGCTTTCCATCTGGATTTTATTTTGATTTTTATTATGTTTAAACATACTTATTGTTGGAATGGATGATACATTCACACGGTGTCAGAATACGTAAGAAGGTGGACATATGACAAGTTCCCTTCTGCCCAGTCACAGAGTCATGTTATCCCCACTCACTGCATATAGGTGTCCACCATTAGTGAGCACATCACACACAATTCCATGGGGCCCTCAAGCACAGTGTCTCAGTTGTGCACAGTGGATTTCCAACAAGTAGTGCACATTTCTCCTCCACAGGAATTTGGAGCCAAAGATTTTTCTCCCTCCACCTGAGTTTTTCCAGAAATTTTTCTGAGAATTGGCCTCCAATCTAAAAGTGTGGAAACCCCTTCTTCCCAATCTGGGTACCACAGATTAAAAGAAGATCAAAGCTATCAGAACAATAAAAGATCTCACTGGCACCTTTCAATTTCCACTAACATTTTATTCTTTTTACTCGAAACCCTTCATGACATTAAGAGGCAGCAACCTGCAAAGGATAAATTAATTTTAGCAAGAGAAAGCACCTAGCAAAATGCCTATCCTGTAGAAAGTTCTCAATAAATAATAGGTGAAGATCAGTGAGCCACCCATATTCCATGTCCTGCAGTCAATAAAATGAGCACTAACAAAAACTCAAAGGACACGAATAAACACTAAAATGAAAGGTCAATGCCTGCAGCCCACCCCAGCTTCCCCCACCCCCAATTTCTAGTTAATGCTCTAAAATCTCAGCCAGACTTCAACCCTAGACCTCATAATAGCACTGGACATGTGCTTCTGGAATCAAGCACTGAGTAGCTTCTAGCATGGAGACACTACATCAAAAGTGTTCAGGCCAGGGACCCCTGGTAGTCCCCAGATCCTTTAAGGAACTCCCTGAGGTCAAAACTATTTTTATAATGATACTAAGACGTTATTTGCCTTTTCCACTCTTGCTCTGTCAGTGTACGGTGGAGTTTTCCAGAAGCTTTGCAAGGTGCGATATTGAAACAGACTGGACATAGAGGCAGATATGAGCGTCCAGCTGTCTTCATTAAGTCAGCCATTAAAGAGACTGGAAAACATGTGCAACGATGTTGCTCTTCTTATTAGACTATTTTGTCTTGCAAAATATAAGGTTTTTAAAATAAAAATATGTTATTTGTATTAACATGTAATGAGTTTATTATTTTTAAATGAATTAATATTTTTAAATATCTCCATTTTCCTTTCTAGTACAGAAAAAAAATGCTTAGTTTATCATAATCCACAAAGAAGGAAAGACCTTTGGGATCTTCAATAATTTTTTAGAATGTAAAGGGGTCTTGAAACCAAAAAGTTTGATAACCACTCACCCGTCAGGAAATAGCTACGCTGGTTATCAGTTTATTTACATGAAGCTCTAGGCCAATGAGACTGCTCTCTTGTTTCACTCTTTACTTCTTCATATTTCTAGCATGCGCCCAGTGTCTGCCTGGGGTGGGTGTCCAAAGTGTGAATGAGGAATGGAGAGACAGAGCAAGGGATATAGGAGGGCCTTTCCGTCAAGCATTCTTTAGTAGCGCAGCTAAGGCAAATGTGGGACAACTCTCCACAGTAAGTGGCAGCAGTTACTTGGGGTGAACTGCTTACCAGAGGAAAATGGGCAATGGAAGGAGGCATGGGCATCTGTGTTGAAAAAGAAGGAGGGTGCAAGTAAACAGAACATTCAAGACCCAGCAGGGTCAAGCAGATCTGGTCCGTCACCTCTGCCCCCAGTGGTGGGACCCAGTGTCCAGCTTCTTGGGACCAGCCTCCAGTCTGCACACACACCCTCACCTATTTGTCACCTGTGTGCTCGTGGTCCTGAAGAGAAAGCCCTTGCACCCTCGGCCAGCAGCACCCCCACTGGGTTGCCGCCTGTGCCTGTGCCCACTTAGACTAAGAGCCACCATGCGCTCTCCAGCCCACTGCACCTGTCTGCACCCCAGCAGCAAGCCCTGAGGCACCTCTATCCACTCACCCATCAATGCTTAGCATTAGAAGCCTTCCTAATTTTGTCTAGTAGATTTAAAGTGCTATCTTATTTTCTTGCTTTGCATTTCTCTCATTCCTGATGAGGCTCTCTTCCTGTTTTGGGGCATCTTTGGGGGTTGCCTCTCCTGAAAACTCCCTGTTTATATCCTTCATGCACTTTCCCATTAGAATTCCTTCTTTCTCTTACTGATTTGTAGGCATTTTTCTGCTACTCCTTATTAGGTTTTAGTCATGGGCATACCTTTCTGCAACCTGACCTCGACTCCAAATCTGTCATCTTTCTCTAATTTTGTCCGTGGAGTCCTCATGGGCAACAATATTTTATCAACTTTTTTACTTGTAATATGTGCTTTTATGTTCTTGTTCATTAATCCTTTCCCATCCCTAGGAACAAAGATATCATCCTACATTGTCTCCTATTGAATCTACATTTTTACCTTTCACCTCAGTCCTACTGAAGTCAAAGTTGATAATAAAGGATTTTTAAATTACAAGACAAATAGCACAGTGGCCAATGTATAAAAGCCAGCTCTTTGCTTAGCATTTGCAACAGCCTGAGGGTCACTGCCTTGAGCCTGTAACTCTGTGGACAGTTCTGCCGGTGTGATGGTTAATTTTGTACGTCAACTCTACTAGGCCATGGAGAGCCCACGTATTTGATTAAACATTATTCTGAATGTGTTTGTGAGGGTGTTTTTGGATTAGATTAATGTTTAAATTGGTAGACTGTACAAAGCAGATGGCCCTCCCTAATGTGAGTGGGCCTCATCCAATCATTTGAAGGCCTGAAAAGAACAGAATAACAAAATTAGGAGGAACGCCACTCCACCTAACTGTCTTCCAGCTGGGACATCAGTCTTCTCCTGACTTCAGACTTGATGTTAGTTGGGATATGCTTGTCCCCCAGAGCTCATGTTGAAATCTGATCCCCAAAGTGGCAATGCTGGGAAGCAGAACCTTTAAGAAGTGGGGCCTAGGGCAAGGGGCTTGGGTCATGGGGGCAGATCCCTCATGAACAGACTAGTACCCTCCTGGGGGCGGGGGGTTGAGTGAGTTCTCACTCTATTAGTTCCCACAAGAGCTGGTTGTTTAAAGGAGCCCAGCACCTCCCCACCCTCTCTCTTGCTTCCTCCCGCCATGTGATCTTGCACTCACCACTGCCTGCCGCTTGCCACCATGAGTAGAAGCAGCCTGAGATCCACACCAGATGCAGCTGTTCCAGAACTATGAGCAAATAAACCTCTGTTCTTTATAAATTACTCAGTCTCAAGCATTCTGTTACAGCAACACAAAAATGATCTAACACAAGACTTGAACTAGAGCTACACCGTCAGCTCTCCTGGGTCTCCAGCTTGCCAGCTGCAGATGTGGGGAACTTCTCAGCCCCCATAACCACATCAGCCAACTCCTTGTAATAAATCTCTTCATATAAGGAGCATGTTATGTGTGTGTGTGTATATATACATGTGTGTGTGATTCGTTCTGTTTCAACCTGGAGAACCCTGACTAATGCACAGATATTTTCAAAATTCCAGTGGCTGACGGCACCAGAGGGGATAGGTAATGAAGCTGCTCCACTCCCACCACCTGGGAAGAACACCTTCGCCTTACTCACCATGACAAGCCCTGCTGAACACCCCCATACTGGGGTCATTTCGGTCCATAGTTTCCAAGAAAAACTAATTCAAGGTTCAAATGTGGCAAGAATGGGTGTCATCAGAGTAGCATCTGAAATATGTGCATGTTCCAATGACCGGTGCTCTCCATCTGCCCAGATCTGCTGTGAGCACTTTACACAGTTCATCCTGTGATCTTATTGTTGTGTAAGTTCTCATCAAAGCCTCAGTGGAGACACTGCAGGGAGTGTTGAAACACAGCCAGTGAAAATTCACCAGGCTGGTTCCTGTTGTGCGACATGAAGTGACACATTACACCTGGTAAAACCTCCCAAATGTCATTGGCCAATCTCCTTCCAGCATCTGCTTCAGGAGACCTCAATACCTTTGTACATCTTTTCAGCCCAGCCTTTGCTAGAGGATAATGGTGACAGATGGACTCTTTAAATCCAACTGAGGCAAGTGCAGACCACTGTCAGAAAGTCCCACTATTAAAGTTGTAACCAAGTGGCGGTGGAGTTCTTCCTTCCCCTACACTTACACGAAGTGACCTTACACCCCCAGTTCCATGTAGGTTTTGGCAGTACAAGGCCTTTCCATTATATCTGATGGTTCCTGAGGTTAAAGCCTCAAGGTCCCGGCCCTGGGCATGTGCTCCAGCACATGCGGTCTCTGTCCTAATCTGTCGACCCAGCTGGAACACGCAGCCTGCTTCTTCTGTCTTACACAGAAACACATGTCCATACATTCATACCTGGACACATGTGCACTGAACACACAGTCACACATGAAGAGCCATGCATGTAGTCACACATGAAGAGCCATGCATGCATAGGCACGAGCACACATTTAGGCAAAAGCACATGCGTGAATGTCCATGCACATGTAAATGTGTCTGTGTGCACACACATGAATATGTACACGTGTGTGCACACATGAACAGGCATGCACTCACTCCCCCATAAAACAAACCCACACAGAGCATCTGGTGGGGTGACAGGCTCTACTGAATACTAATGGCCAGAGGGACATGGCAAAGGGCCTTGAAGACACAAAACAGCCTCCACTGGCAGATGAGGTTATTCCTTCTCAAGGGTCCTTCTGGCTCCTGGCCTTGCCCACCCCCAACCCACACAACACCTTCCGTCTCTCCATCTCCTGACACCCTTCGTCTCCTTCCTCCCTCTTTTCTCTTCCTCCTGGTCTTGTTTCTGACAAAGCAGTGGGTTGGTGGCACAAGCCCTCATATACTCAGTTTCATGGGGTCTTTTTCCCAGCCCAAACCCTTCTCAAAATGTTTTTCAAAAACCATGGTGCTTTCCCCCTTGAGAAGAATTCTGCTGCCAGTTGTTCAGATAAGTGACTTTTAAAATCTCTTTATATAGGAATGCAAAATCGACAGTTTCAAGAAATTCCTCTCCTGGGCTAGCTCTGTCACTTCCCACAGAATGTGGGTCCCTCTTCGGTGTTTCACCCTCCTGTTTTCTCAGCACAAGAAACAATGCCAGGATTCCAGACATAGTGTTAGGCCAGGCAGTTTGCAATTTCCTCAAGAGATTCTAGAACAATGCACTGAAGAATTCTCAATAAACAAGCAATTCACATCAGTGGGTGATGAATGTTTTCAATCCCCCAGGGCATTTTCCTGCTGACCACCTTCTCCACACCTAGTTTAATTGTCCGTGAAATTCATCAGCCTAGAATGCGAGTTGGGAAAGCCTATTGCCAGGACATGGTAAACTCAGAATCCTCAAAGGCAAACTGTTCAAGACATTGACAATGGATATGGCCTCCCCAGGAATGTGGATGAGCCTGTAATTCCAAACACTGAGCAAAGCCTCCAGACTGAATGAGGACAGGTGAAATCAAGGCCACAGAGCTGTCCTGCCCAGGAAGGAAACAGATGAGCTTATCTTTAATTTTACAGTAGGTTTATCAGGAAGTGTACAAACTTTTTGATGAATCAAAAGTCAATACTATTTAGTCTGTATCATTTTGCCCCCCTCAGAATCCCAACTATCAAAATCACACAGAAATTTCTGGAATCTTCTCACATGTTCACCTTCCTTTGAGTTGATGATCAAAATATGGTACCATGGTTGGAATCCAAGAAGCAGTAAGTCTACCAAACATGAAAATTCAGGCTAAACAGAAACTCTAAATCCAGAGTTGTTGGAGCATTGCATGACAGTTGTTCGGACTATCATCGACAAGATCAAGTTTGGCAAAGATCTTGACACACACCCCTCCCCCGATCCACAAAAAAGCCACACATTGTCCACACATCTAATTCTCAGTGCTCTCGGCACCTCCACAGAGACCCACCTTAGAATTAGCATTTAATGTCTAGGTAAATATTGGTTGTGCATGATTGGAATGATGGTGCTCACCACATTAAAGCAAACACTCAAGTTCTTTTATAAGCATTTTCCCTGGGAGCAAAAATGCTTTTCTGTTGGCTGGGTGCAAGGGAAAGAGGTTGGAGTCTATTTGTAAGCTGGGAAGTCTAGACCGGTAACGACCACCTGAGCACCCTCACTCATAGAGGTGGGAACTGGCTTCTTCCCAAGAGGATTCCATGTCAATGGCTTATAATGAAAAGAGTAAGCAGATAATACATACTGAACTTGGTAAAGAGTCTTTGCCCTGTCAATTCCAAGGACTAATATCTTCCAAGTGACCGAATAGTCATTGATTTGAAATTCAAGGACTGGGCAAGGATTGGCCTTTCAGAAGAAAGGCTGTCATGGAGCATATTCTACAGCTGAAGGAGCCCCTGTAGAGTTTCTATTTAGTGTCAGATGTTACCTTTAATCCTTACAGCAAACCTACCAACAATGTGTATTAATCCTATGTGACTTATAAATCTATGAAAGATTAAATAACTTGTCCAAGTTCACACAGTAAGTGAAAGAACCAGAATTTCAGTCTAATTTTGCCTGATCCCAAACTACTAGTCTGTATTAACCTGTTCAGGCTGCTATCACAAAACACCACAGACCAGCTTAAGCAACAGAAATTTATTTCTCACAGCTCTGGAGGCTGGCAATCCATGAGCAAGGTGCTGGCATGGTTGATTTCCAGTGAGGACTCTCTTCCCGGCTTGTGGATGGCCACCTTCTTGCTGTGTCCTCACATGGTCTTTCCTTGGTGCTCAGGGTGGCAGGGGGAGTGAGCACTCTCTAGTGTCCCTTTTTCTTAATAAATTTTATTGTGTATATTTAAGGTATACAACATTGATGTTATGGGATACATATAGATAGTAAAAGGGGTACTATAGTGCAGCAAATGAACATATCCATCATCTCACATAGCCATTTTGTGTGTGTGTGTGTGTGTGTGTGTGTGTGTGTGTGTGTGTGTGTGTGTGTGTGTGTGTGTGTGTGGCAAGAGCTGCTAAAATCTACTCATTTAGCATGGATCCCATAAACAGAACAATTTTATTCCCTATAGTTCTCATTTTCTGCATTAGATCTCTGGACTTGTTCATCCTAGATATCTGCCTCCTTGTGTCCTCTGACCTACATCTCTCCATTTCCTCCCCTACCTCCTGCCCCCGGTAATCACTGTTTTGTTCTCTATCTCTGTATATTGTTTAAAAATTTAAATTTCACATAAAAGTGAGATCAGGCAATATTTTTCTTTCTGTGTCCTTCTTATTTTACTTAGCATCACGTCCCTCAGGTTCATCCATATTGTGGCAAATTGCATGATCTTATTCTTTTTAAGGCTGAATAATATTCCATTATATGTATGTACCAGTTTCTTTATCCATTCATCCATTGATGAACACTTATGTTGTTTCCTTACCTTGGCTATTATGAATACTATTCACAATTGTGCCTCTTCTTATAAGGATACTAATCCTATCAGATTAGGGCCCCACACTTATGACCTCATTTAACCTTACATCCTTAGAGGCCCCATCTCCAAATATAGCCTGGGGTTATATAATTAGCACTTGCATTAAGCTAGAAGATAGCACCAAGTGTTAAAGTACAAGAGACATGGCACAGAAAATACCACTGTCTTAGTTTCCTGCTGCTGCTGTAACAATTTACCACAAACTCAGTAGATTCAAACAACACTAATTTACTATGTTGCAGTTCTAAGAATCAGAAGCCCCAAATTGGTCTTATAAGGTAAAATCAAAGTGGTAGGGAGGGATTCAAAAAGCCACCCAGATGGAGGGATTCAAAAAGCCACCCGGATGGAGGTCTTCCTGTGTGTCAGGTTGTGGCAAGCTATTAAGCACTTTGTATGTATTCTTTCATTTTATCTTAACAGTCTATAGCTTTGTTGAGATGTAATTTAGATACGAAGACACCTACTCATTTGAAGTGTACATTCAATGGATTTTCAAATATTTATGGGTTTGTCACCATGATCTAATTTTAGCACATTTTTATCACCCCCAAAAGAATCCCCTACCTATTAGCAGCCCCTCCCTGTCCACCCCCCCTTCCCTCACCCACTAACCCCTCTTCCCTCACCCACTAACCCCCCTAATCCCAGGGAGCCTCTCATCTGGTTGCTCATCCTGGACATTTCATATAAATGGTAGTGAACATGTGGTCTCTTGTGACCAGCTGCTTCTGCTTAGCATGGGGTTTTCAGGATTCTGCCATGTCGTGGCTATGTCAGCACCTCACTGCTTTTTACGTCTCAGTCATATTCCCATGTAGGCATAAACCACAATTCCATCCTTTGGCTATTGTGAATAATGCTGCCATCAACAGTCAGGTATGATTTTTTTTAATACTATTTTATTTATACTCATGAATAAAAAAATGACTATACTATAATGTTTACATGTGTATTGACAGTGGAAACAGAAATCAATTATGAATCACATTTACACTTTATAAAGAACACACAAACATTAAGACACTGTTTGTAGAAAGCAGAGTGGGACAGGGGAACCACTAGCTGTAACATTCACTTTCATTAAAGAACAGCAGCCCTCCAAGAAAAATCAGATCAATTAGTAATATTCATCTGATGTCAGAGGTAGGGTCCCGGAGGTTCCAATAGCCAGCCTCAACTCACCCTGTCCTCTTACCAGGTTCTTGACTCCACCATAGCAAAGAATTCAGGGGCAAAGTCACAGTAGACAGTGAGAACAGGTTTAATGTAACAGATAAGAAATACAGGTCCCACAGAGATAGTGCAGCATAGCTCCAGAGACTGAGCAGGGCCTACAGCAAGTCCAACACAAAAGTAAGTTCAGTGCAGACACTGAGTCTAACACAAAAGCAAGAAAAACATACTTAAAGTTCAGTACAAAGTGCAGGCTGGCTAAAGAGAGTCAGATGCTGCTTGCTGAACGTAAGTTTGATACAAAGTAAAGCATAGACACCTCAGCCAGCACAGTGCAGGTTGCTTCCAGGAAAGTGAGCAGCAACCCCACCTTCTGCTGGGATTCAGCTCTTATAGTTCCTCTATCTAATGAATATTCAATGAAGGAGTGGTTCCCAGTTATGTAACATTTAGTCTTGCACATGCTCAGTCGGTCTCTTCCTGGAGCATGTTCATTGGTCATATCCTATCACATGCAGCAGGCACATTCAAGAATGTTCTGTGCTCTCTACTGAGCATGCCCAGCCACTGGATTTGCCTAACTTAGTCCCCTCCTGGTCTCATTTGCCCCTTGTTGGTGCTGAAAATAGGTCTAACTGGCAACAGTAACTTTCCTCCAGGGGAGAGCCCAGAGGAAGGGGCCTGAGACCTCAGGGAGTGGCTGGAAACCCAGAGGCATGTCCTGAAACCCAAGCCCAGGGAAACTGAGCATCTCCTGTATTGCATCTGTACGAGAAAATAATACGTGCAAAGGGAAGTTAGTGATTGTGCTGATTCTACCGCTCTCACTAGCCAGTTTTTCTTCCTCATGCTCGCTGCAAAGAAAGAAAACAAAATCTGAAGAAAAATATGGTCTTACTCTTAACAACAGAAGGGCAGCCTCTCCCCAGGGGGGCATATTGAACTCAGGGTGCATGTGGATGAATGCTGCATCTTGCTTCTGAGCCTTGGGTGGAATCACATTCATGTTTGGGAACTGCACCAAGTTCCCAGGAGCTGTGACAGGTGGAACAATTTCTGTGGGGTCCCCAGATCTCACTCATTAACAAAAGACCCTCCACAAGGCAATATAACAGTTGACCTTCCTGGAAATTGTGTCTACAGCTGCTTTCTCTACCATGAGGTAGAAAAGGGCCCTTTCCTGCATCCGTGGGTAAGCATATTGCTGCAGTCTCGAGATGGCTGGGCTGACCTTGTGTGATTGTGACAAAGCTGCAGTACCCAGTGGATCAAGGCACTCCCACAACCTGTCTCGGCTCTTCAATTTAACTATAATGGACCTTGGTATGATTTTCTCTTTTCTTTTTTAATCCTAGTTGGGGTTTGCCAATCTACTTGGGGTTTCTTGACTCCATGGATTGATATCTTACATGCATTTTGGGAAATCCTCAGCCATTACACCTTCAGTGACAGCTTTTTCCCCCTTCTCTCTCCCCTCTCTGTCCCGCTCTGAGTCTAATTACCCACACACAGTTGTAACGAGGCTCATCCACCTCTGGTTCTTCCCTCTTCCTCAGGGAAGGCCCTTCAGGGATTTGGATGGAAATTCTAGTGGGTCACTGGTCAACCATGAAAGACTGTGATACATCCACTTGTGACCTTTAGAGGTTTCAGCTTGCTGCTTTAGTGCACACATCCCACAGCTTTAAAATGTGCCAAAAGTCTTGAGGGACCAATCAGCAGCCCTGTCCCTCTGGGGAAACATAATCTCCCAAGCTCTTGGAGATGCAGGAGGATTTTGCTCTGACTTTTAGGAAACCTTGGCCTGGCTTCTCAATCATCTCCAGAACATACAGAATGTCTTGTAGAAAACACCAACCACATCATGAGACAGGAGGTGCTCAGTTTCCCTGGATCCAGGTTTCCAGACATGCATCTGGTTTCCAGCCACACCTCAAGGTCTCAGGCCCCTCCTCTAAGCCCTCCCTCCCCTGGAGGAAATCTACTGTTGTCAGTTAGACCTATTTTTAGCACCAACATGGAGAAAATGAGGCCACAAAGGGCTGGCTTATGCTAATCCAGTGGCTGGGCTTGCTCAGTAGAGAGGGGTTATGTAACCCTGGTAGCTGAATGACCTTCCACTACAGGAGCTAGAGAGCACAGAACATTCTCAAATATGTCTGGTGCCTGTGATAGGATCTGACCAATGAGCATCTCCAAGAAGAGACCAGCTGAGCATGTGGAAGACCATGTTACACAACTGGGATCCACACTTTTTATTGAATATTCATTTGACAGTGAAACTATGAAAGCCAGAATCCAGCAGAAGGGATCACTCTCTTGAGCCAGCCTGTACTCGGTACTGAACTTTAAGTGTGTATTGCTTCCTTCTGTTTTAAACTTGGTGTGGGCCTTGCCTAGTCTCTGGAGCTAGGCTGTGTTCTCTCTCTCTCTCTCTCTCTCTCTCTTTCTCTCTCTCTGTCAAATCTGTATCTCTTCTTTGTTACATTAAACCTGTTCTCACTTTGTCCTGTAACTCCACTCTTGAATTCTTTCCTGTGGCAGAGTCAAGAACCTGGTAAGAGTATGGGGTGTGTTGAGACTGACTACTGGGACCCCCCAGACATCAGTCAGTGCTTCTCGAGTTGTGTAATCTCTCAAACCAGCACCAGCCGTGAGTGACCAACCAATACTTCCCCAGTTTCTCTGTCCCCCACATGGGCCAAGTGTGCTATCAGTCCCTACTGAGAATTAGCAAAAATCCTGCCCTAGAATTCTCTTTATGAAATTCAAGTTCATCTAATTATTGTTTCCACAACTCTGTCTGTTATACCTTCAAAACTAGGATTTTTATAGTTTATCTGGCTTTTTCCTAGCCATTGTGTTGAGCAGCAGGTGGGCGGGGCCCGCAATCACAGCTTTCATTGTGACTCTACCCTTCCCTGTGTCCTGGCTACGCCCCCGTTAGTTTCATCCTCATCCACCAATGGGCTATGAGCATTGAGGGTGAGGCCACTGCCACTTCAGTGTTGCTTAGCACCACCTGCTCCCAGAGGCTCTGGCTCAGTTGCACATCTGTGCCCTTAGCTGAAGGAAGTGATTCTGCAGTGCTTGGAAAATGGTGATGTGGCCCCCCTTTCCTTTTCTCTGCCCCGAGATGTCAGAGGAAACCCGACAGAGGAAGTTGGCTGTGGCCAGGAAAAAGATTAGTCTCAGTTCTGATGCCCCTCTGATGGTGGGACAGGAGCAGGACTCTGTGTCACTTCTGAGGCACATGGAGATCATCCCTCTGTGCCTATTGACTTCCCTCACCAAAGTCTTCTCAGCCATCCCTGCCCCTCAGCACCCCAGCCCCTGCCCTTTCCAGACACCCCCTGTCATTACTGCCTGTAGCCCAGCCTTTGATGTGATGACTCAGCCCCCTAAGTTTTTTCACCCTCTTTCCAGCTTCTCCAGTGGCGGCACAAATTTCCATTTGGAAGGACACTCAGGACGAGGGGACCCAGGACCGAGAGAGGTTTCTGGTTCCCTCACTCTCTTCACTTAGACATTGACAACCTGAAAAGAGTACACTTCACCAGTGGCCTCAAAATGTAGATAATATCTCTGGGTGACAATTGGGAGAACGGGTTTGGTTTGGTTTTCTCCCAGGTTTCTACTCTCTAGAGACACTTTACAATTTATTTCTGAGTCTGTATCTCACATTAGAATTCCCTAGGATTCTGGGACCAGAGCACCTTTCAGTCAGTGCTCTCTGGAGGGAGATGCTCTTATCTTCTGTGGAACAAATCCTGGGCAACTCAACTTCACAGCTTGAATCTTGCCCAGATCATTTCAATCTATGGTGCCACAGGATTCATAGGGGGCATCTTTCTGAAGCATCAGATTTGCTTGATTCTTTTGAGAGAGAAAAAAACTTATTAATGTACTTAGGGGTGACATTCACCTAGATTTGTAAGATCATAATAGACTTCTCTCTGAAATGATGCTCGGGTTGTCCTGTTTTTGTTAGGTCTCCAGATCTCTAGTGGTGTGCCCTCACTGACCTCTGCCATTAGGATACATTGATGTAAATGTCTGAAAGTACTGGTGTGCAGCTCTCACAGCTCTGTGAGAGAGGACCCCAATGTCTGATTTGTATTTTGCCACCTGGAAGCTGCTGACTCATGACAAAGACCCAGAAGACTGAAGTTAAATTCCCTTATTGCCTTTTTTTAGTTATGTTATCAATCCATTTCTTCAGCCATTTAATGATCGTTACAACACTTCATAGGGCTGCTGGTGGCATTAAATCAGATGGTAAAAGAATATTTTGTAAAAACTGTAAAGTAGGATGCAAGAATAGGGGTTATAGTTCTCCTGAATATTACTGCTTTTCCTTTTCACAGTTAAGAGATTACCAACAGAGAAACAGCCTTGGTGGTCCTCCAGGAGCAAAGAACAAAATGAAAAAGTGGCAGTAGCCCTGGTTCAACCACTTCTGGGGGCTTCCAGTTGCCTAAGCAGGTGAGTCTCAGCTGGTCAGGCTGCTGGGAACAGGGGGCTCAATGGGGCAGTGGGAGAAATGGTAATGATCGTGGAAGAAGTGTCAGAGACTGGTTAAGAAGTCTGGGTTTGAATCCTACCTCTGCCTCTGCTAGGGATATGATTTAGGACTCTTCTCTGAGCTTCTCCCTCGAAGCTGTACCCACAAAGATGGACACCAAGCTTGGCTCTCATTGGATGCAGCTGCAGGAAGCACAGGATGATGTTGATAACACCAAGTTCCAGGGCTCAATACCTGTACTGGCCACCACCAAAAAAAAAAAAAAAAAAAAAACAGGACGAGAGCTGCTCAGGAGGGGAGGGACAATGGGGGAGAGAGACCTTGAGAAGTGGGCACAAAGGGGCAACAGGAGGAGGGCCTGGTTCAGGTCAGGCAGGAAAGAGACTTTTGCCAATTGATGGGGAAGAAAGGACATCAGAGGGCTTAGCCATTGAGGGGGACAGAGCGTCTCCATGTGTGCTCTCCTCTCTTCTAACCCACATCATACATCACTAGGGAGGCCTTTGTGACATCACTTTATATGAAGGAGCTGGAAGTAAGTGCCCCTGCAGGCCAGCCTCCCGACCACCCTCCCGTGGTAGAGGCTGGGTGCTCCACTGCCAGTTGAGATGGCCCCCACCCCCACCCCTAATGATTGCTCTCTCTACCTCTTCCAACCCTCCTCCAACTCCTGCTCTCTGCATGTGCCTCAGAGCCGGTGCCTACATCTGGCAGAAGCCTGGTACTCCAGCTACGTAGAAAACAAACATTGAAGGAGCATGATCCAGGAATTGGTAAGAGTCCAGTGGGGTCCTCTGATTCCACGCTGCCAATCCTGCACTCCAATTTCCCCTTGGGGCTCTAGAGAAAGGAGCTGGGGGGCCCTAGTGCCAAGGGAGAATAGGGTGCTGGGGGCCTAGGTCTCAGTGGGAAGGACCCCAGACCATGCAGCATAGCTCTTTCTGTTGCTGCCCTGTCTGCCCACTCTCTCTTCTCCATACACCCCTGCTTGAATCCTCACCACACATGCCCTGGGCTGTCCCCCTCCTGGAAACACTAGGCTGACTATTGTCAGAAGCCCTGTGTTCCCACCCTGACTTTGCTTTGTCTTTGGTTTTGGACAAACCACCTCTCCTGCCTGGACTTGAGTGTCCTGAGATGGAATTAGAGGGTGTGAAAGGTCCCTTTCAGCTCTAAGAATGAAAGATTTCTAGACACACTTGAAACATCAGGGAGACAGGGAGCTTGCCTATCCTTTTCATTCCTGGGTCCTTGCTATTAAGAATAGTCCATGTCCTATGGTGGGTGGTTCATGGTGAATACACCTACCCTTGTGAATCACAAGCTGGGAGAAGAGAGGGTCTTTCCTTTCTCAGCCTCCATTTCTAGAGGTTTCTGTGGTTGTCCTTTAAAGAGAATCCAGATTCAGATGTTCAGCTCTGTAGCTGTGAGTGAAAACCAACAAAGACCCAAATTCTCTTTCCTTGGGATATGAGGAGAGTTTGTCAATTTGCATCCCTATAGGGTCTGAGAGCTTTTCCTTGAAAATCCATTCATGTCCCCTGCCCACCACCCTGGTCTGGGGAATGGAACTGAAAGGGACAACCTCAGTCACCTTCCTGTGACTCCGCACTGAAAAATGGCACCAGAAAACTCTGGATCAGCTGGAAAGAGGAACATGATTTCATTGTTTGCTCATTCCATGTCTGATGGGTTTGGGGAAAGACTCAGATGGAGATGCCATAGGCTTGTCTTGTCCACTCCCAACCTGGACAAGGCTCACCCCCTGCACCCCACCCTCAGCCCCACAAGGTCCCTGAAAATCTGATCTCACTGGTGGGCCTGTCCTGGGCCATTGGTGGCATTCCTGGGGCCTGTCCCTTGCTGTTGCATCTCTGCCTCCTGGGTAAGAGATGTTTCTTTCCTCTTCCTATAGCAGGAGAGTAGGTGTCAGCAGGCAAACTCCCTGCAGGCACAACTGCAGGTGAGTGGACTGTATGGCATCCCTCCCATCCCATCGAGAACCTTCCTTTCCGTCTTTCTCAGCACCTGTTTGGCTTTTCTCCCAAAGGCTCAGATTCAGGCCACTGACATCTTAATGTCCGAAAAGGCACTTACAGAGAGCCCTGGCTGACACTCACCATGTGGTGTGGCAGAAAGCAGGTGCGAATCTGGGCACCCTTCTTCCCTCAACCTAGTGCCTTGGCAGGCCTTTGGGGGAGTCCTTTGGGCTCTGTCTTGACCTCTGTCATTCCAAAGGAGTGTGAACATCTGGCAAGTTGGCCATGCTTATGTGAGCAGCAGGTAAAAGAGCTGCAGTGGAACCTGACTGCTGTCTCCGTGTGACAGAAGGAGGCTGACAGGGTGAGCCCAGCCGCCTGCACTCATGCTTGCACCTCCATCCCCAGGAAAAAAAATGGGCTTAGAGAATTAGATAGACCTGGATGTTCACATCCCAGCTGTAAGTGATCTTAGCACTTAACCTCTAATACTTTGTATTTCATCTACAGAATGGAGATAATACTAGTAACTCCCTCCTATGGTGGTTGTGAGGATTCAATGAATTGTTAGCATGGTGCCTGGTGATGCACTCAATACAGAGTCAAATGATGGTTCGGACAGTCATAGTGATGGCGACATGACCTGATATCCCTGGGGCTCTGTCAGCCAGCTGTAAATCAGATCTCTTTCCCTTCCTCTTCCATGCTTAATGAGTTCTTAGTAAAACCAACTGAGAATATGGGCTTGGAAATGCCTTGAAAAGGATGTCAAGTGTGATTCAGGGGGAGGAAATGTTACTGCCAAATGGTTACTGTAGGTGTTGGTGTTAGGGTGCCCCAACTACATCTTCCCCCTGCTGAATCCTGACTTCACCTTTCTGTATTTGAAGTCCTACTATGACTTGATAAAAGAGTGAGATGCTCTCCACATGCAGTTGGAGTACAACAGGTGAGAGGGGGAAGGTGGACGGCAGGTCTGGGGGTCCTCAGCATGGGTGAGGTGGTGCGATGTGGGAGGGGTACAGGTGAGCATGACGAGGTGTATGCACAGATTTGGACATGTGCAGAGCCAGGCTCTAGTCCCAGCTGTGCCAGTGACTGATGGGTGGCCTCAGGCAATTCATGTCCACTCTCTGGACTGGCACTTGTGACTCTTGGTTCCTGGTGTCCCCTTCCGATGCCATGGTCCTCTGGTTGTGTGTCATAGTCAGTGCATTAATCACCAAAGTGGCCCTTTCTGTTCCTTGTTCTTTCCATTCTCCACCACCTCTGGCCATAGAAACAACTATGAGGATCTCAAGTGTCACCAGTCCCAACTGGAGGGGAAGCTTTGGGTCCTTGTGATGGAGAAGGCAGCCTTCCAGCTCCATATGAAAAAGCTCAAGACATCCAAGCTCCTGCCACAAGTGAGTGGCTGTGGCACAGGGTTTTGGTTTTATGGGGGTAGGGTAGAGAGGAAGGTGGCAGCCTGTCCGTTCTGCAGCTGCTCCCTCCATGACTCACGCCCCTGTGCTCTGGGCAGGTGCACGCTTTGACAGAGGAGCATGGCCTGAGTCAGGTCCAGGAGCCTGAGACCTACTTGGCCAATGTAAACAGGCAGACAGGTAAGCTAGGACTGGGGTGGCCTGGGAGCACACGGGGGGAAGAGATAGAGGTGTGTGCCAGCAGACAGCAAGTCTGCTCATCTGAGCCTCAGTGTCTCTGTCTGCAGAGAGGGGTGGAGTGCCCATTGTCAGCCACCCACAGTTGTCTTGAGCACAAGAATGTGAAGAATTCTATTTGAAAGTGGCTTGTATGATTGACCATTATCTGGGCATGAGAAATGATTATCCAGGAAGCCATGGTCTGGGGTGAGGAGCCTGAATTAGGAGCTGTGGGTTGAGAAGAGGGTTTTGTGCAACTCCAAAGGACGGAGGCCCTTATCCAAGTCCTTTCTCAGCTGAGCCTCCATTCCTGGATCCTCCAGCAGGGCCCAGTGAGGAAGAACAGTGGCTGCAGAAGCAGCTGGAGAGCCTGGCAGGTCAGCTCCAGGCTCAGGTAAAGGACAACAAGGGTCTGAGCCACCTGAAGCAGGAGAAGGAGAAGCAGCTTCTGGAGCTGGGGTGGGCTGCTGGGTTCTGAGGCAAACAGCACAGGCAGGTGCTGGAGGGCACACAGCACCACCACGCCACCACCAGCTGTGTGCTGTCCCAGGCCCATGAGCTCCAGGAGCACCTGACTAAGCTGTAGACTGGCTTCATCGGGCTGGTGTGCCATCTGCCCTGCCAGCCTGCCCTCCACCCTCAACCCCTGGGCATTTATTTCCTTACCTGGAAAATGGGGTGGTGGAGACCTCACATGAAATGGTACCTAGGAAGGCACCCTGTGAGCCAGTGCCCCGTGTCTCCTTCCCTGTGCTGTGGGTCTCCAGCTGCATCAGGTGGCTGCCAGTTGCTTCTCTCCATCCAGACCAATAGAACATGGAGATAACCAGTGCTCTGCAGTCAGGGCAGCATGTGAAGATGGAGCTGGCTGAGAAGTTGGACCAGAAAAGAAAAAATAAATAAGAAAAAAAAGAGAGGAAAACACCAAAAAGTAGAAGAAAACACCAAGATGAAGCAGAAAACACCAAAATGAAGGAGAAAACACCCAAAAGGTGAAAATGCCCAGAAGAAGAACAAAACACCCATAAAAGGAAGAAAACACCCAACATAGGAAGAAAATACCCAAAAGAAGAGGAAAACCCCCACAAGAAGAAGAAAATACCCAAAACAGGAAAACTCCAACAAAAAGAAGAAAATCACAACATAAAGAAACCCCCCAAAATAAAAAAAACCCAAAAGAAGACAACCCAAACAAAAAGAATCCCAAGAGAAGGAAGAAAAATCCCCCCAAAATAAGAAAACCCCAACAAAATGAAAACCCCCATAAAAGAAGAAAAAAAAAAACCCAAATAGAACAAAATCCCAATGAAAAAAAAAAAAAAACTCCAACAGAAAGAAAACCATGAAAAGAAAAAAACCCCCCCAAAAGAAAAAGATACTCCCATGAAAACAAGAAAACCTGAAAAAAAAAAAAAAAAAAAAAAAGAAAACAAGAAAACCTGGAAAAAAAATCCCCCAAAGAAGAAAAACCCCAGAAAAGAAAATCCCAACAAAAAGAAAGCCCCAACAAAAAGAAAACACCCCAAAAGAAGAAAACCCCAACAAAAAGAAAACTAATATAAAGAAAACCAAAACCTCCCCAAGAATATAACTCTCACAATTAACAAGAAAACCCTAACAAAAAGAAACTGCCCCATAAAAGAACCACCCCCCAAAAGTAGAAACCCACCCAAGAAAAGAAAACCCCAAAGAAGAGAAGAAAACGAGAAAAAGAAGAGAACCAAAAAAAGGAGAAAACAAAAAAAAAGGGACAGAAAAATACAAAAAAAAAAAGCAAAAAAAAAAAAAAAATACCACCCAGAAAAAATACAACAAAGAAAGACAATAGTAAAAAGAAATAGAGAGAAAAAACAAACCACAAGAAAAAAGAAAAAAACATAAAAGAAAAACCAAAAATAAAAAAATAAGAATAAACAAAAAAAGAAAAGAAAGCAGCAGGGTGCCCTTACCAGTAGTCTAGCCTCCAGGGCCTATAGAAGACCAGTACAATTGGTCCCTTGGACATGCTTGGCCAGGGGGCCCTAGGGTCAGGCCAGGGCAAGGGGTCTTTAGTGGCAGGGCAGGCCAAGGAAGCACTTAGGGCAGGCCTACCAGGCCAGGGGTGCCCTAACTGGCAGTTCAATCCAGGCGAGGGTGGCCCTTAGCACCAAACAGGCCAAGGGGTTCTTGGACAGGCCAGTCAAGGGGTCACTTAGGGCACTTAGGGGTGTCTTTAGCACCAGGGTGGCCCCTATGGCAGTGGTCCACTAGGGGCAGACCAGTAAAGGGGGGCCACGTGACAGCCTAGGCCAGTGGGTTCCTTGGACAGGCAGAACAAGCCAGCCCTTAGTGGTAGGAGGCACTTGGCAGCATGTCTGGCCAGGGCAGCCCTTAGTGGCAGGCAAGGGCACAGGGGCCCTAGGGGCAGGTCAGGCCACGGAGGCAAGCCCAGGCAGGACTTGCCAGAGTGGTCCTTGGCTCTGGACCAGTCTGGGCCAGGTGGGCCCAGAGTGCCAAGCCAGGCTGGCAGGATACTAGGGACAGGTCAGGCGAGGCTAGAGGGGCCCTGGGGCAGGCCAGGCAGGGCCAGGGGAGCCTTAGGAGCAGTCCAATCCAGGCAAGGAGGTACTTGGGGTAGGCCTGCCTGACCAGGGGAACCATAGTGGCAGTCCAGGCTAGGCCACAGGGGCCCTTGGAGCAGACCAGGCCAGTCTAGAGTGTCACTAGAGGCAGGCAAGGCTGGGGGGGGTCCCTAAGGGCAGGCCAACCAGCTGGGCCCCTTAGTGCCAGAGCAGACCAAGGAAGCACTTAGGGCCGGCCTTCCAGGCCAGGGGGTCTCCAGTGGGGCCAGGCTGGGTCAAGGAAGCACTTGGGGTAGGCCTGGAAGGCTCTTAGCAGAAGGGGGTCATTAGCGGCCGGGAAGCCCTGAATAGTAGGTTTGGCCATGGAGGCCCTTAGCACCGAGTGTGTTAGGCCAAGGGAGCCCTTAGTGCCAGGCCAGGCCAGGGAAGCTCTGAGGCAATGGGTCTCTCATGCAGGCCTGTCTAGGTCCACCCTTAGTGGAAGTGGGGCCATTTAAAGAAGGCCTGACCAGGACAGCCCTCAGTGGCAGGCCAGAAAACACCAGAGGTGCCCTTAATGGCAGGTCAGGTGAGGCCAGGGGCTCTCTTAGAGGCAGAGCAGGTCAGGCCAAGGGGGCCCTAGGAGGGCTCTTTCTTTCCTTCTTTCTCCTTTCTTCCCCTTCCCTCTCCTTTCCTCCCCTTCCCTCCCTCCCCTTCCTTCCGTTCCTTCTCTCCTTTCCTGCTTTCCCTCCCTTTCTTCCTTCCCTTCCTGCCTTCCCTTCCTGCCTTCCCTCCCTTCCTGCTTTCCCTCCCCTCCTGCCCTCTCTTCCTTACTTCCTTTCTCTTTCTTTACTTTATTCTCTCTCTTTCCTTCTTTCTTTCTTTCTTCCTTTCTTTTCTTTCTTTCTTTTCTTTCTTGGGGGCCCTATGGACACCAGGCCAGAGGAGCCCTTACTGGAAGTCCAGTCCAGGCCAGAACAGGAGGTTACTTAGAGGCAGGCCAGACCAGGCCAGGGGGGGCCCTAGGGGGAATCTTTTCTTCCTTCCTTCCTTCCCTCCCTTCCTGTCTTCCTGTCCTCTGTTCCCATCATGGCTTCCCTTCCTGCCTTCCTTCCCTTCCTTCCTTGCCTTCCTTCCTTTCCTTCCCTCCTTTCCTTCTCTCCCTGCCTTCCCTCTCTTCCTTCTGTTCCTGGCTTTTCTTCCTTCCTTTCTTTCCTTCCTTTCCTTCCTTCCTTTTCTTTCTTTCTTTCCTTCCTTCCTTCTTTCTTTCCTTCCTTCCTTCTTTTCTTCCTTCTTTCTTTCCTTCTTTCCTTCCTTGCTTCTATCCTTCCTTCCTTCCTTTCTTCCTTCCTTCCTTCCATCCTTCCTTCCTTACTTTATTTGGGCACTCTTTCCTTCTTCTTTCTTTCTTTCCTTCCTTCTTTCTTTTCTTTCTTTCTTTCTTTTGGGGCTCTTTCTTTCCTTCCTTCCTTCTTACCTTCCTTCTTTGTTTGTTTCCTTCCTTCTTTCCTTCTCTGGGGTCTCTTTATTTCTCTTTCTTTCTTCTCTTCTTTCCTTCTTCTTTCTTTCTTTCCTTCTTTCTTCTAGCCCACCTGTGTCCCTCCTGGCCTGCCCTGCCATGAACAGGCAGGAAGCCCTGGCCTGGCTTCCCCTTGGGCCCCCAAGAAAGAAAGAAATACCCCCACAGGGAACCCCCAGCCTGGCCTGCCTCTAAGAGACCCCCTGGCCTGGTCTGGCCTGGACTGCCACTAATGATGTCCCTGGACTTTCCTGGCCTGCCAGTAACAGTCCCTGGTAAGGCCCACTGCTAAGGGCCCTACTGCCACTATGGGTGAGCCTGACCAGGTGGATAGAAGAGATCCACTGGCTGGACCTGCCTCAGGGCTTCCCTGGCCTGGCCTGGCCTGCCTCTAATAGACACCCAGGGCAGCCCAGTCCAGTCCAGGTGTTCTCTCACAGGCAGGCAGGCTAGGCCAGGGGGACCATAGCACTAAGCAGGACAAGGGGGCCATGGGCCAGGCCATTCAAAGAGGGCCCCTAGTGGCAGGCCAATACAGGCCAGGTGATCTCTTAGATGCTGGCCAGTGGGTCTCTTAGCACCAAGACAGGCCAAGAGGGCCCAGGGACAGGCCAGTCAAGGGGGGCACTTAGTGGTGGGGGTGACCTTAGCAGCAGGGTGGCCCTTATGGCAGTGGTCTGCTAGTGGCAGACTAGTAAAGAGGGGCCCTATGGTAGGACAACCAGTGGGTTTCTTGGGAAGGAAAGGCCAGGAGGGCCCTTAGTGGTAGGAGGCCCTTGGCAGCATGTCTGGCCAGGGCAGCCCTTAGTGGCAAGTGAGGACACAGGGATCCTAGGGGCAGGCCAGACCATGGGTGCCCTTAGTAGAAGGGGATCCCAGGCAGGGGTGACCTTAGTGGCAGATCAGGCCAAGACAGAGGTGGCCCATAGAGCCAGCCCAGGACAGGACAAGCAGAGCCAGGGCTTCCTTAGGAGCAGGCCAGGCCAGGTTCGGGGTTACTTGTGGTAGGCCTGGATAGGCCATGGGGTGCCCTAGGAGCAGTCCAAGCCACTCTAGGGGGGGTTCCTAGAGGCAGTTCATGTAAGGGGTCCATAGGGGCAAGCAAGGCCAGTGGGGATCCTAGTGCCAGGCCAGGCCAGGGAGGCCCTAAGGACAGGCCAACCAGGAAACCCCTTAGTACCAGGCCAGGCTAAGGAAGTAGTTGGGGCAGGCCTGGAAGGCCCTTAGCAGAAGGGGGGCCATTAGCAGGCAGGGGTGCCATGAATAGTAGGCCTGACCATGGAAGCCTTTAGTGCCAAGTACTGTAGTAACCACACAAAATGAACTACAACAGAAAATTTGTATCAGGAGTGGGGTGTTGCTTAAAACAGACACTTGAAAATGTGGAAATGGCTTTGGAACTGGGTGTTGAGGAGAGTTTGGAGGAGTTTATTGGACTCAGAAGAAGACAAAAAGATGAGGGAAAGTTTGGAATATCATAGAGACCTATTAAATGGTGGTGAGCAGAATGCTTGTTGGAAATATAAACTGTAAAGACCATTCAAAGGAGGTCTCAGATAGAAATAAGAAGTTTATTGGAAACTGGGGAAAAGATCACCCTTGCTGTGAACTGGCAAAGAACTTGGCTGCATTGTGTCCATGTTCTAGGACTTTGGAAGTTGGAACTTAAGAGTTGTGAACCAGAGTATTTGGTGGAAGAAATTTCTAAGCAGCAAAGCATTAACAAAGCTGCATGGCTACTTGTAACAGCCTACTCTGAGTTATGGTGGCAAAGCCATAACATAAATCCAGAATTTAAAAGGTAAGCAGAGTGTAAAGATTTGGAAAATTTGCAGCCTAGCCATGTGGTAGAGAAGCAGAGAGCATTTTCAGAAGGAAAATTCAATGGTACTAAGAAGATTAACACAAAAGAATGGGATTATCAAGAGGAGAAAGAGGCCCTGAAGGCATTGCAGAAGCCTCTGGGGTCAACTCTTTGATTTCAGACCCAAAGATCTAGGGAGACAAAATGGTTTTGGGGAACTGGCTTGAGGAGCCTTCCACGGGCTCACTGCTCAGGACCACCTTGAGAAACTGCGTCTAGCACCAGCACCCCACCTCCTTTGGCTGCTCCAGCTGTGGATATATTGGCCCCAGGTGTAGCTGGACTTGCAGCTTTGGAAAATACAAGCCAGAAGCCTTGGTGGTGTCCACGTGGTGTAAAGTCTTCAGACACAGAATGCCAGAGCTCGGAAGGCTTGGGAGCCTCCACCTAGATTTCAAAGGATGTATGGAAAAGTCTGGGGGCCCAGGAAGAGACCTGTCACAGGGGCAGAGTCAGTGCAGACAGCCTTCACTAGAGCAATGCCAAGTGGAAACATGGGGTTGGAGTAGCAGCAGAGAAGCCCCATCAGCACCATGTCTAGTGGAGCCATGAGAGCAGGACCACCATGGAGACCCAAGACCTGTGGAGCTACTGAGTGGAATGACAGCCTGGGAGAGGTGAAGTATGGCCTGCAACCAGGAAAGCCACAGGAGCAGAGCTGCCCAAGGACTTGGGGACCCAACCCCCACCCCAGCAGGCAGAGAACATGGAACATGGACTCAAGATACATGATTCACCACCTTTGAGATTTAATGCCTGCTCAGGTAGATTTTGGACTTGCTTAGGACCTGATACCCCTTTCTTTTGGCCTATTTCTCCCTTTTGGAATGCGAATATGTACCCTATGTTTGTCCCAACACTGTATCTTGGAAGTAGATAGCTTGGATTGATTTCACAGATGGGACTTTGAGCTTTGTACTCCCGACTTGAAACAAGACTGTGGGGATGAAATTAATGTATTTGCATGTGAAAAGGACATGAATTTTGGGGGCCAGGGGCAGAGCATGCCATAGTGTATGGATTCAAAATGGTGGTCAGGGGTGTGGTTCCGAGGGCTTTAAAAGAGGAGCACATGAGAGTCTCTCTCTGCTCTCTCTGCTTCTACCACCTTTCAATGTGAGACCCCTGGGTCACTGTTGCCACCACCAGATGGACTTTGTACTTCCTAGCCTCAGAAACTGTAAGCAATAAATTTTGTTTTTCTTTGTAAATTACCCAGTTCCAAGTATTCTGTTATAGCAACACAAAACAGACTAAAACGGGTCCTGAGGCAGGCTATGTCAGCAGGTCTCTTGTGTAGGCCTGGATAGGCCTGCCCTTAGTGGCAGTGGGGCCCTTAGCAGCAGGTCTGGACAGGGAAGCCCTTAGTGGCAGGCCAGGAAAGGCCAGGGGCACTCTTAGTGGGAGGGCAGACCAAGGGGGGCAAGCCATTCACAGAGGCCCTTAGTGGCATTACAAGCCATCCCAGGCCAGGGGGGCCTGTAGCACCAAACAGGCCAAGGGCGTCCTGGAGCAGGTCATTTGAGGGGGGCCATTAGTGGCAGGCCAGTCTCAGGGAGGGGCAGGCCTTTAGCAATGTTTTATCATTTATACTTGGCCAGAAAATTTTCTTTTTCATGAAAGTATCAAACATTTACGAAATGTGTATTTTAATAATTATCCTTATTTTTGTAGCTTCTTCAGAATCTACATTTACTTTTTTTCTACTCCCACACTTGTGTATTTTTATTTGAGTCAAATTTATTTAATTAAAATAAACACTGAAAGTGAACACATGGTTTTTGTTGAGTTTCTATTATTCAAATAATCAGCATTCACATTTACTAGTCTATCAATTCTGTCATTTTCCCCTCTCCTGATAATTTGACTTCCTTCTTTTGTGTTTAGTATATCTATTCTTTTGTGTTTAGTATATTTAGTGAATCTTAGGTTTGTTATTATTTTCTTACCTTCTCATGATGAATAAATAGTTTTAGAATATTTTGATATTTATTGTTTAATAATGACATATAAGGCTGTGAATTTGCTTTAGAAAAGAAATTTGACTTTATCTGGTTTGTTTTAGCAATTTAACTCTGATGGACTTTAGTATGATTGCCTCCTCTTTTCTTTTTTATTCCCAGTTGGGGCTGCCAATCTAATTAGGGTTCTTTAATCTGTGGATTGATGTATTATACCCATTTTAGAAAACACATTTTTTTTATCCATCATCAATTGATGCACATTGGGTTGTTTTTACTTATTGGCTATCATGAATAATGCTGCTGTAAACATTTGCATAAAAGTTTTTACAGTCATATGTTTTCGTGCCTCTTGGATAGATACCTAAGAGCAGAATTACTGAGTCATATGATAACTCTCTATTTAACATTCTGAGAAACTGCAAACTGTATTCCACAGCAGCTGCATTATTTTATATATTTTTTTTTCATCAGCAATGTACGAAGATTCCAATTTCTCCACATTCTCACTACTCTTACTAGTTTTTGTTTTTATTTTATTTTACTTTATTTTATTTTATCTTTTTATTGTATTGTATTGTATTGTATTGTATTGTATTGTATTGTATTGTATTGTATTGTATTGTATTGTATTGTATTGTATTGAATTGTATTGTATTGTATTGTATTGTGTTATAGCCATTGAGGTGGTGGGAAGTTGTACCTCATTGCAGTTTTAATTTGCATTTCCCTAATGGCTAAGTGAGCATCTTTTCGTGTGTTTATTGTCCATTTGTTTATGTTTTTTGAAGAAATATCTATTCAGATCCTTTGCCTATGTTTTCATTGGATTATGTATCTTTTTATTATTGATTTGTAAAAGTTCTTTGCATATTCTGGATACTAGACCCTTATCAGATACATGCCTTGCAAATATTACCTCCCATTCTGTGGGTTGTCTTTACATTACTGGATGGTGTCCTTCAGTATTAATTTTCTGTTGCTTGTAACTGTGTACCTGAAACTGGATGATTTTTAAAGAAATGAAATTTATTTCTTACAATTTTGGAGGCTCTGAAGTTCAAGGTCCAGCAGGCATAGCTGGTGAGGGCCTTCTTCTGGGTGGGAACTCTCCACAGGGTCCCGTGGTAATGCGAGGTATCACATGGCAAGAGAATGGCAAGAGCTAGAGATCTAACCTTCTCCTTCACTCTCCTTATAAAGCCATCAGAACCAAGCCCATGACAACCCATTAAACCAACTGACCTATTATTCCATGAATGGATTGATCCATTCACATGGACACAGTCCTCATGATCCAATCAACTCTTAAAGACCCCACCTTTCAAATACCATAAGAGGATTTCCCACCCTCGTGGCACTGTTACAATGGGGATCGAGTTTCCAACACATGGAATTGGGGGTACTTCAACCCATAGCACCTTGAAACACAACATTTTTTCATTTTAATGTGCTTTGCCTAGACAGCAGACACCAGAGGCCTTTCTTCTCTGTTCAGGCCCTCTGAGCTGTGCCAGCAGCCACTCTCCCTGCCCACTGCCACCTCAGTCCCCAGAAATTCTCTTCCAGTTCATAGGCCATCAGCCAAATTTCACAGAGGACCCTGCCTGTGAGAACATAGAGAAACGCTTGCCTGACCTTGCTCCTATGTGCTCCTTGCCTGACTGTGCTCCTATGTGCTCCTTGCCTGACTGTGCTGAGGCTGAGGGACAGAGCCACTCTCCACAAGAAGACCCAGCCCCAGGAGCCAGCACTGTCCACCCTGCCTGGCATTTCACCTGAAAGCCAACAGGATAATTTAAGGTTCAGATTCGACAAGGCTCATAACTTTTTTCTGAGCCTGTGAAGTCACTTCCCCAGACCAGCTCTGTCGTCTACACAAGATGACTTATTCATTAGCAAGGGTGAATAATGCCTAAACACACCACTGGATTTTCCCGGTATGACAGGGAGTGATTGCGCCTGCAGAGAGGGAATCAGGCAAGTGCCTACAGTGCCTTCATGTCTCTTGATTCATAACTGGGAGTCAGGATGGAGCGCCTCTGCTGAGGCCCATACAGCCAAAACTGGAGTGGTGGGCGTGAGGGGCATCTACACATTTCCAAAGAATTTGGGTTAACAGAAGTCTTTGTGTCTCTAAATGACCCCTTTTGATGAAGGCAGAAGAACCAAGAATAGATCCACTTTCTCCATTCAAGATTGATTGTTTTCTCTACCTCCACAGTGGAAAAGATAATATCAAACCTTCCCTTTATCAATAAAATTTATCATCACAATCAGACCTCCATTTTTCCCTTACCATGTGTATCGTCAGGGTTCTACCAGAGAAACAGACCAGTTATACACAAAAAAACACACACACACACACTTATTACTATAATATGTACTAAATATATAAGTATATTTTATAAACACATATATTAAATTTGTACACATAAAGAGAGACAGATTTCAAGAAACTGGTATACACTATCGTGGGGCTGGCAAGTCTGAAACCTGCAGGGCAGGAGCTGGGGCCAAGTCCATGGGCAAAATCTCTTCTTCCACAGGGAACCCCTCTTTTTGCTCTAAAGTTATTTCAATTGATCAGATGAGGCCCATGCAGGTTATCGAGAAAATCTCCTTTACTTAACGTCAACATCTACACAATACCTCCATAGGAACACCCAGACACGTACTTGACTGAAGAACTGGGTATTCAGTCAAACTCCACAGGCCTGGGTTAGCAACAGCTGTGGGGTTTTTAGAACCTCTCATGAAGCCCTTCTCAACCCAGGCCTTTGTTAGGAGGAGCCTGTCCAAGAAAGGGCACGTGCTTCATGGAGAAGACCCTGAAGGCAGAGTCTCAGATTGGGGAGCATTCCCAAAGTTTCTAAAAGCCTATGCAAATATAGTTTAACTTCTGGCTCAGTTCTTATTGACTGTGGGCCTCAAGAAAACCCTAGGGAAAAGACTGCACGGAATCAGAGAACCTCTCTCAAGGGCTTTGAGACTCTTGGAAATCTGATGAATGAACTAGAAGAAATGGCTATTTCATGGTGCTTGAGGCTATAGAAAGGGGAGAGCTTGTATTCACTCCTCAAGGAAAAGATCAGCCCATGGAGGGTCAAAGAAGAAAGACACAAATTCCTCCTCCCTCTCCCACCTTCAGATATCCAAGTCTCTAGGGTGGAGTTCCAGGCCCTGGGGTCGGCTCTGTCTTTGTAAGCAGAGCCCCCATGAGCAGGGTTGTCCTCCCTCAAGAAACCACAGATCCACAGAGACAGTAGCCACATCCCAAACAAAGAGCCATTCAGATGTCATTTCCCCCATTGGAAGGGGCTCTGCTGTCCAGATTAGTAAATAACTCTAGTAATTGTAAGTCAGAACAGGAGCCACAGGGGAAATCTTCATTTGGATGCCACCCTGACATAACTGTAGCTGAATGCCAACTTACTGAAGCTCCAGTTGTGGGACAAATCCACATTCGCTGAGGGCAGGTCTTAGAAGAAGAGTTCAGCCACCCCAAGGACTGAGAGACTGGTCAACATTTCCAGTTTAAACATGCCCATGTCAGTCTGCCCTGTCTAGGTGGGCAACTGGCATGAAATATTTGTGTCCCGTGGTGGAAATCCCCCTCATTTTCAAGTATCCACTTCCCCAGGAGGTGGCAGAGCCCCCATCTTCCAGCCAACCCAGAAGAATTTCCCCAGGATTTCAAGTTATTTGGAGAGCCATATGGCCATTTGTCACATTGATGCCATCCGCTCTGAAGCTTTACACAAAGGAATCTGGCAAAATTACACACTGCCAAAGAGCAGGAAAAAATATTCCATCTTCCCCCTCCCCAAGGGAAGCCAGAAATGACACTTGCTTTTTCCAAGACACTCATTCCAGAGGCATAACACAAAGGACCCAGGGAGATTTCTCATCAAAGGGCTTCAAGACAATGACAATTTCCAACATGATTGGAATTGCAGCCTTAGAAATGACTGATGTGCTATTCAGAAACTTTCTAATTGCCTTGGCTGCTCTCTACCCTTGCTTCCAGTAATTTTATTATTATTATTGTTTTGTTTTGTTTTTAGAAAATGTCTCAGTGTGTTTTCAACAGTTGTCATGGGGAATTGGCATCACAGAGACTTCCTGGAGAAAAATGACTTCAAAGGCTCATGTCCTCAAGACACACACACAATGATTTTACAAGAGAAAAAGGAAAGAATTTTGAAGATGAAAATATTGTGAAATGATCTATAAATTCATTTCTGTCTTTGGCACCCATTTGGGGCCTCACCATCTGCCATCACCTACAAATTATTGGCTTTTATTACAATGTTGTGATTATACATGGCAACAAATACAAAATTCTAACAAATTAACAAAACATAATTAACTCAACTGATAAATGGTTGAGAAACAGCTGCAAATAAAAGCTCTAATAAGTGAGGAAAAGCACCAGAGAGCATGTCTACAAGCATGTGTTTGGAAACATCACTGTAATGAGACGGTTTGTCAGCTCAAAGGCGTGGGCTGATTACCAATATCAGGAGACATTTCATAACTTCGAAGCAGTTCTAGAGAGGATGATTACTGAATAATCCACGAAGTCACTCAGCAAGTACACACAAGTTTTATCATGTTGGGGGTTAAGAGGATGCATTCTGCACTTTTCAAAGATAGATATACATGCATGAGACATTCCACACTGTCTCTTTCAACCGTAAAGATTATCTATATATTCGGAGTCAGGTGAAAAATGTACAGCACATAAATGCATGTGAACAAAATAGCACCAAGATGCCGTGCTAAGCAAGGAAATGTCACCTGTGCTCCAAGACTCTGCAATCTAATTAATGACATTACTATTTAAAAGTTTGAGAAAGAAAGTATATTAATTCCAAAAGCCATTTGTTCTTGCTCATGGGGTGGAGCCTTGAGGAAAGACATCTAACAGAAGACAAAATATCAGAAGAGAAAAACCAAACAATCATGATTGTGAAGCATGCTAGGCCTTTCTAACACTGGTGGGAAATACCGGCCTTTCTTATCTGTTTTGTTTCCATCCATCCACCACTCTTGGGGAGACAAGAGTCACCAGCAGGTGATACTCTTCTTTGGGCCCCCTTCATTCTCCCCTTTACCTCCCACCTCATCCCTGACCCTTCATGCCCATTGCCCAATCTCAGTTTTAATTTTCCTTTCACTTTTTTCTCATCCCTTCCTTTTAGATGCTGCTTGAACATTTTTCCCTTTTCGATATTCTCCTTTTAGAAATTTTTTAGAACATGCGCCTTTGAAGTCTCATCTGCAATCTTTTTTTCTCTTCATTAAGTTCCAAGTTCCACTGGAAAACCAACAGGGAGAAACAAGCAGGAGAAGAAAAGGATATTTAAATAGAAGTGTAAATAAGAAAAGCTACTCTCACAGCAGCCAGAAAACAGCCAGGGACGTTGAGTTCATACACACTTCCCAGATCCTACTCACATCGAAGCAAGGCAATTTGGAAAATCACAGATACCCTGCAAAGGAAAGAAAAATCCTTTTCTCACAACAGCATGGGGAGGGGTTGGTTTTATGCAAGCGTGGTGCACCTGTGTGCTGATTTTAACCTCTCCTCCCCACCTGTCTCCACGCCCTTTGGTACACCCTGAAGACACTCAGTGACATGGAGGAACCAGCATGCTCCCTCCTGGCTTCTCTTCCAGCCCAGCCTGGAAATTCTCGGAGACGCTCCAATCCCTGCCGTGCCCACCCACCAAACACTCATTTCCCCTTTCTGTGCTCATCCTACAAACGAGACTTTCTGGGAGCATGGGTCCACGTCAGCAGCATTGGCCTGTTGCCATCAGGAGGGGTGGGTTCCTGGGGAGCCCCGCTCCTTGCCAGGTGTATTGGTTTCCTGTTGCTGCTGTAAAAAGTTACCACATACATCATGGCTTCGAAACACACAAATGGATGCTCTTACAGTTCTGGAGATCAGAGGTCTGAAATGGGAAGCACTGGGACAAAGTCAAGGTGTCAGCAGGACTGGTTCCTGGTAGGGGACACTCTGTTTCCTTGCCTCCTCCAGCTTTCCAGTGGCTGCCTGCATTTTAAGGCTCCCTCCTTCCTCTTCAAAGCCAGCAACAACAGAATCAAGTCAACATGAGCTGGCGCATGAAGGAAGCATTTCCGGGTGGTAGGTGTCTCCATGCATGTGACGGTTTCCATTATGGTACAGAGAGCTAAGAGTGGCCCTAGGTTTCTGATATGGGCAACTGAGAGTAAGATGACGTCCTTCGCTGAGACAGAGGACACGGGGGTGAAGGGGACTTGGTGAGAAAAGGTCATAATAATATCTAGCATTTAGCTATTCATCCATCCATAAAAATCGATTGAGAGTTCTACGTGCCAGGCAGTGTGTTCTAGGCGCTGGGGAGACAGCACTGAACAAGACAGATAAAATCTCTGACCCAGAGTCTCATGTCTTCTGCCAGAATTCATGAAACTATGGCAGGCCAACTGTTAGCTTGCAAGCAGGGTAAAATCTCAGACCCTTTACAATTTTTTCAATGTTTTTAAAAAGCATATGTCTTAAGGCCTTTATACAGAAATTTTAAAGTTGGCTTATGAAATCTGCCCAAACACTGAGAAAAACTTCATTTAGCAAGATATTAATGTTATTTTTTATGTTATTTTTTAATTTATTTTTTTGCAGCTGGCAGGTGCGGGCATCCAAACCCTTGACCTTCGTGTTATAACAGTACACTCTAACCAGCTGAATTAACTGGCCACCCCAAGATATTAATTTGAAATGTCTTCTCACTGAGTTGAAAAACAAATGAATCCCAAGGAAAGGGAGTAGATACTAACTTACTATTCTCTAATTCAATAAAAAGATTATTTTCCCATTTCTGGGATCATTTGATTTACCAATATGCAGTTGGCCAGGGTGAAAGAGAATGCCTTGTGTCCACATGTATTCCTGTTATGTGTTCCTCTGCTTCCAAGGTATACAGCTGGACCAAATTCCCCAGTGTCTCTTGCAGATAGGTGGGTGTGTGACCATTCTGGCCAATGGAATGAGGGGGAAAGAGACATATGCCACTTCCTGGTCTGGCACAGAAAACCTGCGTGATCTTCCATGCACTGTCTTCCCACATCCACCATCTGAGTGGAGAGAACACTAAGGCCCTAGAGAATGGCACCACCGTGAGGCAGAAGGACCCTGGCTCCCTGAATGACACTATGCAGCAGGCTGCCTTCCCCCAAGTTTCCACCATCAAGTGGACCGTACATGAGTATGAAATACATGCTGTTGTACTAAGCCATCGAAATATTGGGGTTGTTTGTTACAGAGGTCAGCCTATGTTAATTCAAACAGTTTCTGTATATGGATCTCAGATCTGTCTTACACACACACATGCACAAATATACACAGGTAGAGAATTAACACAAAGCTATGCAGAAAGAAATGCCAGAACATAGCTGCCATCTACTATCACACTTCATCTTCTCACCTCCAATCTTGCAGTCTTCTCTCATACACTGAGAAATGTCCCAGATTCAAGTATTATAATTGCCATTATTTTTAGCAAGTTATTAAAGTTATGTAAGTTATAAAGTTTTATAAATTATATAAGTGACCACTCTGGCTTATGGATGAATACCATAAAATGTTGCATGGTTCATAAGGAGACAGATGATCAACAAGAGGAGACCCTGGAAATTCAACCCTCCTCGTGGATACTGAGAATTCAGTGTCTATGAATGTTGTTTGGGGGACTTAAGCAACAGAGAGATCCTTGGCACTTTCCTTATGGATCAAATGGTCCCCTTTTTGGAAGATGTGGTGAACACCCAGCTAAGGGGAGAACACAGCCAGCCTCGCTGTCCCAAAGGAAGATGTTGAACTGCTTGGGTGTTTATTAAACCAGGCTCCTCAGCTGAAATTCTGTGAACCAAGACACACCTTTGTGATGGGGAAGAGACTGACCAAATTCATGCTCTTTATCCAGTCTCTGCCTTCTCCTTTCAGGAGAACATGTTTAAAATGGGACTAATAAGAATGTCACGCAGCATGTGCTTACTGAGCACATGCCACACGGAAGGACCTATGCCCAGCACTTCAAAAGATACCAAGACAGGGAACGTCACGGCCCCTGCCCATCTGCCTCATGTACCGATGGCACTTTGCAATCCACAACGCATTTCTCAAAGGTTCTCTCCTTATCTTTCCCCAACAGTGCTGTGAGGTGGGCAAGGGTTGCTGCCCCATTTTGTGGACGAAGAAACTGAGACTTAGAGAGCACAAATTATCTGCCGAAGGTCACAGGGCTCATTGGTGGCAGAGCTGAGACCAAACTGTACATGGACATCCAGTTCCACGCTCTTCCTATCACACCACACAAACACAGAGACTTTATTTTGATTATTGCAAGTGTGTTCGATCAATCATGGAAAATATTCAAAATTTGAGACCCGACCTAATCATATCTCAACCCACAAAATACAGTCCAGAGGTAAGGCAGTTATCCGGGTATTTCGCAAACACACACATACACACACACACACACACACACACACACACACACACACAGTTTCCCAGGCACAATTCACTTACCCAGTGAACAATTGCCTCACTCTACCTCTTGAATTTTCTAAAACACTGCCCCAACTCTTCCCTTTATGTAATTCCTATTTGCACCTCCCTTGGTGTGGCACCACCGGGATAAGTCACAGGTGTCTCCTCAGTGAAGAAGTCACCCATAAGAGGACCCCCAGGTAGAACTTTCTGTTGACTGCCACCAGCTTCATCCTGCCGTGACAGCCCCGATGTGGGACTCTGATTTTCCCTCAGAGCATGCTACAGCTTGCAGACACCCATGACGCCTGTGACAGGGCATTTACAGGGCCTGGTACTTCTCCTCCAGGGGAGCCCCGAGCCTTCTGCTCATCCACGTTTCTTCCAGCACCCGCAAAGCAGACTGGAGCTGGCCTGTGGTGACTGACACAGACAGCAGGTCACTTGGCCCAAGCCCAAAACCTGCTGACCCGATCTGGACAGGTTGTCCCCAAAATACAGGGCCAAGGAACTCAGAAGAGGGGCTTATGAAAGCAGAGGGACTGGCAGCTGCAGATGGCTCTGGAATAGGGGCCCCCCATCATCAGCCCATCTGTCCCCCTCAGTGTTCTCTGCACAACCACTACCCCTCGCTCACCCCACCTTCAGCCCCTATCCCACATCCCGAGAGGGTATAAAAATCTTTGGTTTTCCAAACTGGGAAGCTTGTAATCAACGTGCTCTGGTCAGAACCCCCCACCCTCCCCCACAAGCTGAATCTAGCATCTAGCTCAGAAGAGGCTAAAATCAGTAACTGGCCGTGCTCCAGATCTGGAGGAAGACACATTGAGGGATCCATGCGCCTTCCTGCCCACTGTCGTGTGGTCAGGGCGCAGAGTCTAAGTCACCCATGAGGGCACCGGCCACTGTGGCTGGAGAATGAGGCCTCAGCTCATTGGCCAGTACACACTGCCCACCATTGTCCTCAGAACAGCAGCAGAGGATGGAGGGACTAGATGAGAGGGGCTGGGCACGAGTGTGACCCACTCTGAGACCCCCTCAAACTCCGCACCTTATGTGACCTGCTGGGAGAGCCCTCCGCCTGTCCCTTATGTGGTGTCTGCACATGCAGAGCTGCAATCATCTGAAGGTATGGCCACTCCTGACAGACTGGACCAAATGAGCAGCCACCAGCAGGATGAACCAGCGTGCTCTGGGCGGTTCCACACCTAGCCTCAGAAGTTATCTACCTCCGTACACAGATGGATCTCAGCTTCCTAACGAACCTGAGCCCCTACGGGTCAAGACAGTGTGGACCACTTCCTGTAGCCACGCACCCCTGCACGGTGCTGGTCAGACAGGACAGAGGTCACGAAGTCCCAGACAAAGGGCCCTCTCTTCTCCCTTCCTTCCCACCCCTCCCCAGAGCCTGGGAACCCTGCCAGCCTGGCCAAGACCCTGACCCCAGGGAGGCCAAGAGGAAGAGGACCAGCAGCTGTTCAGGCTTCTCTCTGCTGGGGAGCGTGAGAGCCAGAGAAGGTGCTGGCTCCAGCGTGAGCGAAGCTGAGAGACACACGTGGCTGTCAGGGCAGAACCTGAGGCCACAAGGCTACAGCCCGTACAGGGATCCTAGAAGAGTCTCCACTCCGTCCTGCCCATGCCAGAAACAGAGAAGGCCCGGGTGGCAGCAGCCACAGAGTGGTGAGTGAAAGTGGGCAGGGGACACTCAGGGAGTGGCAGAAACAGGGGAAGCAGAAACAAACACTCGGCCCTCCTGTGCGAGGCCACAGGTTTCATGCAACAATCCCGCTCCCCATGAGCCACCATTCTCCCCACCCAAGTTCCTGCCCAGCAGCCCGGGCAGCTGGGGATCTGAGCATCGCCCCTCTGTTGCCATGAAAGGCATCAGCCTGGCCATGGTTCTGTGCACTCACTGGCCCCTCCCTCATTTACGTCAGTCTCCCTTTCTGCCCGTGTCTTGTTTCATTGTCTGATGCCTTGAACCTGCTCTGGCAGATACTGGGCTTAGACAGCACGCACTGGTCCTGTGAACGGTGCTCCTGCCACACACCACCTCTACACTGCTGTCCCACGCTGCTCCATGGATGTGGTGCCCACAGCTGTCAGGGCTGCTACAGAGAAGTGGGTGTGGGGACACGTGCCAGGGCTGCAGACAGAGCATCACCCTCAGAGCCAGTCAACAACGTTGACCAAGAGCCACCAGCTGTGATGTCCAGAGACGGAAAAGATGAGGGGAGCAACAAGGAAAACGTCCACATCGATAGTGTCACGGAACGATTCACAGTCTTCTGAGAACAAACATGTGTTTCTCACTTCTTGGAAACTACTTCAAAATAATCAGGGGGAAAGGGAGCAGAGATTAAATGGGTTACAGGAAACAAGGTTGGCCGTGTGTTCCTAGTTCCTGAGGCTGGGTGGTCAGTATGTCAGGTTCATGATAAACTGCTCTCTAATTTGGTATATGTTTTAAATTTCCATGATAAAAAGATTTTTAAATCATGCTTACAAATAATTTTCAGTGACATGGAAAATGCTTATAATGAAATATTAAGTAGAAAAAGGCAGGAAAAATATGAACACAATAAGATCCAAGCTGCACAAATCAATGAGCTCTATGCCAAAATGTTAGCAGCAGCCCCCTTGAGTGGTGGCATTATTACGGATAAATTTCATTCCTTACTCAACACTCTAATTTTCCAACTTTCTACAATGGGCATTATAATTGGATAATTAGGAAAAAAAACATTTTATTTTAATTTTTAAAGTAGATGAACTACAAGCCATTTTCAATAAGACTCTTGAGTCTTGAGCGACGTATTTAGGTAACATTCTCCCAGAAAGGGCTGGTGCCATCCCGTGGTACATCTTATCACTTAAAATTCACACCTGGCATGAGATGGTGTGTGTCCTTCAGTTTTTAACATGAGGCGCCATATCATGGAATGAAAGATGTACTTATTTATGCTTCCAGAGTTCCACTCAGTATTAGCAAAGGAATGGAAAAAGTCCAATAATTTTACATATTTAACTTCTTGGATGTCCCCAAAGGAGCAGAGCCTGGAAAATAATTGTTATTAGGTAATTATTGTTCTAGAAACTTCTGTGCAAGAGACGACTTGGGCATGTTACCTCATTTTGGTGACAGATATGATGCAGAGGATTCCACACACTCTGGTCATCCCTTTCTCCATGGGAAAGCGGACTTTTGGTCCTCAGCATGGGCAGGACGTGCCTGGTGGTGTCTCTCTTGGCAGGTGCTTCCTCAGATACCAGGAGCCCTACCACACCCTACAAGAGGGGAAATTGTTTTCCAGTGAAGTGTTTGTGTAAAAAAGAATTTTGATGCCTGTGCCTTCTCAGGAAACTTTTTTTTTTTTTTTTTGTCTTTTTCGTGACTGGCACTCAGCCAGTGAGTGCACCGGCCAGTCCTATACAGGATCCGAACCCGCAGCGGGAGCGTCGCTGCACTCCCAGCTCTGCACTCTCCCGAGTGCGCCACGGGCTCGGCCCAGGAAACTTTTTTTAAATCATGTAAAAGGAATGCAGATAGAGATCTGAGCAAATCTTATGTTACCCACCTAGAAAGTTCCAGAAGGAACATGAGATAATGTTAATATAGCTATTCAAAATGTTAAGACAGCTATTATCAGCTTTTTCCAATCCCAGGGAGTCATTTACAACCAAGAAGGATCTGGCTGGATATTTTTCTCCATAATCTCTTGAATTTCTTTGTGGTTTTGTTTTATTTTGTTTTTTCTCTTTTTGCTATACTGCCTGAGGATGATTTGACCTTTCTAATAACATCTTAACTCGGGAATGTCTTGGATTTCCTGCTTGGAGATTATCACCCCAACATCTCCATGTCACATCTGCACGTGTGCATCATTCCCGGCACTGGTACTTCATTCCTTCTCTCTCTGGTGGCTCTCAAATGTCTTTTCCAATCTCCACCAACCACCCTCTGGGGCAGTAAGCTCTGTCTTATCGATGGGAAACTAGTGACACCAAGAGGGCCCACAAGAGCGAGGCTCCCCTCGCTGTACCCCACTCCAGTCTTGGCTTCTTCAAGAGGAGCTCCCACCCTCACGCAGGCCGCAGGCTCTGCTCTCATGTCCAAGTAGCCCTCCTGCTAACACACTCCTTATCCTCGCCAGGCTGCATTTCCCAACCACAGGCATGTCTGCTGTGACCACATCTAGCCTGGGATCAGCAAGGGAATGAGTCAAAGTCACAACCCTTGGACTGACTTTCAAATACATTTCACAAGATGGAATTGTAATTTACAGGGGTCCTGTCTACGGGAAATCATCTATACAAGGGAGAAAAGCTAACTGTGAAGTCAGGAGAAAGGAAGAGCATGGCTCTTCAGGAAAGAAGAAAAATTTAGACAAACCACCCACCCCCGTGAGTGCTCCTAGATAGGATGAAAGCATCCTGCCTTAAGGTGACAGGTCTGAATAGGTGAGCTCTACAACAGAGTTTCCACACTGCACATGAGTCACCTTATTAGAGTGTCATGCTGACTGGGCAGGTCCGGTGGGCCTGAGATTCTGTACTTTACTCCCAGGTGGCGCAGGTGCTGCTGGTCCACACAGACCAACTTTGAGTAGCAAAAGTTTAGCACTGAGCTGTCCAGTACTGTGGCCCCTAGCTACTGTGGCTACTGAGCACTTGAATTGTGGCTGGTCAGAATTAAAATGCTCTGGCAGTGAAAAAGACACACAAGATTTCAAAGACTCTGAATGAAACAAAAAATACAAAATAGTTGATTAATCATTTTTATATTAAATGCATGGTGAGATGATGATATTTTGGATACATTGGGTTAATAAGCTATATTATCAAAAATAATGTCACTATTTCTTTTTACTTTTTAAAGTGTGACTACAAGAAAATTTTACGTTAAAAAAGTGTTCATATTGCACTTCTGTGGGGTAGCACTGATCTACGGGGCTTTAAAGCTGTAATTCTTTAGGGATTACTCTTAGAGATCGTTTTATACCTCCTTGTTTCCTCCTTAAAAATACACACGATTTATCAGCCTATCAAAAAGGTCTTGTTAACCCAACTTCTCTCACTAGGAAGTAGCAAGAGAAAGGGCTGATAGAAGTCAGATAATTAGCTGTCACAAATTGTGCCACACCGTGCCCAAGGCTCCCTTTGAATACGATCATGGTGGATTTTGACTTAACATCTCCAACCTCAGGTATCAGAGACCCTCCTTGTTAAAATTACCATTAAGCCCATTCAACATTATATTAGCTGAAGATCTGCTATCATCCCAGTTTCTGACACAGCAACAATGAGGTTAGATTCCCGGACTGATAACTGGCTTGATCAACACCATCCAGTTAATATTTTTGTTTTAATGATACCGTCTGCTGTTCCCTTCAGCTGAAAACGTCTTTCTCCTTAGCAGGCATTTTTGAAATAGAAGGGTTGTTTGCTTCAGGCTTCCAGACTGAGGCAAACATTTGTTATAAGGCTCCAAAGGATTTTGCAAATAATTTCCACCCCTGATTTCCAAAGCCAAAGGCTGCTTGTGTAACATTCGTGTAAAACGTGTGGGCTGTACCCATGAAGCAAGCATTTCCAGAAATGTTTACTTGGCAGAAGTAAGCGTGCATGGTCACTGCTCAGCTTGAAACCTTCCACATGTTCACTCAATGGCTAGAGCGTGGAGCAGACGCACAGTCGCCTCTCCACACCAGCCCTGGGCCTCTCCACGCCTGTGCTCTGTAATGGACTGCCCTTCTGTGACCTGAGGTCTCTCGATTTACATGCCTGTCACCCACTGGATTAGTTAAGACTGAGTATGCAAAGGCCAGGTACAGATGGGTTCTCCAGCTCTCTAAATGCAAGCCATCTCACAAAGTTTAAGAACAGAAAAGCCCTGCACAGTCCCGGGACCATGTAATGGGTTGAATTTTGTCCCCAAAAAAGGTATGTTGAAGTCCTAACCCCCTAATTCCTCGGAATGTGACCTGATTTGGAGATAGGTCTTTACAGAGGTAATCAATTTAAAATGAGGTCGTTAGGGTGGGCCCTGATCCACTATGATTGGTGTCCTTATAAAAAGGGGGGATTTGGACACAGACAGACACAGACAGAGAACTACACGAGGGGACATGGAGAACCTATGAGAACATTGGCGTTATGCTGCACAGCAAAGGAATGCCTGGGACTACCAGAAGCTACTGGAGAGCCTGGAACAGATTCTTCCCCAGCACCTTCAAGGGAAGCATGGCCCTGCCTACACACTGAATTCAGACTTCTGCCCTCCGGAACTGTGAGAGAATAAATTTCTGACATTCCAAGCCACCCAGTTTGTGGTACTTTGTTACAGCAGCCCTAGAAAACTCATACAGGCCTGAATTGTGATATGATTTATTTATCTCCATCACTCAGACACATCAGCCCAGCTCGGGCTCCTGATCACATCAGGGATCTCGAGGGCAAAACTTAAGAGTCCCAGTGTCTTGAGAGTACATTCAGTACGGAGTTTCCAGATTTAGAAAATAAAAATAGAGGACATCCAGTTAAGTTGAACTTCAGATAAACGACAAATAACTTTTTAGTATAAATATGTCCCATGCAGTATTTGGGATGTACTTATACTAAAAAGTTATTTGTCGTTTCTCTGAAATTCAACTTTAACTGGACATCCGATATTTTTTCTGGCAACCCTAGGTAGAGAGCATCTTTGGAATACTTTCAGCTCCCTGGAAAAGACACATGTTTGGTGCCATGAGGTGGGCTGGGAGAGTTTCCATGAGGCTGGGCCAAAAGACAGGGCCCACTGTTTGGCATCAGATCACTGCTGCTCCCACGATGAGGAGCAGAAACTTAAGTGTCTTGGTAGGAAGGAAGCTTCATTCTGGCATTTCCTAGGTAGGTAAAATATTTCTGTTGTTGCAATGAATCTAATGCCTATGCTGCAGTTCAAAATGTAGCAACCATCCCATTGCATGCCCATGGCTGAATTGTTCTACCTGAAAGGAGTGTAATCACCCTGGACTGTTTAGAACAGACAGGGCAGCTTCAGGGCTCTGTGACACCTGCAGCCACCCAGGGCCCTGCACTGAGAAAAGCCCCACCACTGATTTGAAACTCTGTTGTGGCTGTATTGAAATTCTTAATAATTTTTGAGCTTGGGGCCCAAATATGTATTTTGCACAGGGTCCCACAAATGATGTAGCCAGTCCTAGAACAGGTGTACCTAATGACACATAAGCCGTTGCATAAAATGCTCTCATTGCTAAAAAAAAAAAAAAAAAAAAAAAACCTGACAGGTCCCTTAGTCTCTTCTTTGCTGAACTCACTTTTAAGCAACTTGAGCCTTTCTCCTGGCACCTCTTCTCAGCCACATGCTGGTGTTTCCAGCACAGCTTTGATTTAATTAGTGTCTGGCTGGTTCAAAAGATTGTTTTTGATTCTGTGTGTGTTTGTATGAGCTGTTGTCTGGGTGCTCTTCCAACTTGGCCTCAGGAACACCCAGTGTAGAATCTGTCTTTGGCTCCGCAGGACTAGTGTTGCTTACAACTTGAAGGCTGGGTGGAGATTTTCCTGAAGCCCCCTTGCACCAGCAAATGTGGGGGCTCTTTGATTTCCTACCAGTAGCTGATTCCCAAGCTGTGTTGGTGTGGAACCAAATCTCTCTGCCATCAACTACATTTATTTTCTAGTCTCCATTTTTCTGCTCTTCTCATGCACAGGTTTCAGTTTTCTTTCCCCTCCTCTAAGTCTTTCCTTCTAAATCTCCCTTGCTATTGTCTGATACATCCCCTTCCTCATCCTCTCCCTGTTTATGATCCTTCCATTACTCCACCAGGCCCATTGTTTTGCTCAGGTCTCTCTCCAAAGAAGAAGAACCAAAAGATGGAATTCAAATTCACCTTTGCTGCTTGTTACTATCCCTTTTAAAGGTCTAGACAAGGGCACTGAAGGCAATGATTAGAAGGAGAAGTTTTGAAAGTGGGTTTTCCAGTTAATTCCATTTCTACACCAAATTCTTCAGTGACCACACCACACAAAGAGCAATAGAACAGACATATGGGATTCTGGCTTAAAGTCTCAGCCCTGTGACTTTGAGTAAGTCACCTAACCTCTCAGGGTCTTGGTTTCCTCATCTATAGACTACAAGTGTTAGATCAGATCATGATCTCATATGGCTCTTTACTATGAACTTCAAAGTTATAACCATTAAAACACAGAAGGCATTTTACAAATATGAGGTTCATGACCTGCTGTATTAATCAGCAATTGCTGTGATGATGCTACATAAAAAGCAATCCTAAATCAGATTCAGGTGGGCTCCATACAGTTTTCATTCTGGGCCCAGGCTGGCCTGGCAGCACCTCCTTGAGACATGTTCTTCTCATGGAAAATGCAGGGGCACAAGAAGCTGAACCACACCAGCACATGCACACATGCCATCAGCCAGAGCAGGTCACGTGGCCAAGCGTAATGCTTCTCAATAGGAAAACACCCCACCCCAGGGAAGCCATGACAAGGACCAGAAGGAAAGGAGGAATTGTGAAGAAAATAAAAAAAATACTATATCACATCTTGGCTCTCTGGACTCTCTAAATTACTGCGAAATTTACATTGGCCAGTTGTTATGCTTGAATTGTGTCCCTCCACCCCAAAAAGATATATTAGAGTTCCAACATTGCCTGGTACCTCAGACCATGATCTTATTTGTAGGTAGGGTCTTGACAGAGGTAATCAAGTTAAAATGAGGTTGTTAGGGTCAGCCCTAGTCCAATCGACTTGTGCCCTTCTAACGGGGAAATTTGGGCACAAAGATATGCATCAAAAGCAGACACATAGGCAGGAGATGGCCGTCTACAAGCCAGGGAGAGAGGCCTGGAACAGATTCTTTCTCAGAGCACAGAAGGAACCACCCCTGCAGATACTCTGATCTCTAACTTCTGACTTCCAGAACTGAGTCAATACATGTCTGTTGTTTAAGACACCCAGTTTGTGTTACCTTGTTACAGCAACCCCATGAAACTCATACACCATTATACATACATTTGTCTGGGGAGAGGCTCCATAATTTTTATTAGATTTTTAGGAAGGAGCCATGATCCACCAATGGAACTAACATTTACCATGTATTATGGTTACTTTGGCTTTAACGAAATGACAAGGGTTAACAGAGTGGCCCCTGTTGGCCAGAGATCTGATCTGGTCCAAACACATCCTAGAACATCTCCGTAGCCCCAGCCTGCTCCAAAAAAAGCCCACAACCCTTAAAGATGAGGAATCCTGACCACCTGCTTGGTTCTCTCACTGCCAAACCCAGCCAGATCAGTTAGTCTTCTTGGGATTTCTATTTGTCCTTGATCCAGAAGGGCTAGGCTTGGGCAAATTGGGGTACCCCAGAATCTCAATTGCCAACACTAACCAGCCAATGGCTTTGCCCAGGTCTTTAGCCAAAAATCAATTCAATTAATATCAACTAACCAAATAGCCAAGATGCTAAATTGGCCAAATTAATAGATCGTGTTTTTTTATAGGATTGCTTAAGAACTTTAACAGAAATGTTTTAACAGCATTAACGAGAAGTTGGCTTCTAACAATTAAATATAAAGAAAAACATATTTCACCAGCAGTAACCAAAATTGTAGCATTTAGCATTGAAATTTTTCATATTATGCTGGCATCTAAGAGAAATCAAATTTAAGCTAATTGGTCTGGTGAACTGACTTTTACCCAGAACCATTACATACAATGTGTAGTTGTGTGCCACCCGAGCTCAAGAGCGCCACACGCAGCCATGATATGAATGGTGCCTTCATAACCACGCCTCATGGTGACCATGCCGTTAACAAACTGGCTGCTCTCCAACCAAGACCCCATCATCACACTAATTGTCCACTTCTCTCTGACCATGGCTTTCCCCTCTGTAGGGAAAGTAAGAGAAAATGGTTCCCTCAGATGTTCAGAATCTTGCCAAGTATTTGATGTAAATATGCACGTACACCCAGGTGTTCCTTGGTTATTATCTAATGTAATTACGCATGGACACCCAGGTGTCCTAGGTTATCGGACTCAAGTACAAAGGATGAGTGGCTCTGATCCATGAGGAACCCCCCACCCCCGGGATGCCCCAAGAGGTCACTGCTGCTGCTGCTGCTGAGGAAGCTGAGGACTGAGCTTGTGTCATCTGCCAATAGCTCCCAGGATCTTTCCCAATTACCTAGTCGTGGACCTGCATGTGAGGGGTCTGGTGACCCAGTCAGGCATGTGAGGGGTCTGTGACCCAGTCTGTACAACAAGTTTGAAGGGTCTGTGAGCCCTAGCCCTAGCAAGACACCTTCTGACCACGATGCTCAGCCTCTCTTGTCACCATTCTATCCCTTTCAGAACCCTGAGACAAGGCCCTCTTTGTTAATGCATTTCCATCCCATTCTCTGCCGTTCCTGCCTGCCTACCCCCTACCCCACCCTGCCCAGCTGAGAAATGTATGCCCCAACATGGACGTGCTGTGGAAAGAAGTCCCCCAGCTAAGCAACTACTGCTTGTGCAGGGAACTTCAAGCACCTTGAAGGGTGGAATGGGGAAGTTTCTTGGCAACAGATGGGACTTACATGGTGGAAAAACTCTGCAGAGGGATAATGAGACGCTCCCTGCCTGCCTACTTGATAGAAATATACTCTGAGGGAAAAATGTATATAGTGCTGTTACTGTAAGGGACTTAGAGTCATCATAAATGTACCACGCACAAATACATCATAGATGTGGGGGGCAGGCGGTGGGCAAGAGACTGGAGCACTGAGGACTCCCAAGGCTGTAGATGACCCTCCGGAATGTCATCTTACTGCTCAGCATCCCCATTATTTTTTTTTAATTGAGATAAAATTCACATAATATAAAATTAACCATTTTAAAAGTGAACAAATCAGTGGTCTTCAGTACATTCATGATCTTCTACAACCACTACCTCTATTTAGTTCCAAAACATTTTCATTACCCCAAAATAAAATCTCATACCCATTAAGCAGTCAGTCCCTATTTTTTTTTTTTTTTTTTTTTTTTTTGGTCTTTTTCGTGACCGGCACTCAGCCAGTGAGTGCACTGGCCATTCCTATGTAGGATCCGAACCCGCAGCGGGAGCATCGCTGCGCTCCCAGCGCCGCACTCTCCCGAGTGCGCCACGGGCTCAGCCCCAGTCAGTCCCTATTCTCCCTGCCCCACCTCCCACCCTGACCCCCGGCAATCACTAATCTGCCTCTGTCTCTTTGGATTTACCTATTCTGGACATTTTTTTATAAATGGAATTATACAATATGTGATCTTTTGTGTGACTTCTCTCACTTAGCATAATGTTTCTGTGGGTCATCCGTGTGTGGGTACTTCATTGCTTTTAATGGCTGAATAAATAGGGCAATGTACACATATAAGGATATACACATATTTTCTACCCATTCATCTGGTGATAGGAACCTGGGTTGTTTCCACCTTTTCCTATTGTGAATAATGCTGCTATGAACATCTGTGTACAACGATCTGTTGAGGACTTGTTTCAGTTCTTTGGGATACATACCTAGCAGTGGAATTGCTGCGCATCTCTACCATAATATTAGCTCATGCTTTCAGCCTTTTTCCTGAATCTTTTTTACTATAGATCAAGGGTAAGCAAACGTTTCCTGTAAATATATAGATACTAAATGTTTTAGGCTTTGCAGGCAACTACTCAACTCTGCATTTGTTTTTTGTTTTTTTTTTTGTTTGTTTGTTTTTGTCTTTTTCGTGACCGGCACTCAGCCAGTGAGTGCACCGGCCATTCCTATATAGGATCCGAACCCGCAGCGGGAGCTTCGCCGCGCTGCTAGCGCAGCACGCTACCGAGTGCGCCACGGGCTCGGCCCTCAACTCTGCATTTGTATCATGAAACATCCACAGATGATCCATTAAAAATTTATTGTGCTACGATAAAAGTACATTTACAAAGACAGAGGGCAGACCAGATTTGGCCGTCAGGCTGTAGTTTGCGAAACCCAGCTGTCAGACAACCCAGGGGGATGGAGACCCTTCAAGTGCTCCTCCAACCCAGCTTTCTGTTGCCAGTGAGCAGGAGCAAGGAATACGGGCTTAGCTTGTGGCAGAAGGGCATTGAGGTACTACCTTTCAGACATCTCGGTTATAAAATGTGAAATACTGGGAGGTGCTTCTGGTAAGAGCAGCTGAGTCAAGTCATGCTCTCTGTCGATTGTTAAGAGAGTTAGTCTATTGTCTATCACGTGGTTTTGAGAATGAAAGGCTGATGAGAACTTTGACCAATCTCTCACTGTCCTTTCTCACATTCACCCTTTCTGAGATTTACCAGGGGAGAAAGGGTCATCCAAGCTAAAAATAAAAATAAAAAATAAATAAAAAAACAGCTCAGACGGTGTGTCAAGATGGCGGCGGCTGCGGCGGCTGGCTCGGAGTAGCTGAGGTGGAAAAGGTGGCCACTGGGCCTCAGGCAGCCGGGAAACTTGTGGACCTTCCTCTGGCCATCTCTTAAGGGAGGACCGCTGCTAGTGGCCGGTCGTGGGGGCTCAACGCCACTTTGCCCCCGGCAGGAGAGGCTGCCTCATTTACAGGCAACAGCTTTGAAGTGTGGAGCAGGAAAAGAACTGATTCTTAGCTGCAAAAGCGAGTCTTGAAACAGGGAACACGGCGCCAGGGCTGCTGTGGATGCAGCCAGGATCCCGGAGGCCGGGGCCGCGCTGAAGGTGGCCAGCTGCCCTATTCAGGATTCGAGGTTTCAGGCCGGCATTAAAGAAGATTCCTGGGAGTGCACAAGCGGCGCCGCGACTGAACAGCCCCGAGGCGGCAGCGCCGAGAACACGGAAGGCAACAATCCAGAGACAGAGCGAGCGCCCGACCTGGCACAGCACTGTGAGTGATCCCTGGCACAGCTCTGTTCGGGGGGTGGATGCCCACGCGGCTCCCGCCTGCACCACCAGGCCACTCACTGCCCCGGTGCTGCCTCCATTTTCCCAGGTGCGGGCAGCTCCGCCCTGCTCGGCCATCACTGAGCCCATTTGCTTGGCCTGGCGCGGGGCTTTCCGGACCCTGCGGGCCGGCCTCCTCTCCCACTCCCTCCGCCGTTCTCTGGCGGGGCTGGGGGTGTGGGGCGTCCCGACCAGTGTTGGGAGGGCTAGGAAGTACGGGCGGGCCGACTGTCACTCCACCACACCCTGGACTCCGGCCCCGGTAAACTTCCTGTTACTGGGAGGCAGATACCATCTCTGCGACCACCAGTTTGGAAAAAAGCCTAACGAATTTCTGGTTGGGAATAGTGTGGTAGGAGAGTTCCCAGGTCCGCTTGAACCTGCCGGAGAGCAGGCTGCAGGCGGGCACTAGACTCGGTTTATACCGGGGGGGGGGGGGGGGGGGGGGGGGGGGGGGGGGATACAAAGGTGAACAAGACCCGAGAAAGATCTACACAGTGCTACAAAGGCACCCAGAGAGACCGGTCGTCTGTGCCTAGCAGAAACCTGGTAGACTTCCTGGGCGAGGCGGTGCTGAGCAGGGTCTTGAAGGCCCAGCTGATAGACGAGGGGTGCAGAAGACACAACCCAGCCCAGCACAGTGTGCACAGAGGGGGGAGACGTGCGGCCAGGGAGGCGGAGACTCGACAGAAACCACACACCCGGTGGGGTCGCCACTGAACGATCTAACAGCCTGGGCCAGAGCACATGGAACGGGGAGAAGTCCTGTACAGAAAGTGAAAGCTCAACAGAGATCACACACCCTGTGGTACGTGATCCACCAGCCCAGCAGAGTACAAGCTGACCAGAAAGGTGGATCCCCGGAGAAGCCCAAGACCCGAGGCAACCACACACACAAGACACTAGAGGCCAACTGAGCAGTCACGGCGGGAGCCATACCAAATTGGCAACCACAGCAACATCCTAGTTAGTCATTAGTCTCAAACTGGTGGACTGTGAAACCCCCTGCCACAATGAATAAACACCAAAAAAAAGACACCAGAAATACAAAAAATCAAGAAAGTATACCACCAAAAGTTAATAAATCTCATACTCTAGATCCTATAGAACAAGAAGCCCTTGAAATAACTGACAAGGAATTTCGAGTGATAATTCTAAGGAAACTGAATGAGATACAAGAAAACTCAGCTAGACATCATGATGAAATGAGGAAAAGTATACAGGATCTGAAAGAGGAAATATACAAGGAAATCAATGTCCTGAAAAAAAATGTAGCAGAACTTGCTGAACTGAAGAAGTTATTCAGCGAAATAAAAAACACAACGGAGAGTTTAACCAGCAGGCTTGTCGAAGTTGAAGAGAGAACCTCTGAACTTGAAGATGGGCTGTTTGAAATAACACAAGCAGACAAAAAGAAAGAAAAAAGAATCAAGGACATGGAAGAAAATCTGAGAGAGATATCAGACAACCTCAAGCGCTCAAATATCCGAGTCATGGGTATTCCAGAAGGGGAAGAAAATGGAGATTCCATTGAAAACATATTCAACAAAATAGTGGCAGAAAACTTCCCAGATATAGGAAAAATCACAGATCTTCAGATCCAGGAAGCTCAATGATCTCCAAACGTATTCAACCCAAAAAGGCCTTCTCCAAGACATGTCATAGTCAAATTGGCAAAACTCAGAGACAAAGAGAGAATCTTAAAAGCTGCAAGAGAGAAGCGTCAAATCACCTATAAGGGAGCCCCAATCAGGTTAACATCAGACTTTTCATCACAAACCTTAAAAGCTAGAAAGGAATGGGATGATATTTTCAAAATACTAAAAGACAAAGATTGCCAGCCAAGAATACTCTACCCTGCAAGGCTATCCTTCCGAAATGAGGGGCAAATAGTATATTTCTCAGACAAACAAAAACTGCGGGAGTTCACTACCACACGACCACCCTTACAAGAAATCCTCAAGGGAGTACTGGGTTTGGTTCCTGAAAAATAACTACCACTGCCATAAAAACCTAAGAAAAATCTAAACCCGCTAGTACAATAAAAATGGCATTCATGAAGAGAAAACAAGCTAACAAAAACACTATCTACAACCTAAGGAACCAACAAACAAAGAAACCAAACAGTAAATCAGAAAGCAAGGAACAAAAGACACCTAAGACAACCAAACAACCAATAAAATGCTAGGAATAAATCAACACCTTTCAATAACAACTCTTAATGTTAAAGGCTTAAATTCCCCAATTAACAGACACAGACTGGCTGACTGGATCAAAAGGCAGGACCCAACTATATGCTGCCTACAAGAGACCCACCTCACCCATAAAGATTCACACAGACTAAGAGTGAAAGGATGGAAAAAGATTTACCATGCAAACAGAAAAGAAAAACGAGCTGGAGTGGCTATTCTTATATCTGACAAAATAGACTTTAAACTAAAAACCATAAAAAGAGACAATGAGGGACACTACTTAATGATAAAAGGACTGATCCATCAAGAAGACATAACAATCATAAATATGTACGCACCCAATGTTGGAGCAGCCAGATTTATAAAACAAACCCTATTAGACCTAAAGAAGGAAATAGACACTAATACCATAATAGCAGGGGACCTGAACACTCCACTGTCAATATTAGACAGATCATCTAGGCAAAGAATCAGTAGAGAAACACAAGATCTAAACAAGACTCTAGACCAATTGGAATTGGCAGATATCTACAGAACATTCCACCCAACAACCTCAGAATATTCATTCTTCTCAGCAGCACATGGATCATTCTCCAGGATAGATCACATATTAGGTCACAAATCAAGTCTCTATAAATTCAAAAAAATTGGAATTATCCCATGTATCTTCTCAGACCACAATGGATTAAAACTAGAAATTAATAACAAACAAAACTCTGGAAACTATACAAACACATGGAAATTAAACAGCATTCTACTTAATGACATATGGGTCCAAGAAGAAATCAAGCAGGAAATCAAAAAGTTTATTGAAACTAATGAAAACAATGATACATCATACCAAAACCTGTGGGATACTGCAAAAGCAGTATTGAGGGGAAAATTTATTGCATTAAATGCTCACTTCAGAAGAATGGAAAGATGGCAAGTGAACAACCTAACACTTCACCTTAAAGAACTAGAAAAACAAGAACAATCCAATCCTAAAGTTAGCAGACGGAAAGAAATCATTAAGATCAGAGCAGAACTGAATGAAATTGAAAACCAAAAAACAATTCAAAAGATCAATGAATCAAAAAGTTGGTTTTTTGAAAAGATAAATAAAATTGACAAACCATTAGCATGGCTAACAAAAAAAAGAAGAGAGAAGACTCAAATAACAAAAATTAGAAATGAAAAAGGCGATATTACAACTGATTCATCTGAAATACAAGGAATCATTCGAGACTACTATAAACAACTATACGCCAACAAATTTGAAAATCTGGAGGAAATGGATAAATTTCTGGACACACACAAGCTCCCAAAACTGAACCGTGAAGACGTAGAAAATTTGAACAGACCAATAACAATAAAGGAGATTGAAGCTGTTATCAGAAGGCTCCCAACAAAGAAAAGCCCAGGACCAGATGGATTCACAGCAGAATTTTACCAAACATTCAAACAGGAATTGACACCGATTCTTTACAAACTATTCCAAAAGATTGAAATGGACGCAAATCTCCCAAACTCATTCTATGAAGCAAACATCATCCTGATACCAAAACCAGGTAAAGATATAACCAAAAAAGAAAACTACAGGCCGATATCCTTGATGAATATAGATGCAAAAATCCTCACTAAAATACTAGCAAACAGAATACAGCAACACATACGAAAAATTATTCATCACGATCAAGTGGGATTCATCCCAGGGATGCAAGGTTGGTTCAACATACGCAAATCAATAAATGTGATACACCATATTAATAAACTCAAACACAAGGACCATATGATCATCTCTATAGATGCTGAAAAAGCATTTGATAAAGTTCAGCACTCATTCATGACAAAGACCCTCTATAAGTTAGGTATAGAGGGAAAGTATCTCAACATAATTAAAGCCATATATGCCAAACCCACTGCCAATATCATCCTGAATGGGGAAAAGCTGAAAGCTTTTCCTTTAAGAACAGGCACTAGACAAGGATGCCCACTCTCACCACTCCTATTCAACATAGTGTTGGAAGTACTAGCCAGAGCAATCAGAGAAGAGAAGGAAATAAAGGGCATCCAGATTGGAAAAGATGAAGTCAAACTGTCCCTGTTTGCAGATGACATGATCCTATATATCGAACAGCCTAAAACCTCTACAAAAAAACTGTTGGAATTGATAAATGATTTCAGCACAGTAGCAGGATACAAAATCAACACACAAAAATCAGTAGCATTTCTTTTCTCCAATAGTGAACATGCAGAAGGAGAAATCAAGAAAGCCTGCCCATTTACAATAGCCACCAAAAAAATAAAATACTTAGGAATTGAGTTAACCAAGGAGGTGAAAAATCTCTATAATGAGAACTACAAACCACTGCTGAGAGAAATTAGAGAGGATACAAGAAGATGGAAAGATATTCCATGCACTTGGATTGGAAGAATCAACATAGTGAAAATGTCCATACTACCCAAAGTGATATACAAATTCAATGCAATCCCCATCAAAATTCCAAAGACATTTTTCTCAGAAATGGAAAAAACTATTCAGACATTTATATGGAACAATAAAAGACCACGAATAGCCAAAGCAATGCTCAGCCAAAAAAATAAAGCTGGAGGCATAACACTACCTGACTTTAAGCTATACTACAAAGCTATAATAACCAAAACAGTATGGTACTGGCATAAAAACAGACACACTGACCAATGGAATAGAATAGAGAATCCAGAAATCAACCCACACACTTACTGCCATCTGATCTTTGACAAAGGCACCAAGCCTATTCACTGGGGAAGGGACTGCCTCTTCAGCAAGTGGTGCTGGGATAACTGGATATCGATATGCAGGAGAATGAAACTAGATCCATACCTCTCACCGTATACTAAAATCAACTCAAAATGGATTAAGGATTTAAATATACACCCTGAGACAATAAAACTTCTTAAAGAAAACATAGGAGAAACACTTCAGGAAATAGGACTGGGCACAGACTTCATGAATACGACCCCAAAAGCATGGGCAACCAAAGGAAAAATAAACAAATGGGATTATATCAAACTAAAAAGCTTCTGCACAGCAAAAGAAACAATTAAAAGAGTTAAAAGACAACCAACAGAGTGGGAGAAAATATTTGCAAAATATACATCTGACAAAGGATTAATATCCAGAATATATAAGGAACTCAAACAACTTTACAAGAAGAAAACAAGCAACCCAATTAAAAAATGGGCAAAAGAGCTAAGTAGGCATTTCTCTAAGGAAGATATCCAAATGGCCAACAGACATATGAAAAAATGCTCAACATCACTCAGCATCCGGGAAATGCAAATCAAAACCACATTGAGATACCATCTAACCCCAGTTAGGATGGCTAAAATCCAAAAGACTATGAACGATAAATGCTGGCGAGGCTGCGGAGAAAAAGGAACTCTCATACATTGTTGGTGGGACTGCAAAATGGTGCAGCCTCTATGGAAAATGGTATGGAGGTTCCTTAAACAATTGCAAATAGATCTACCATACGACCCAGCCATCCCACTGTTGGGAATATACCCAGAGGAATGGAAATCATCAAGTCGAAGGTATACCTGTTCCCCAGTGTTCATCGCAGCACTCTTTACAATAGCCAAGAGTTGGAACCAGCCCAAATGCCCATCATCAGATGAGTGGATACGGAAAATGTGGTACATCTACACAATGGAATACTACTCAGCTATAAAAACGAATGAAATACTGCCATTTGCAACAACATGGATGGACCTTGAGAGAATTATATTAAGTGAAACAAGTCAGGCACAGAAAGAGAAATACCACATGTTCTCACTTATTGGAGGGAGCTAAAAATTAATATATAAATTCACACACACACATACACACACACACACACAAACCGGGGGGGGGGGAAGAAGATATAACAACCACAATTATTTGAAGTTGATACAACAAGCAAACAGAAAGGACATTGTTGAGGGGGAGGGGGGGAGGGAGAAGGGAGGGAGGTTTTGGTGATGGGGAGCAATAATCAGCTACAATGTATATCGACAAAATAAAATTAAAAAAAAAAAAACAGCTCATTCATTTAACAGCATTTATTAAGCTCTTTCTGTATACAGGCATTATGCTAAGACTTGGGTATTCAAAAGGATGCATTCCAGGAGGCTTTCTTGGGCAAATTGGCTTGGATACTTGCAGGAATGGGAGCTCACAACCCACACAGGGCAGCCTACCCCTGTCTAGGCAGTGCTCTGCTTCCTCAGAAATACCTAAACCTCACCAGCATGACTACACGCCTCCCTCCAACCAGCCAAATGTCAGCAGGCACCCCCACCATGCACAGGTACAAAGAGAACAGGTAAGAAAACAAGAAAGCTGCAAGCAAGCAAGGGAATGCTGAGTGCAACTTTTATCACTCCTGGCACTTTTAAAAAACAAAACAAAACCAATTTCATGTCCAATGACATCCTGAAAAGTTCCCAAACTTGGGCAACACTGACAACCAAATTCTCAAGAGCTGCTTCTCATTAAAAAGAGAACATTCTCCCTCCAAGAAAATGATCAGAGCTCCTCCCTTAAACCGCACTCTCCAGAAAAGGGAGTCTGGACAGCACAGGGATTGAAAACCTAGGCCCTGGGGCCAGGTGGGTCTAGTTTTGAAAGGCTGCATTTTCCCCTATTAGCTGTGGGTCCTGGGCACTGCGCTTCTTAGAGGAAGCAGTTTCCACTGTAAAACCAGGTGTAGTACCGGCTTCACAAGTGGCTGTAAAAAGAAATGAGATACACCCATGTTAGCAAGTCAAAGGGCTTTCCCACCTGGCCACACTCTTGCAGCCAAATAGAAGACAGTGCAGGCCGGGTGGAGGAAACCCACAGAGGCCTGCTTGAAAGAGCACAAGGGTCTAGGAATTAGCTTAAAAGAAAAAATAACAGGATCTAGGGGAAACAGGCAGGCAGAGGTCAGAGCCAGGAGAAACGGGAAGAAACACAACTAAAGCACCCAGACGCAGAAGCCACCAGAAGCAGCCCTGCCCTGCCCAGCTCCACCCAGCCCCACAAGAGCCTCCAAGGAAAGACTCAGCTGCCTGGCAGGCATCACCTCCTCCTGCCTGCAAGATCCTGTTCTCAGGCTGCGGTCTGTAAGAGGTTGCAACCCACTGATATGTTACAAAACCCATCTAGACAGCCACAGCCAGCAACTGGTAAAAATGAAACAAATATGGAACAGAATAGGTCAGAGTGCATAGCATACATAGGGAAAGTATTGTGTTAAACTTTTTCAGTAATAGGTACATGTGTATACGTGCATATGTTATACACATGCATACAGGCGTACTTAGAGAGTAGAATTAAAAATGTCTGTGTGCATAGTGCATGTTAAGAGCAAGTAGCTGGGTAAACCTTTCCAGTTATATATATGCATATGTATGTATATATACACCTATGCACACATACCCACATGGTTTTTATATGTGTGCCCACATACACAATAGAAAACGGGTTTCTCGCTTTGAGTTTCAGTCAGGAAGGAATGAAGGGCTCTGCCTAATGCACCCTTCAGGAACAGCTCCCCAGGGGTCTTGGAGCCACTGACAAGGGAAAGCTCCTGGACCCATCCTGTGGACCCATCGTGCTGTTGGGAGGGTGGACAGGGCAGTACAAGCAGAAGGCAGGGTCAGTTGACAAAGATTTTACATATGGAGAGCAGTGGGATGTTAATTAATTTCCTGAAGAGACAAGGGCATGAAATTAATTCTAAATGAAAGAATTAGATTCCATTGAGTCAATTTAAAAACGTGAAAAGGGGGCTCTCATATGTACCAACCAGTACCTCTGCATCCATGAGATTTTCCCAGTCTCCTACGCATAAGTTATAAGCAAAGCCTGTACCCAAGAAAGCTCTGAATTTTCATGAACCTGGTAGTCATATGCTCAGGAGGCAAAGATGAGAATACTGACTCTTCTAGCATTCAGCACAGCTAATAGCACCTTGGGGAGTTATAAACTGCAACAAATTCAGTGAAATATCAGCCCAGAAAATAGAATCCTTATTTTGCAACACAAAGAGATCTCAAAACATTTAGGTTTGTAAAAAAGAGTTCTAGTAGCCAAACAGCCTGTTGTTACAGCAAAGTATGGGAGCCCAGAATCCCAGGCAGGTGGCATCACTGGCTTGTGTGATCAGGAAGCCCACTGTAAAGTAGGGTCTGCAGAGTGTGGCACTGAAAGTCCCCCTCTGGATTCCAGTCCATTCATCAAGCTGGCAGTTCTGGAGTTTGGGTCTTTATATCTTCCTTTTTTGTAGGCCCTTGATTTTTCCCTGGGGTCACAAAGAGTAAGCATTCTTTTAAATTGTTAAGAAAATCAAAATCCCCCAGGGTTCTATGTCACCTTGAAGGTCAGACTTGGAGCCTCTTAACCCTCAGTGGCACTGACATTCCCTCTCCCTTCTTCCTTCTCTGTGCTCTGGCAATTAGGAAATCTTCTCATATCCAAGACAATGATGGTAGCTAACACTTGCTGAGCTCTTAGTAGGGAAACCAACTCATCCCTATCTGCCTATTGTGGTTTTAACACTGAAAGCCTCATGTTCGGGGACCCCTCCCATCCCCATCAGGGAACTAGGGCAAACCAGGACAGTTGGTCACCCTAACTGTGTACCAAAAGCTGTTCTAAGCACTTGGGATAAATATATCAGCCCATTCAACCTAACCACTCTGTGCAGTGGGGGACACTGCTATTGTCCCTTCTTTTCAGATGCCCTTCTCTCTATCCAGCTGCCTCTAGCCCCAGCCAGCACTGACCATGCTCCGGCCACAGAGGCCAAGGAGGAGCAATGAAGCTGTCACCACAGAAGCAGAGGTTGGAGTGATGAGGCCACAAGCCAAGGGATGCAGGTGCCCCTAGAAGCTGGAAAGACAAGCAAAAAGATTCTCCCCTGGAGTATCCAGAAGGAAGGCAGCCCTGCCAGCACCTCGGTTTTAGCCCGGTGAGACCCATTTCAGACTTCTAACCTCCAAAACTGTAAGATTATTTGTGGGTTTTTGGGGGGGGGTTTTGTCTTTTTTCATGACCGGTAAAGGGATCGCAACCCTTGGTGTGGCGTCGCCTGCACTGCTTTCAGCCAGTGAGCGCACCGGCCAGTCCTATATAGGATCCAAACCCGTGGCAGGAGGGTTGCTGCGCTCCCAGCGCTGCACTCTCCCAAGTGCGCCATGGGGCCAGCCCTATTTGTGTTGTTTTTGTCTTTTTCGTGACCGGCACTCAGCCAGTGAGTGCACCAGCCATTCCCATATGGGATCCGAACCCGCGGCGGGAACGTCACCACGCTCTCAGTGTTTGTGTTGTTTTAAGCCACTAAATTTGTAGCAATTTGTTATAGCAGCCATAGGAAACTAATGCAGATTTTAGTCCCTCAAGGATCTTATCATCTGGTAAGAAATAACATGACAAACATTCAGTGAACATCAAATGATTATTCAAAGAATGAATGACTAGCTGCTGCCCAGTACGCAGCTAATTGCCATCAGTAGCAAACAGCATAGAACAGCTCACATTCACAAAGTGCTGTCCCTCTCTGAAACCTCTCTTACACTGGGTAGCTGTTGATTTTCAAACCTGGCACTAGCATTCCCATTTCCTGGGTGAACTTGAAGGGAGAACTTGCAGCCCATAAACATATGTTGTTTGGCTCACCAAAAAAATAAGTTTAAATTTTGAATTAGTTGCCAACGTTTAAAATTCTGGAGATTTGGTATGAAAATAAGAGGATATTTGAAAAAAAAAATCCCAGAACGATTCATATAACCTTTTAATTCCATTTCTCCAAAACTTTTTGAAGTACTGGCAACAATGGAAGGAAGGAAGGAAGGAAGAAGAGAGAGAAAGGAGGGATAGAGAGAAGAAACAGAAAAGAAAGGAGAGAGAAAGGGGAGGGAAGAGGAGAAAAAATACGGCATAGCTATGGGAAGCCAGGCAGACACTCCTGGTGGGTAAGCTCTAACGTGAAGGTTCTTAATCAGGAGTCCACCCTGATTTCTGCCAATAGATCCCTAAAGTGTCTGTGGACAGAAATCAGGGGGTCTGAAACTTTAATGACATTTTTATTTTCACTAATATCTAGCTGCAAACTAGGATTTCCTTCCACCATGAATGTACACAGCAGACCACAGCTGCAGAGACAGTACCTGACACTTGGTCACCTATTAGAAATCACAGATACTTTCATAAAGCATTACATTTGTTCCAGAAATCTCAGAATAGTGTTGATGTCTATCACTACATTGAAATTAGAGTCGTTATTGGAACTGTTGATAGATGTTACTATAAAATGCATTAAAAAGAGCACAAATTTTTTTAAAAATTTGATAACTGCATATCCATATAATTAATTTCCCTTGTAATCCAGAGTGTTTTATTGTATACGTTTTAAACATTATCCTAACGATGGGTCCATAGAGGTCATGACACCCAAAGAGGGAAGCCCCCCATCACCCAGTCGGAAGCTCAGCTCATAGAGCTGAGGACACACAGAGGACCGGTAGCCAAGGCTGCCACGTGCACGTGGGCAAGGTGAGCGCACACTCGGAGAGGCTGCAGGGAGAGGCTGCTGCTCAGGCATCCATCAAAATCTTCCCCACATTCCCACTTTACAGTAACTAAACTGACTCCAAGCCTTTCTGCGGAGTGGAGGTGGCTGGTTATAAGTGTTTTAATCTCACATAACAGCTTACAGACAGCATGCAAGCCATTGCGCTAGAACCCCAAAACTGCTAGGCTGGCAAGCTGGCCGTGTTGTCGTTTTTTAAAGAAGCTGAAACTCAGAGAAATTCGACATCTCGCCCAGAGTCACTCAGTCCATCTGCCAGTGGTGCAGCGAGGCTTCGCAGATGTCTTCTGACGTCAACTCCTGTCCCCTGGGTGGGCTGCCTGCCCCACGGGCAGGTGTCCTCCGCACCTGCTGGCCACAGCCCCGCCGGCCCCACCTCCCATGCTCCCTGCCTCTGGCCAGGGGCTCCTGCCCAGCCCCACGTCTGAACTTAGGTGGTGGGACATCATGTGATAAAGATCATTAGGACAAGTGTGAACTTGCTTATAGGCTTTGGGAGTCCCTTGGCTTCTCAAAGCGTGGTGCTATCCCCCATCTTCTGTCCAAGTGCCATTGTTGAGAAAGCCAGGAGAAGCCAGGCAAAGGCAAACTTAGCACTAATGGTTATAACGATCGAAACACCACTTTCTCCAGGGTGCCTGTAAAAAGGTACGTAAAAGGTCATAAAGCATTTCCATTTCCTGACCCGTTGCTGCCTTTGGAGTCCTCCTACTTCTCCAATGCATTTCCCCATTAAGATCAAACGCTGGAGAGGGAGAGTTCCAGCTCCTGGCCCCTGTCATTGGGGAGGACAGGGCTGGTGGCTGGTGATGGAAATCTCCTGGGGACCCAACTTCACGCAGGCAAATTCTCTAAGATCTTCCAGTGTGGAGAGTAGGAAAGACATTTTCTTACCATTTTACAGATTCAAAACCTGAAAGACTCCCCCAGTGTGTGGGGGAGCCGGGTTGGCCCCTGGGTTCCATCCTGAGCTCTCACCCCACCCCGCCCCTTGGTTCTGTGTAGGATAGAGGGCGCACAGGCTCCAGGTGTCCTAGATGGGTCTGGATAACCCCTCTTCTGTGTTCTACAGTCACAATTGCCCCCAAATAGGACCTCGAAGCAAAACTGCCCTTTACCTCTTTCCCTGCCCTCTTAAATCTCCCTCCAAGTTTTGGGACTTCCTTGAGGGAATCTCCCAAACTACTCCTCACAGAATTGCATGGGTGGAGCTGGAACATTTTTGCTTAGGATGCAAAGTGCTGTTTAAACTCTGTTCTGCAAGCTCCCATGTTTAGCATCAGTCAATCTGCTGAGTGTGTGGGGGTGGGGGTGAGGCGGCGTGACTCACCATGGCAGGTTGCATAAGCTTCGTTCACACAGGATGAGTGAGAATTCGGTAGCACATATTTGAATAAGCATCTGCATACTATCAGCCTTCGGATAGCATCTCTGCTTTCTCAGGAGATCGGAGGTAAGGATCCGAAATGCTGCAAACCAGGTCACTCAACCTCCTAGCAAAGAAAGAGTCAACAGCAGCTAAAGTCAGGGGGCGGCAGACAGGTGAAGTCCAGGACTCAGCCCTGCTGAGCTTGAGCAAGGTCAAAATTTTCCTGACAATTGCCAGGTGTTTCCACAGTTGAGAATACTGGATGGTGTGGGCAGCTGGCTGAATGCCAAGCATAGCACAATGGATAATCAGGCACTCACTGGACCCACGCTGGTGACTGTTCTACTGCTGTGGCCCAGCCGTGGGAGGTGGGATACAAGGCTTGACACAGGGAAAACAGACACCCCCTTCCTGGTGAGGGTGGGGCCCCCACTCCCACCTTCTCTCTGCCGTCTGGCCATGTCTCTAACATGCTCAGCCTAAGAGTCACCTACTGTGCTTGTTAAAGACACAGATTTGGGATGCTGCCCCAGAGTCCAGAATCCAGCTCCCCAGTGAGGTTCCTGGGGAGCTGCCGTTTGACAAGCACCCCTACCCGCATGCCTGTGGCTCTCAAACACTGATGTTGTAGGGTTACAACAATCATAACTAAAGCCAAAAAGTTTCATAATTTTAGTTATACTAAGTTTCCATCTGTGTTGTCAGGGCTAGGGCTCAGACCCTTCAAACCCATTGTACAGACTGGGTCACCAGACCCCTCACATGCAGGTCCACGCTAGGTAATTGGGAAAGATCCTGGGAGCCATTGACAGACAACACTTCAGTCTCAGCAGTAGCAGTGGAAGCAGAAGCGGTGGTGGCCTCTCAGGGCATCCCGGGGGCACTGGCAGCAACAGCTTGCAGCAACAGCCTCCAGCAGAAGTAGTGGCTTCCCCATGGCCCCCCGGGGGCATCCCAGGGGTGGGTGGGCCCCGTGGATCAGAGCCACTCGTCCTTTATACTTAAGTCCATAACCCAGGACATCTGGGTGCACATGTGCAATTACATCAGACAATAACCAAGGAACACCTGGGTGTACATGCATATTTACATCAAATGCTCATCAAGATCCTGAACTTCTGAGGGGCCCTGACCATTTTCCTTCACTTTCCCTATAGAAGTGCATCAGAATCCCCAGGGACACTTGTCAAAATGTGTTCATTTACCCCAGTCTATGGCAGACTTGCTGAATCAGGATCTCCAGAAACTAGGCCCACGTGGTTCTCAGGCGTCCGTCTTTGAGATTCCATCTTGGACAGGTGGCTCTCAAAGTGCAGCCCTAGACAAGCAGCGTCAGCATCACCTGGCATGTGATAGACGTGCAAAGTATCAGGCCCCACCCCAGGCCTGTGAGTTGGCATCTCTGGGGATGGGGCCCCATCCTTCAGGTGAGAACCACCTGCATAAACTGTGAACCTCCCGAGGCCAGGGACTGCACAACTTAAAACATGGTGCTCAGCACAGAGTCGGCACTGGGGCTCTCCCTGGCTCCTGAGAGAAGAGAGGGCAGTTCCTCACCACGCACTGCCCAAGATACCCCACCAGGCCCAGATGGGCTGTCTGCTCTTTGCAGCTCCTGTGCACATGTGTTTGCAGGGAAGGCTGCTGTGTGGAGAGAACAGGATTGCCCTCTGTTTTGCTAACTCCTTGCAGCCTCTAGTTTGGTCTGTCTCCCTCACAGCTGCTAAAGAAATGCCCAGAGCCTTATGCATTTAGCCTGGCAGTCCCAGGAGTGCAGAGCCAGCATAGGCTGTGCTTTCTCTATTAGTTTGAAGCATAGAACAAATACCCCACTTCTCCTATACGCGCATGGATCACTAATTCTAGTGATGGCTCCGAACAAAATCAGGGACTGCTGGTCCCCTGTAAGTAGTCTTGGATATTTGCATTTCTGTTCCAGTCTGGCTCCTTTACTGTTGTCAGGCTTCAACACAAAGCCTCCCAAGCCTTTGCCATTCCCATTCCAATCCCAAACCCAGCTCAAGCTTCCCCCATCTACATCATTTTTCTAGACCTTTCCAGACCTGGCTGATATGTCTGCTCTCCAGACATGGAGCACCTGTTGCCTTCAGCGAATATTTGGTACTTTCTTACTGTCGAACTTTTGTCTTATTTCCCCACTGAAAATGTCAATCTGATTAGGGCAGGGCCAATATTTATTGTTTTATTTTCTATTTCTCAAGTTTCTCAGCACCCAAGAGAGTTTTCATCATTAAGGTGCTCAGTAAGTGTTCATTGAATGACAGTGTGAAAGGTTAATCCTAAAAAGTAAGAAACCATATTGCCAGTGAATGGCTTTGGATTTACAGACCCCCTTAGAATGGCTCCAGATCGGCTAGGCATTTGTCCAGGAGTGAGCTGTGGGTCCTTTACAAAAGCGGGTTGTAGCACCCCCTGAAAGCCACACCTCCCAGTTACCCTGCCTCCAAGGGAATTCGAACAAGCCCTTCAAACCTGCTCCTATTTAGGAATCAACAGACCAGCGTTCAAGTCCCAGCTTCATCCCTTATTATTAATATGAGTATAACTACTAACCTATGGTGCCTTAGCCAGTCCCCTCCTCTCACCTCTCTGCACCTCCCAGGAGGACGTTGCTGCTGTTCTGTGTTGGGAGACATTTGAGTTTGGGGGTCAAGGAGAACTGGGGAGGGTAGAAGAGAAAGAGCTTTATATGGTCAGAAGGAGGCGTTGGGAAGGGGGTTAGGAGAGAAAGCGATCAGAGAGTGAGAGAATTGGGATGCCACAGAAAAGGAAAAATGAGAAGGGTTGCTGAGAATTATAAATTGGAGCCCCTTTAATATCTTTCCAGAAGCACACATAAAGAGTGGAATTTCTTTTGCATTGTTCTTCCATGATCAAACTGTGCTTCTTAAACATGACAATTCTCAGAGACAGCCACAGCTTCATCTTCAGTAAGGTAACCATGACAACAAGAGCATTTACCAGGTACTGGAGCTGACAATGTCCCACACCATCGCTCCTTGAGCTAGGTCCTGTTGTCACCGCTACCTTTCAGGTAGGGAAAGTCAGGCACAGAGAGGTTAAGAAATTGCTTCAGGCCCTATAGCTGGTCATGGCAAAGCTGGGATTTGAACCCATGCTGGTACCAAGGTCCGTGTACTCAACACTCTGTTATCCTGTCCTTAGGCTGAGATGTGGAGCCCCCGAGCCAACCTCTCTCCATGCAGGGCTCAGTTTCTCATCCCCTTTCCCTAAGAGTGAACCAGATCCAGAATCAAAAGCCTGAGACCACTGGCCATGGAAACTGATCCCCGAATTGATGTCTGAGGCTCAAATTTTGCTCTGATTCTGCTCCACGAGGAGCCAGCAGGGGTCCAAGTCGGGTCAGTGGGGACAGGGCCACCAGGGGTCTGCTGCCAGTGGGGCTTCATTGTGGAGGGCACAACCTGAGGGCAGAATGGAAACCAGACAAGGGGCTCTCCAGGCCCGCAGGGCAGCCATCCAAAGGGTCTGCAATTAATTAAGACTGAAGAAAGCCCTGAATAACCCCTTTGTGGATGAAAAGCACTACTGAGAATCCAGCTGACAAGACCAGCAAAACTGACTCCGTGGGTTCTTATGAGAAAACTCTTAATACCTCGAGGACTGAAGAAGTGCTTTGTTCCAGACCTTCGTGGGAGCACCAGAGATTCAGATTACAAAGTGGCGCTATCCAGCTACGACAAACATCGCCTCACTGAAGCCAAGGCTGTCCAGGTGTAGAAAAGCCAGAAATAACACATTATGGCTGAAGCCAGAGCACGGGGTGGCCATAAGCACTCTTTCATGTGCTTCACTTACCGAAAAAAGACACACACACCTCCCACCCCAATCGAGTAGGACCAGCCAAGACTAGAAACCTGGGCACAAAGCACTCTGGATGCCTCTGCCAGCTGGCCCTCCACTGGGCCCGTCTCAGGTGGGAGTATTCAGTCACTTAAAAGGCAACTGAAAACACAAAGGCTCCCTTTGGCTTCTCAACCCAGGCTGCACATTGGAGTCACCGGGAGCTTTGAAAACTCCCCCACGCTGGGATGCCAGCCCCAGGGATTCCAATGTAATTGAAGTGGGTGCAGCCTGTCACCAGGATTTGTGAGACCTCCCCAGGTACACTGGGCTCAGTGATGGCCCCCACCAGAAGATATGTCCACCTGGAATCTCAGAATGTGACTTGATTTGGAATAAGGGTCTCTGTAGATGTAATTGAGGTAAGGGTCTACAGATGAGATCATCCTGGATCAGGGTGGGCCCTAAATCCAGTGACTAGTGTCCTTGCAGGAGACAAAAAAGGAGAAGAGACAGAGAGGAAGCCACGTGAAGATGGAGGCAGAGACTGGAGTGATGCTGCCACACACCACGGACTGCCAAGGATTGTCAGCAGCCACCAGAACCCAGGGGAGAGGCTGGAGCAGATTATCCCTCACAGCCCCCAGAAGGAACCAACCCTGCCCACACCTTGGTTTTGGACTTCTAGCCTCTGGAACTGTGAGAGAATTCATTTCTGTTGTTCTAAGCTGCCCAGTTTGTGGTGTTTTGTTTCAGCAGCCCCAGGAAACCTATCCACCAGGTGCCTACCAGGTTCAGCAAAGACTGAGACCCTGTGATGAGTCAGGACTGACCGAAATTCTTGTACATGTGGCATCTTGGTGTAACTGAAGATGACGCTGGGGGAGGTCGGGCCACTGGTTAAATTGAGAACTTTCTGTCCACACTTCCTGAAGTGCTGGCCCCAAGGTGGCTATGTACTAGAATCCACTGTGTAAAGTACTAGTGTCTGGGCCCCTGGAGACTGATTTCTTTGGTCGGTGTGGGGCCCTGTTGTGGGTATTTTTTTAAAGCTCCCTGGCTGCTTCTGCTATGCAGCCGGGATTGGGAACCGCAGACAAATCAAGGTCTTTTGCAAGCAACACCAGGCTGTGCCCACATAGTAGACCCAGTGACCTGGCCCTGAAAAATCATCAGCCTAACAAACACAGATTTCTAGTTCAGGCCTCGCTTTGATAAATTCCTGCAGCTTGTGCTGAGATTTGTCCGTATCGACAAATGGAGAGAAGCCTCTCTACGGCCGCCTTGGAGGAACCTGGATCCTATGTCGCTCTTTCTTTGTTTTTTGTTGTTACCGTTGGGTTGGTTGGTTTTTTTCTCTTTGGTTTTTGAGGTGCCCCAAACAAGTGATACCTAAAAACAAATCAGAAGTCTCTGGAAAGTGGAACCAACTGGGCTTCCCAGGAGTCGAAACAGGAGGGCTAAAGGCCCAGGGCTGTCTTTTGCGCTGAACCTCAGCCGTTCTAGGTGGTTCCCTGAGGAAGACTGGACGGGGCCTGTACTAGTTTGCTAGGCTGTCTTAACAAACACTGGGGCTTAAAGAACAGGAATTCATTCTCACAGCTCTGGAGACTGGAAGTTCAAGACCAAGGTGTAGGCAGGGTGGGTTCCTTCTGAGGCTACGAAGGAGAATCTGTTCCAGCCTCTCTCCTGGCTTCTGGTGGTTTGCTGGCTGGGCTGTGTCTGGTCCCCAGGTATCCCCAAAGCCAGTTACAGTGCCTGGCTCCCAGCAGGTACTCAGTTCATGCTAAGTGGTGAACTGAACCAATGCACGGAGCCAATTCCGTAACCAGGGCTGTGCGTGGGGAACCCACAACATGACACGAGGCAGTCTCTCGCCCAAAGAGTGGACAGCATCTGGGGAGGACACGGACACAAAGGAAGGGAGATGCACCCATGTTACCCACACAGAATCAGCCTCCAGAAAGCTCGGCCCAACTGTTAAGTCCTAATACACATTTCATTCTGGAAGCATTGATTGGGCACTTCCTGTGTGCCAGTAGGCCCAGGTGGTTGGGGCTGACCTCTGGGTTGAGACTGGCCCTGCTGCACAGAGAGACCCTGGGCTAGGAGTAAGCAGAAAGACCCCAACCCAGCTTAGCTGGCCTTGTAGGTCCAGGTGGGCGGGCGTCCTGGGGGCATGGAGGTTCCCTGCATCTGCTCGTCATTTCTCCTCCTCCTCCTCCTCTCCACCTCTCCACCCAGTGCAGGGTGAGATCCTGGCCATCTAGAACCTGGATCCTATGTTGCTATTTCTTTGTTTTTTGTTGTTACCGTTGGGTTGGTTGGTTTATTAGATCCTGCCGCATCTAGGGATAAGTCTGGGTAGGAGTGTGAAGAACAAAGAGTCTCATAAACCAGGTGGATCCTGTCCCCAACCCATAAGGCAGAATGGACGTGACGAAGTCACTGGGTCTCCCTGATTCCCACTTTCCTCATCTGACAGATGGAGCTTAAAATGCCTCTCCTCATGTCTATCACAGACAGCATCGTCCAGAGGGAAGGAGGGGACACGAGCTATCACCCGTCAGCTACAAGGCTCATGCAGAGCAGGAGGAAGAAGAGGGCACGGTGAGGCAGGGAGAGAAGGAGCCCTCACTGGCCAGCTTCAGTCCCTCCCTTCAGCTGCCCTCTGGGGCTCTGCTGGCCCCAGGTTGTAAGTTTCCCACAGGAGCAAGCAAACGGCTGCCTTGATGGCTGGGCTCAGCCTCAGCTCCTGCTCCAAGCCACCCTCGTGAATTTGCTGCATGTGTTCTCAAACTCAAACACACCAGTGTCATTGATCTTGTGCAGCTCCGTAGGTTGCCTTCTCCTGAGGCAAACCAGTGCTCCCGAGGACGGAGGGGGCTGTACGGAGGCTCCATTCTCCTGGAAGCTACTGATGTGTTTAGGGACTGAGTCATTGGCATGGGCCCAGGAGATCTGGGTCTTGGACTGTCCTTCTGGGACCTGGGCCATGCAGGCCAATACCCTACAACATGGAGTCCAGCGTCTGCGCCCCAAGAGGTGGGCTGCAGATGCCTAGGACGTGGCCTGCAGGAGTCCTCAGTAGCTTCTCCTTGTGCCTGATGGGTCTGGTGAGCCTGGAGCTGGGGGCTGTGAGGAGATGCACCACCAGCATCCTGTTTCCAATTACATGGTGTGACTCGGTGCACGTTGTATTTGAATGGCGTCATTTGGATCTATTCATCCAGGTGAGGGCACTTCCTGGGCCACCCTTGGAGAAGAAACCAGCTGCCACTTACAAGCTCTATGACCTGGAACCAGGCACAGACTCTCTGAGTCTCAGTTTCTCCATCTATAAAATGGCTCCACAGTGTTGCTGACAAGGTTAGCAGACATTCAATAAATAGAAGCTGTTATTGTTACCTTTGCCTCTGACACTATGCAAGGTGTTATGGGCTGAACTGTGGTCCCCAAAATTCATATGCTACAGTCCTGACCCCCAGCATCTCAGAATATGACTATATTTGGAGATAGGGTCTTTACAGAGGGGATTTAGTTAAAACAAGGTCATGTGGGTGGGCCATAATCCAATGTGCCTAGGGTCCTCATAAGAAGAGATTAGGACACAGACGTGCACAGAGGGACGACCACATGACAACACAGGGAAAAGACGCCATATGCAAGCCAAGGAGAGAGGCCTCTGGAGAAACCAACCCTGCTGACACCTTGATCTTGAACTTCCAACCTCTACAACCATGGGAGAATAAATTTCCATTGCTTAAACCACGCAGTCTGGACTACTTTGTTATGGCAGCCCTAGCAGACTATGGCACTAGGGACTGTGCCTTAGTCTATGCTACATTATCTGATCCTCACAGCAATTTCGTAAATTATGTTGTTATTTCCTTTTTACAAATGAGGAAAATAAAGCTAGAAAAGGTTAAAAGGCTCATCCAAACTTACTCACGTGGTAAATGTCAGAAGCAGGATCAAACTTGGGTCTGTCCTTTGTTAAAGCCAGCATCCAGGGCCTCACAGCTCAGGGAGAAACTCCCCCTCTAGGTGGGTGGTCTTGAGCCTGGTGCTCATGTTCTGTCAACCCTGCACCTAGAGCAGAAGGTTTTGGACCTTTCTAGATTTGTCTCAGAGGTCTTTGGTCCAAGCATGAGGGTGAGAGAAAAGGAAAGTCTTCTGCCCGCCCCCCACCCCCCCAATTTCACAGTGGAACTGTCCGGGTCCTTGGTGAGTATCCAGATGTTGAAGTGAGCAGGACTGTAGCCATGTTGGGACCTAAAAGCACACAGGCTCTAAAAATTTTTTTAAGGACACACTTTTTTTCTTGGCATGCATTTCTCTGAGTTCCCTCTTTTCCCTTTGTTATTTAATATTTTGAACCTTGGTTATGGGGCAAGATGACATTATTCACATCAGTGTAAAGTTGTTTTCCAGCCAGCCTGGAGCTTCAGACTTGCAATGAGTCACGTACTATCCAGCAGGACCCTGAGATGTGGACAAGAGCAGAAACCAGGTGGAGTCCTGGCGAGACCTTGCACCCAAGACTTTGCATGAAGCCCTTGAGGCTCACGTCCCCCTGCCTCCTGCTTTTCACTTCCCAGTTCCAGTCCCTCAACCCTCTCTTTAAAAACCCCTCAATAAATCTGAGGCTTTGAGATGGCTTTAGTCTGGCCATTCTCCTTTACCGGAGAGATGGGTTAGCCTAACATCTCTGCTCAGTCACCAGTGTTCCTGAATAAAAGCTGATTTTGATTCTCACCAACATTTGATTTTTTGAGTGGTTTGTTTTTGAAAGGGGGCAGGCAGCCGGACCTGTGTGCCCGATATCAAATTTTGTTGAGCTCAGCCAGAAGCTGAGTGTGCCCTATAACACAGGGACAATAAAACCTCCAGAAGTGGCTCCCTCCAGCAGTAACCTGGGAGGGGAATGGTGTGTTTTTATTGAGAAAAGATACACTCGCAGCAGGGACCAGACTTTCGTTCCCATTCATTACAGCAGAGTTCCCGCATTCTATCTTGAAATAGGCGTTTTTAAGCATTGTTACCAAAAGTAGCTAATTTGATCCTCAAAGCAGACAAGCAAAATAAGACAAGGAGGGATGAGTCTTTCCACTTCACAGGAAAAACTCGGGCTCACAAAGGCCTCTGCTCTCTACCTCTGATTGTCTCGGGCTCACAAAGGCCTCTGCTCTCGGGCTCACAAAGGCCTCTGCTCTCTACCTCTGATTGTCTCTGTAAAGCAGGGTCAACACCTCTGGCCTCCTGAGCACGGTAACCCACACAGAACACACACATGGCCATCACAAAGTGAGTGCTCAGGGACAGGCCACAGGTGACGAACCTAAGGTCTTAGCACCGATTAGAGACAAAGCCAGGACCAAGTCGCCTGAATTCTGGAACTTTCTGTACTCGGCACAGCACTTGCTGCCCCCACCTTTTTTTAGGAATTTGACTCATGAACTCGCACTCGGCATGGCTGAGACAGACGCACTCCCCTGTCCCTCCCAGTCTCTCAGATGCAGCCCCTGGATGCTGACCACTGCCCACCCTGTGTCCCCTCCTCCCACGTCTACCCCGCCCAGGGTGGACCCAGAGAAGGGCAGTCCCCCACCTCTGGCTGGTTCCTGGGCCTCAGAGGGGGGTTGTAAGCGTCAGCTGAATTATTTCATGAACGAGCTGATAACCCCAGCTGATAATGCTGAAGGTTCAATATTGATTTTAATTTCTATGTCCCATAGTTAGCATTGCTGGTAAGAAATAAAGGCCTCCTTGATAGATTAAGAGACCAAAAAACAACCTTTCTCCATGGCTAAATAAATATAGATTTATGGGCACAAGCTGGGCATCATTTACAACAGTAAAAATCACTGTATGAACAACAGGAGGTGGAATACATATACTGGAGATAAAAATTAATTCTATGCCTTATATCAGTAGGTCATGCTGAAGCAATAGAAGAGCAGAAAAATGATAACCTGGATAGGTGTTCGTAATGACCTGGTTACAAAACAGTATTACGCTAGGGTTCCTTCAAGCACAGAAAGACCTGCCCCAAATCCTCAGCAGTATATTTGAGTGAAAGAGTAATGTTGATGTTTTTCCTTTTAGTCGATCTGTATTTTCTACAATGAACAAACATTCATACTTTCATAACAAAATAGCTTTCTTTAAGTAAAGTTAAAGAAAAAATCTTCACCTCATTTAACTGACCCCTCGGCTCCCAGGGGCTTCTCTATGGAGGAAACTCAAAAACCCAACGCTGGTCCAAGATCCATCCCATCTGAGGGGTCCACATTTGAAGCGTTGCCCTTGACCAGGAAAGCAAAGAACAGACAAGTCCATGGTTCCTTTCCCTCCAACCCCAGACACATTAAATAGCCAGAGCTAGCCGCGAGCCTAATAAACTGGACATTTTGAAGTCGCGAAGACTGTAAACGGTATTTCTTGAGCTCTGTGACACAGAGTGAAGTTATCTGGGGTTTCCGTTGTGACAACGTGACAGGGAGCGATATCACTACTGTTCATGCTTTCCCTACAGTGGAAGGAGGTGCTACTTTCAGTTAGAGGACAGAGGCCAGTGAAAGGAAGATTCAATTTGTTCTTGTCCAGGATCCAGGACCCTTGAATTCTCTGCATGGTTGAGAACAGCTGATCCCAGAAGACAGCGACAGACGGAGT